>NC_083230.1:24268501-24581251 GCF_032191835.1 Heteronotia binoei | reverse complement strand
CACTTCCTTAATATGAGTGGCCCAATTAGCACTGTAGTGGAAATGAATACCAAGATATCTGAAGCTCTTCACCTGTTCAATGGGGTTTCCTTGTATAGTCCATTTGGAGGGTCACTTTACTAAACTGAAATGAAGCTGTGAAAGCACTTCCCCTTGTTCTGATAAGTCATCTGGTAAATAATTCTAGCATTTACAAGTGTAATGAGTAGGGATGGGCAAGAAGTGGGCAAAGATGTCAGAGGGGGCCATGGATATTCCCCGAAGGGGGGGGCCATGTACTGGTAGTGGTGGTCCCCAACTGCAAACCTCAGGAATCATCTGTGGTCTGGATGGATGCTGAGGGGAAAATATGCATCCTGAAGTTCTATCATCACCATCCAATAACCCTCAGAGAGAAGGATTTGGGCAAGAGTAATCATGCTGAACTTCTTAAGTGAAATGAACTCGTTTAGAGCTCTGAGGTCCATGATAAGTATGAGACCCCCGTTCTTTTTGGGGATGGTTAAGTATTGGGAATAGAAGCCTCAGCCCCTCTCGGCAGTAGGTACAGGTTCTATCATGCCTTTGTCCAGAAGGGATGCGACTTTTTCCTGAAGAACTGCTGATGGATGAGTGATGACTAACCTTGGTAGGGGTAGTAATGAGTGGAACTTGATTGCATACCTCTTGACAATGATGGATAAAACCCACCTGTTTGTGATAATTTCTTGCCAGGATGGTAGGTAGGGGTGGAGGCAGGTATGAGATGATTGTAGGAGAGAGTCTGGTGGCAAACACTCTGCTTGGAGGCTTTTGATTCTTTGGTCCTAGACTGGTGCTGGGATCCTGAAAATTTGGACTTGGGTGGATAGGTCGACCTCTGATTTGAGTTACAGGGTCGAGATCACCAAGACTGTTCAGGAGAGCTTCTAATGGAGGAGTGCTGCAACCAGGATTGGGACCATGATCTGGCTTTATAAGATTTTGAAGGTGCCGATACGCTCAGGTTTCTGGAGTTCTTCAAGCTCTTATCCATGTCCTGCAGGACAGTGTCTGTGGTGACGTGGAAAAGGCCAAAGCCATTGAATGGGAGGTCTTCTATGGTGGACTTGGTATCCTGTGTAAGGGATGTAGAGTGGAGCCACGTATGTCTATGAAAAGCCACTGCAGAGGTTATTAGGTTACATTTTACAGAGTTCACCTTCTGTTTGGATACTAGCAAGCCCTCTTTCTGGATTTTTTAAATCTTTGTCTTGATGTCCTCAGAAGAGGAGGGGGAACCTCAGACAGTTCCCCTAGTGCTTTCTGGTAACAGGCCAGGCATGCAAGATAGTTGGCATTTTTGATGCCTAGTGCCCTGGTGGAGTAGAACTTCCTGGCAAAGGAATTGAGCTACTTCCCTTCTCTGTCCGGAGTAGATGACGCACGCCTACCCTTAGAAGAAGATGTAATTGCTAATGAGTTGGGTTTTGGATAGCAGAATAAGAATTCTGCCCCTGCTTCTTGGAATCTATACATGTGGTCCAGTCGGCATGATGAGACTGCCATGGAGGCAGGTTTGTCCCAAGGGGTCTTTGCTCTACACTCTACACTTTGCTGAGTGGAACCGGTGTAGAGTATTGATCCCACTTGGTGTGTCTCATCAGAGCCTAGTGGGAGCCATATAGATACTGGTACTGTCTCTAGTTTCAAGGATGAAGCCTGGATGAAGCCTAGGGGAAGACAGCCAATGGCATGGAAAACCCATATCTGGGATCTCCAGATATCGAGATTGGTATGGATACAGCAGAACTAAATTGGAGGAGCTGCTGGACTGATAGGAGATTCAGGAAGTGTTGGGTTCCGAACCAGCAAGCCAGTTTCATTAGTCGACATTGATGCTGATGATCGGCGGCTACATTGGGTAAGGTCAATGTTGTCACCTTCTGTCATGGTGAGGTCAACAGTATGCCCAACCTGTGCCCCTACTGGGGAGTTCACCTGACGGGTCGAAGTTTGGAGAACTTGGGCAGGTACTTGAGGTGGAAACAGGTCCAGTAAGTGATGCATTACTTGGCACGACTGGGAACCATCAGAGGGGTTCAACAGGTGCTTTTTCTTAGTGTGCTTCCTCTTTTCCATATGAGACTGACGATGTTTGTCTTTCTTCCACTTCTTAGTAGGGGAAGCCAAAGAAGACTGCGAAGATCTCTTTGACATCGAAGCACCGACAGTACCCGAAGCAGATTTGGCTAATTCAGGTGCTGACGGAGTCGACTTCGATGGCATTAATAGGCAGCCATCCCATCTGCAGTTGTAGAAGGGAGATTTAAAAAAACTCCCATGAAGGAGAGAACCTGTCCATGTGGCATTGATGAGGTAGAATCTATAGAACATGTACTGTTTTGTTGTCGTTTCGATTAGGAAGTTTGATCTAAGGTAATTTCCCCTCTACTTAATAATGACAGGTTGTTCTGATGCAAATATTTTAAGAAGCTTTTGATGGGTGCAAACCTACAGGTCGGTGTGAAATTTTACGTATAGATTCTAAATTTTAGAGATACATAATCGGTGCAGATCTTAAGTTTTTATGTATGGATTTTAAACGCTAAATCTTAGAGATGTTCCTGTTATATTTAGGCCAAATTTATTTTTAAATGTTTTACTGAATAGTTCTTGCTTTTGACTTGTACTGGTCATTAGTCGAATAAATTGACTGAGTGATTGATAAAGTCACTGTATCGATTATGCATTCTACAAAGTCATTCTGTTGTATGCATAGACTCAGACATAGGCTGATAATGGCCAGGAAATATCTAAGGAACTGTCCCACAGGCTGCAATTAGCTATTGTAAAAAAAGAAAAGAAAAAAAGGTCTAAATATGTGCTATCCTTTGTACCATATTCTCGCAGATTAACTTAAGAACCACACAGATGCTTGAGAGCCACAAGACATGAACATCAGATGTAAGGAAGGAAGAAGAAGAAGATATTGGATTTATATCCCGCCCTCCACTCCGAAGAGTCTCAGAGCGGCTCACAATCTCCTTTCCCTTCCTCCCCCACAACAGACACCCTGTGAGGCGGGTGGGGCTGGAGAGGGCTCTCACAGCAGCTGCCCTTTCAAGGACAACCCCTGCCGGAGTTATGGCTGACCCAAGGCCATGCTAGCAGGTGCAAGTGGAGGAGGGGGGAATCAAACCTGGTTCTCCCAGATAAGAGTCTGCACACTTAACCACTACACCAAACTGGCTCTCCCTACACCAAACTGGCTCTCTCTGAAGGAAAATAGACGGGGAGAGAGAGGTGGAAAGAAAGCAACTTTAAATGCGTTCTCCTAGCTGCTGACTGGCTTGGAGAAGTAATTTAAAGAGATAAATGCCTTCTCCAAACCGTCCAATGGAGTGGTGGGTGCTTTGAGAGCCACACAATATGTGTGAAAGAGTCACATGTGGCTGCCAAGCCAGAGTTTGGCCACCCCTGCTTTAGACTAGAATTACTGTAAGCACACCAGAAACATTTTAGATACCCAAAATAATGACATTTACATATCTGTTTCTAAACCTCCATCCCAAATCAATGCCTCACCTGGATTTGTTCCTGTTGGGCAAAGTTTGTTCATAATCCTCTCCATGTTATCTTGAAAAATATAACTGGTCAGGATTTCAGATGCTGGAATCTGGAAAAATTTTTCCTGATGGAGGAAGGAAAAGGAATGCAGATTATTAAACAACCCATCAGGTATTTTTTCTAAAGATTTTGATTTTTAAACAGATTTTAAAATTATGAAACTGAGAAATAAGTCATGCCTTCTACAAGCTCCAGTGTTAACCAACGGAGGTTCATGGAAGAAACATCTCAGAGAAATGATAAGTCCATTTGTAAATACAAGCATTACAAGTCATGCAAATCTGAATTCCAAGGCAGGTAACTACAAATTTGGTAACAGCAGTATATCTTTAAAACTATCTCCACCTTCCCTTTTAAGAAACACAATGTAAATTTTAGCTGGTAGAGGGTTGGATTTTTAAAAAAGAATATCCACATCAGCTTAATTTTAGAAGAAGAAAGCGAAGAGGAGGAGGAGGAAGCGATTTGATTTATACCCCACACTTCACTTGGAGTGGCTTACAAACTCCCCTCACCGCAACAGACATCCTGTGAGGTAGGTGGGGCTGAGAGTGCTCTTTCAAGGACTGCTCTTGAGAAAGCACCTTTTTGAAGAGCTGTGACTGACCCACAGTCACTCAGCAGGTGCATGTGGAGGAGGAATCAAACCCGGCTCTCCCAGATTAGAGTCTGCACACTTAACCACTGCACCAAGCTGGCTTAGTTTAAGCTTAGATACAAATAACAACCAGCCTTTTGTAGACAAAATCTTGATCAAATTCTAATGCATGCTTGAGGTTTGTACAGTATGTCACAGAAGTGAGTACACCCTCTCACATTTTGTAAATATTTAAGTATATCTTTTCATGTGACAACACTAAAGAAATGACACTTGGCTACAATGCAAAGTAGTGAGTCTACAGCTTGTATAACAGTGTAAATGTGCTGTCCCCTCAAAATTACGCAACACACAGCCATTAATGTCTAAACTGCTGGCAATAAAAGTGAGTACACCCCTAAGTGATAATGTCCAAATGGGGCCCAAAGTGCCAATATTTTGTGTGGCCACCATTATTTTCCAGCACTTCCTTAACCCTCTTGAGCATAGAGCTTCACAGGTTGCCACTGGAGTCCTCTTCCACTCCTCCATGACAATGTCATGTAGCTGGTGGATGTTAGAGACCTTGTGCACCTCCACCTTCCGTTTCAGGGTGCCCCACAGATGCTCAATAGGGTTTAGGTCTGGAGACATGCTTGGCCAGTCCATCACCTTTACCCTCAGCTTCTTTAGCAAGGCAGTGGTCATTTTGGAGTTGTGTTTGGGGTCATTATCATGTTGGAATACTGCCCTGCGGCCCAGTCTCCAAAGGGATCATGCTCTGCTTCAGTATGTCACAGTACATGTTGGCATTCATGGTTCCCTCAATGAACTGTAGCTCCCCAGTGCCGGCCCAGACCATGACATTCCCACCACCCTGCTTGACTGTAGGCAAGACACACTTGTTTTTGTACTCCTCACCTGGTTCCCGACACACGCTTGACACCATCTGAACCAAATAAGTTTATCTTGGTCTCATCGGACCACAGGACATGGTTCCAGAAATCCATTCACATTAACAATTTTGAACTTTCTGTGGAATTGAACTCAGCTAACAAAAAAGCACAAGTCAGCTAGATTTGAGCATAGGCCGGGGACTGAATAGAGACTGAGGATCCTTATATTCTTCTGAGACAAATACGGTACAGTAATGTTATAAGTTAATGCATATGAACAACAATCTTAGAGGAACTAATTAGTATATGGATTTGGTGTAAATGCAACCATCCTGCGTAATCTTATTTTCAATTCAAGGATCAACTTGATACATATTTTTATCCAGTTTTACAAGTAGTTAGTCAATGTATTTTTAAATGAGAACTTATCATTTCGGCATCAACGCAACTTGTCCTCTTTACCTGAAACAATACCCTTACACCTGTTGATACATTCATATTGATACTAAAGCTGTACAGTTTAAACATATAATACTTTCATCTCTTACACTGTCCACGAGGTATGCATCTAGTGTTCCTGTCCCATCATCCAGCGTAAACTTCATCACAAAAACATATTGAAGGAGGACAATGCCTAAAGCTGGACAGGAGGAACATACACAACGTATTTATAGACTCCTTATTTAAGAGGGCAACAAAGTTTCTAGAAAACAAGTTACACTTTCTAGAGTCTTGAGATACTGCCAAGAGAAACACCTTAAATCCAGCAATTTCCTACAGGTATAAGGGATTCCAATGTGCAGATGAGACTTCCCCAGCATATAAATATAAGCACCATACCCACTGGGATGTGTGCAGAGGACTTTAAACTGAACCATAGGTATATAAAAGCAGAATAATTTGTACTTCGAAAATCTATGTGATAAACTAGAAGAGGGGTGGCCAAACTGTGGCTTGGGAGCCACTTGTGGCTCTTCCACACATATTGTGTGGCTCTCAAAGCCCCTACTGCCCTGTTGGTTGGCTTGAAGAATGCATTTAAAATTAAAGTTGATTTCTTTCCACCTCTCCCCATCTATTTCCTTCCTTCCGGCTCTCAAACATCTGAAGTGTATTCTATGTGGCTATGTTAAGCAAGTTTGGACACCCCTGAACTAGAACAATGCTACTGTGGATGATACTCAAAGGCATGCATGCGCGCGCACACACACACAGAGGTTATTATTTATTCAAAATACCGATATCCTCCCTGACCCTTCTAAATTTTATCCAGTTTGCAGCTTTAATTCCAAAGAAGTCTTTGCTACCATTGCTGCGTGAGAAGGCACTCTCATTTATATCTGGCCATTTTCACCTGTCTTTCCTTTACAGAATGGAATCCAGCACAGTGAATTTAAGATTGAATTTAAGGATTTAAGAAACGCTTCCCAACAGCTACTTATTAAGCTGTTGACACCTTACCAGCTTTACTTTGGACTGATGTTTTTGTATTGAACTCTTATTCTTACCTAGTATAATAATAATAATAATAATAATAATAATAATAATAATAATGGTTCCACTTGCAAAGTACCTCTGCAGCATACATCTGCAACCTCTTTTTCAAAATCTCAATTTATTCTGTATAGCTTACATTCTTAAAGCAGAGTTCAATGCTAATAAGAACACTTCCAGACAGTGGGCTGGATCCGGACGGATTTCTTTGCTGATGAAAAAGGGCCAATAGCCATCAAAAACCTATCCTGGGGAATCACAGGTCCTGCATGGGAAAAGTCATGTAGGATTGGGGTGGGGGTGAGGGGAGGAGCTGAACTAAGCCAGGGAACTGGATGAAATAGAGTGAAAATGCTGACTAGGTTCAAGCCAGTATCACTCCCTAGTTTAACAGGGCAATCCTATACAGACTTAGTCTAGTTTAAGCCCATTGATTCTGCATAGGATTGGAATGTGAAGGTTTTTTGGAGGTCCTAGTGTGAAAAACTGCTGGCCTACTATGCTTTTTTGAATTATCCATACTTGAATGTATGATTTCTTTTCACCTACATTTCATCTAACCTGTTTCTCATTATCAGCTGATCTTTGTTTCATGGAATACTAGGCTGAAGGTATATGGGTGAGGGTGGCTGGCTGTGATTGTGTCCACTTTAGGGCTATACAAAGGCAAGCTACACCAAGCGGATAAGTCTATTCAATTTTCTGCAGAGAAGAGAAGGTAAAACAGGCAGGTAATTCTGCATTTTTCAGAGAACTCAAAAGGACACTGTGTGCATGACTGCCTCCTCCACCTCAGCCCTTCCACATTGGTATCCTGGCTATCATACAGGCAGCCTCCGGCCAAAATACCGACAATGTTCCTAGATCAAGCCCCACCAACTCTCGAAAATCAGCCCAGTGAAACTTTCTGATAAGAAGCAAAGGAAAAAAAAAAAGATCACTAGGCTGTCCCAAACAGAAGGCCATTTTCCCAAGAAAGCTGTGGCAACTCCCACCTGGATCTGACACTATTTCTAGAAAGCAGGAGGGTGCAAACCATGTGTTGGGATTCTCCAATTCAAACTGTTTCTATGGCACCTAAAGCCAAACTAAGTATGTATGGAGACACACCTTATATGAATGTGTATGAGCAGCATAAAATGGGAAGTTTTTCCATTTCATTGGTGTGAGCTTAACAGATATTACTCCTGTATTCAAGAACCTGCTTCCTAACTTTTTTGTCTCTCCCCCTCATCTGCTGGGTCAGAGTGGATTTGGGCAGAAGACTGATCACCCTTGTAGCTCATTTGTACTGGGCCTGGGCTCATTTTTGGCCCTGACACCAGGTTAGTCCTTGTATCAGTTCTTGCTGTCTATAGTAATTACTGGGAGAGGGAAGAAAAGTTATTGACTATCCAATTTCCTGAGCCAGGGCAAGACCCATAAAAGTAAAAATGGATCTGTATTTACCTATAACTGCATTCAGGCCAGATGCAGAGGTAAAGAGCTTGCAACCTTTCATTCTAACCCTTTTTACAGTACTAGGTACACTCCCCTCAGCTCCGATAGGCTCTATCCACCTAAACTGTCATAACCAGGAGCAGCAAAGCACTCCTTCCTTCAGTCCATCCTTTGAAGAAGATGATATTGGATTTATATCCCACCCTCCACTCCGAAGAGTCTCAGAGCGGTTCACAATCTCCTTTCCCTTCCTCCCCCACAACAGACACCCTGTGAGGTGGGTGGGGCTGGAGAGGGCTCTCACAGCAGCTGCCCTTTCAAGGACAACCTCTGCCAGAGCTATGGCTGACCCAAGGCCATGCTAGCAGGTGCAAGTGGAGGAGTGGGGAATCAAACCTGGTTCTCCCAGATAAGAGTCTGCCCTTTCAAGGACCTCTGCCAGAGCTATGGCTGACCCAAGGCCATTCCAGCAGGTGCAAGCGGAGGAGTGGGGAATCAAACCCGGTTCTCCCAGATAAGAGTCTGCACACTTAACCACTACACCAAACTTTGCCGCTGGGTAGCCCACTGAGAGGTTCATAGGAAGAGGCCCACAGTGGGGAAAGGAGGGAGAGACATGCATGGCTTCTTCACAGCTTCTGTGCAGTCCCACATGGGAGAACAGCAAGAACAGCAAGAGAAGAGTGTGGGCTGGTTAGCAGAATAATGACTGCAAAACTGCTTTCCCCAGAGCTGCCTTACTCCTGGAATCAGCATCTATCGAGTAGTACTTCATGAAAGTTGATGGTGCGAACCAAGTTGCCAAACTTGCAAACTTCAGTGATGGGGACTCTACCCAGAATTGCAACTGATGATGCCTGTATCCTAGCGGAATAGGGGAAGGGGAACCCTTCATTGGGAAGGGGAACCCAACTGAGAAGTGTTTGTGTTGTAGGAACCCAGCTCTTATTGAAGCTGGAGAAGCAGAGAAATAAATGCTGATCTTGGCATTTTTTTTTAATTTGTAAAGAGTCTTTTGCTCTTTGTAAATAAAAAAAATAAGGCCCACATGACATCCAGTGAGTGGAACGCATGTTCTCCCTTTAGGGGGAAATACTGGTAGGGTTACATCTTGTAAAAGGTGACAAGCAGACTTTAAGGAGGAATTCTAGGCTTGGCTTAAGCAATACCTTATCTGCATGGAATTTAATGAAAGGGGAATCCAATCTCAGGGCCCCCTTAAGTCTCCCACTCGGCAGGCTGAGGCTATAGCTACAAGAAAGGTTGTCTTAAAGCATATTTGCTGTTAATTGAGGTACCTCATTGGGGTATTTACATGAGGGTTGGAGGACACAGATATCATGGCAGCTACCAGCACATGGGGGCTCCAGCTGATGCCTTCTTTAATGACTCTGGCTTCTTCTTTAGGTTTTGTCTCTGAATTGAAGGGCTGACCTCTGCCACCTCATCATCCGAATTGAGCAGACTATCAACACTCTCTGTATGAGGTGATGGGGTATGGACAACATCAAGCTCATGAGATACAGAGTCCAGAGCTCTCTCTTTTGCTAATGGAGATGAGCCAGATGGGTTGAATGAGCACTCTTATTCTGACTTCACCTTCTTCAGAAGTAGCTCAAAAGCATGTGTCAGAACTGCGGCCAAGCAATGAGTGTGCTGGGTTGTTGGATCTGAGGGAGGAGCTGATAGAATAGACTCCACAGAGGATATATGGGACCATTTCTTGTCTTCTGCAGGGCAATGCAGCTGGGCTTCAGGTACAGTGAGAACTTTTCTCCAAAACTGGTGCTCTCATATAGGGCCTTCAGGGTAAATTGCTTGTAAGCTGCACAAGCATTTAATATGATGGGGTTTTTTAAAAAACGTAACAGGCACAGGGAGTGGTCATGAGATTGTCCCATTTTAGTGCCACAGTTGGTATATTTTTGAAAAAGGCTACAGCAAACACTCAGCATGAGATTACCGTTCTGAAGAAATTTGCCTGAGGAAATTCCTTGAAGAAATAAGACCAATGTGTAGGCTAGAATACCAAAAATTATCCTTGAGGGAAAAAAAACACACACACATGCTCAGAAGCAGAAATTCACCTCAGAGGAGATGAAGGAAGTTTCAGCACATCTTACCTCCATGTTGCAAAGACAGGACTGAGGGAAGGAGCACTTCCCACCCCTAGTCATGTGGTTTAGTTGGAAGAACCGACTCAATCTGAGGGGGATGGGAGAACTCCTAGTGCTGTAGAAAGCTTTTAAACTTTTTACCTCTGTGACTGGCCTGTGCACACTTGCAGTCCCATGTGTATCTGCACAGAAGCCATGAAGATGAACAAACCCTGGGCATGAAGAAAGGCAGGGCTTTTCTTTGCTCTCAAATGCCATTCTCTTAAAGAAAAATAAATGTAACTAGAACTTGTAATAATGTTCGGAATAATTTCATAAACTGACCACCAAAATCAATTCTCTTGCTTAATTGTACATGACCAAATAGAGTAGATCATATTTTACTTCAAGAAATTAGGAAGTTTACTTATAGCACAAAAGCAAGAGAGTATATTGATATGCTTCATTCTTTCTGGAAAGTTTCCTTACTTAGACGTCTACATACATTACTGGGTATAGATTTTTTTTTTTACAGTTCACATACAACAATCATCCTAATTTAAAAATATTACAACTGTGGGAGTTTTTTTTTGGGAGGGGGGTTAATCCTACTAGTCTAATAAACAAGAAGTATACTAATGATTTAGACTGATTTCATGTTTCGATTTAGAGGCCTTTCTGTGCCTTTCTTTGAAGAAGTAAATTCTCAAACTGGAAATTGTGGTCCATGACATATATGTTATGTTTTCCTTACTAACAAGAAGCCTCCGCAGATGTGAAGCTTTGGACATGCCTACTGTACTAGCATGAGCACACTATGTGTGTGCCCAGTTCCAATTTGACTCTATAGCTGTCAGAATAGTTGCTCAATATGCTCTGCACAGAACAGTCAAGTATGTACTGGAGAACAGCTGTTAACAGGCATAGGCCCAGAGCTGGTGGGACTGAAAAAAGTTAACATTTACATTAAGACTGCCCTCCAGAATGACATTCTGAAAAGCCTCAGCTACAGCAGACTTTTTTATACATATGCATGCTACTACATTTCAGCATAATTATTCAGCTTATCAATTTACCACTTGAGACACAGGAATAAACGTACAGTGTTATTACTTTATTTATACTGCACATTTCTCCCCAATGGGGACCCAAAGTGGCTTACATTGTTCTCTTCACCTGCATTTTGTCCTCCCGATGATCCTGTGAGATAGGTTAGGCTGAAAAAGTGTGTGATTGGCCCAAGGTCACCCATTAAACTTCTACGGCAGAATGAATATTTGAAAGTGGTTCTCCCAGATCCTAATTTGACATTCTAACCATCATAGCATGATGATTTTTTTGGTGATGATTTTGGATTTATATCCCGCCCTATACTCTGAATCTCAGAGCGGTCACAATCTCCTCTACCTTCCCCCCCCCCCCACAACAAACACCCTGTGAGGTAGGTGGGGCTGAGAGTGCTTTTACAGCAGCTGCCCTTTCAAGGACAGCTTCTATGAAAGCTATGGCTGACCCAAGGCCATCTCAGCAGGTGTAGGTGGAGGAGTGGGGAATCCAACCTGGTTCTCCCAGATAAGAAGAAGAAGAAGAAGAAGAAGATATTGGATTTATATCCCGCCCTCCACTCCGAAGAGTCTCAGAGCAGCTCACAATCTCCTTTACCTTCCTCCCCCACAACAGACACCCTGTGAGGTGGGTGGGGCTGGAGAGGGCTCTCACAGCAGCTGCCCTTTCAAGGACAACCTCTGCCAGAGCTATGGCTGACCCAAGGCCATCTCAGCAGGTGTAGGTGGAGGAGTGGGGAATCAAACCCGGCTCTCCCAGATAAGAGTCCGCACACCATGATGGCTCTATTATTTTATCATCATCATCAAGTCCAGTGGAACCTTTGAGATCATCACAGTTTTACTCTGGGTATACATGCATGCAAACAAAAGCTTATATCCAGAATAAAACTTTATTGGTCTTAAAAGGTGCCACTGGATTCAAACTGTGTCCTGCTGCTTCAAACAAACACAACTACCCACCTGAATTTATTATTATTACTATTATTTATTATAGGGCAGAATAAGATCATCTGACCTTCTGCTATTGTAGTGGACTCCCACAATGCATTTTGCTGTGCAGCTAGGGCATGCAGACTTGGCATCGCCTTTGGGTCCGAACAGCGTCGACACCTGAGATTTGGAAACGAAAAGCACAAAATGAAAGTTGTTAGACGAAAGGAAATGAGCCCAATTTCCACTACTTTAAACAATATATACAGATCTATTTAATTAAATACAGGCAACAATAAAATTTGTGTAAGGACTTGTCCCACCTGTTAGCCCTGACAGAATTCTTAACTATTGCCTTTGATCTTTATTTGGGGGAAATCAGCATCAAAAGGCAGAGCATAGCAAGAGGTGGGGCAAAGCGAGGATCTTTTATCTATGTTTACTGAGATAGTCCCAAATAGACCCTCTTATTAGAGCCAATAACCAGGCCAAGTAGTCAAATAAAATGGGTTTTAATAATAAAATTCAAACATACACACATAAATGGGGTGAGTTTCACACAAGATATAGAAACAAAGAGAGGAATGGGTGAGATAGGGGTATGAGAGATGGGGTGATACTATACCAGATCTTGGAGGATGGTCCAGCCTGAAGATGGACAAAAAGAGGTGCTCTACGCGGAGAATACCTGATGTGTGCCAGGGGTGCTGCTGGGTGAGTAGTCAGCAGAATCATAATCATGACAAAAAATGGGATGTATTTATAACCAAAAATGTATCCTGAAGTTTGTAAATGTGGATGGACTAAGATGACAAAAGACTTAATGGTTTCAGGCGATCCTGACAAAAACAAGTTCTATGTTCTCCCAGGTGTTAGACAAAAAGAAGGATTTGTCTTAATAGGTGTGATGGCAAATTCTATAAGGTGGTAGCTGGGTGAAGCTGCCTAGATAGTAGTTCCTTGATAGCCTGGCCTGAAGAGGAGAATGCAGATTTTGGAAGATTAACTTAAAGTGAATACTTGGAGGAGGGATGCACTAGAAATTCCATAGTATAGCAGAAGGGAAATTGGTTATGTTAATGTTGACAAACATTAGAATAGGTGTTAGCTAGAGGTATAGAATTAGGCACAGAATGCCGTTAGTAACAGAACATAATTCAATCATATCATTGTGCTAGAGGCAGGATCCTTCTGTCTGTGTCCCTTGTCCTGACAATAGGTAGCCTCTTAGTCCAGAGGTGTCCAACAGTAACTCTCCAGATGTTTTTTGCCTACAACTCCCATCAGCCCCAGCCATTGGCCATGCTGGCTGGGGCTGATGGGAGTTGTAGGCAAAAAACATCTGGAGATCTACCGTTGACCACCCCTGTCTTAGCCCATTAGAAACTGGAATCTTATGGCAATTGCCCATACTTTTTTCACAGAGGAAAGAGAAGAAGGGGGGGGGGGTAGAGATGGGAAGAGCATAGAGGAATGTTGCAACCAGCCTGTCACTGAAACCTGCATCTCTCAGGTTCAGAAATGGCTCCTGCCAGACCCATCATTAACGCAAGCCTGGCGTTTCTGAGGGCACTGCTGTGGAGGCTGTGGGTCTCTCTAGGTATCAGGGTGTCTCTACTCATGAGGAAAGACCACCCCTGGCTGGAGGGCGGGTGCCCTGGCAACACACCTTGTACCAGGGCCACGGCAGTCCAGTCCTACAGGGAATCCCCAACCACAGGCATGATTGCTTCCTAAAATTTACACAAGCATGCACCTGTGAGGCTGATTCATCTTACAGACAGAGATATGCTGCTAGACACATGCATTAGTTATAAAAATACAAGTTATGTTTATTTTAAAAAGGTAAAGGTAGTCCCCCGTGCAAGCACCAGTTGTTTCTGACTCTGGGGTGATGTCGCATCATGATGTTTTCACCTCAGACTTTTTACGGGGTGGTTTGCCATTGCCTTCCCCGGTCATCTATGCTTTTCCCCCAGCAAGCTGGGTATTCATTTTACCGACCTCGGAAGGATGGAAGGCCGAGTCAACCTTGAGCCAGCTACCTGAACCCAGCTTTCGCTGGGATCAAACTCAGGTCGTGAGCAGAGAGCTCAGACCACAGTACTGCAGCTTTACCACTCTGTGCCACAAGGCTCTTTTTTATTTTTTATTTATTAGTTTATTAAAACTAACCAAAAGAACCATCAAAATTCAGTCAGGATACAGTTGTCAGGATCTCTGCACAAAAAACAAACTTCTACAGACTAACATTTTTCCGCTTTAGTCTGGTAATGCATAACAGATACAGACAAAATACTGTTCCTTAATTACCATCTTCACACATTTGTCATTCTGGCATTCCAACAGGCAAAGGTCCAAGTGTAAAGGGCCCCACTGGTCAACAACTTTTTAAAGTTTTAGGGGTTAAAGGCACCATCACCCCACAACTACAACCAATCAGAATATCCCTTTAATTAGTGCTCAACATTTTTGTCAATTTAAATCTCTCACTTAAATCCAGCTCCTCACTTCTCAGAATTGAGCTGACCTTGCAGAGAGATAATACATGCCTAAAGACCCACAGCTGTTACTACTGTTTTGTGAAAAGAAGTTCTATTAACCCTTACTAACCAAGGAAGACAGGGGATTAGCTATTCCTTACAGTGCCTGTCACTGGAGAATTTCACTTGGATAAGAATGCTGGACCTCTGTGTATTAACAAAGCATATGTTTACAAACACCACTTTTGTTCTTGAAAGATACAAGGATAGTTCTGTATCTTATTAGCAATAACAAGCCAGGGATCCATGAGGCTCACAGTCTAGGGAAATTCTATCTTATCCCTCCATGGAAGCCTCCACATTCTCTCTTTCCCCAGCCTTCTCTCTCCATTTGATCCCACCCATCCAATCTTCTTCTCTCTCCTGCCCTTCCAGGATTTTTTTCTCTGCTTTCTTCTCCCATATCAACTGGCATTTTTTTGTTTTAGAGAAATTTTAATTAACCGTTAATATATTTTTAACACTGTTTTGTTTTTTTTCTTTTGCCAGCTGGAAATCTTCCCAGTTCTGTAGCAAAATCTCCCCTTCTTGTACACAGCCCTTTTATGTGGATTTTTGTGCCCCTTTTAGAATTAGATCTACTTGGTGAATCTGGCACACTCCATTAAAGCACAACAAGACAGGCCTGTAACTTCACTGGACACAATGTTAGATCCAACAGTGCCTTTCCATGAACAGATGTTTCCTGCAGGAATGGCAGACACCACTGGATGAAACTCCCTATGAATCACGAAGAGGGTTTTTAAAACTGCTTTTGTATTTATGTATCGAAATAACTGTTATAAATACGCCAACTGGGTAAATGTTTCCAGGGCCAGGAAAGTTGTTAATATGAAGTTGTGTCTGTGAATCCTAAAAAAAAAGGAACAGTGGTAGTCCAGGACCATCTATCAAACTGCTACTGTATCACAGTTAACAACATGAATAGTTATCTATTTAATTTAGGAATATACGGAGAAAGATGACTGCATGGAATTAACTGGGGTTTTTTTGTACAGTAGATTATGATCAAGATGGGCCATATAATTGGTCATAAAATGGAGACAAATAAAGGTTCTGATTCCAGAAACAAACTTTCATTAGTTCCATTAATTTACACGATATATAATTTAATGGGATCTCATATAATAACAGCTGACTAAATGAAAGTAGTATTCGTTTATAAACAGAAGGCAACGCATAGCCTGATTACAGATGGGCATTTTGGGTCAGGCTGGAGGTATTCCAAATCAGGCCAATCCAAAAAGAGCCAGCCTGAGCCCTCCACGCTGGCGTTCGGCTCAAAAAATTTGCTACCACTTTGGAAGTGGTAGCTTTTTGAGCTACTCTCAGGACACAGGAGGACGGGGCGAGTATGGGATGAGCACAGGCAGCAGATGTTTGTGTGTGGGAAGATTTTTTTGGGCTGATTTCAGAGGCGTCTAGGAGTCGGCCCAAAGTGCCTGTCTGTAATCACCTACATGGCTCTTGTAATCTGACTGAGAAAAAAGGAAGCGCTAAAAACGCCCCTGCGGATTAACCACAGCCACTGCATTTGTGCATGAGGCCAAAAAACAGTTACACATACATACGGCGGGGAGGGGATTAGCTGTCCCATCTCTTCTTGGCAACACCTTCAGGACTATAAACCTCTAACCTCCCCTTTACCCCACATTCAGCTGCTCCCAACATGCTGTTCCTTCTGGAGCAAATTTAGTCCTCATCAGACCACTTAGGGATTTCCTTTAAAAAGAAAGATTAAAAAAATCTATAGATTCTCTACTCCCCCCGGCATATCTGGATGCTCCGCAAAACATGGAGAGCCCCAACTGTCTGAAGAGGTAGCCTAGTTTTCCGACTTCTCTCATCTATGCAGAGGTCAGCCATTGTACTGTTAGATATAGTGGTGTGGGACAAGCTATGCATTTTTTTTATGTTCAAACCAAATTTTCCACCAAAGTTAATGGGTACTCATGAAACATATATACAGAAATATTTCCATTACTGGAGAGCCAGTTTGGTGTAGTGGTTAAGTGTGCGGACTCTTATCTGGGAGAACCGGGTTTGATTCCCCACGCCTCCACTTGCACCTGCTGGAATGGCCTTGGGTCAGCCATAGTTCTGGCAGAAGTTGTCCTTGAAAGGGCAGCTGCTGTGAGAGCCCTCTCCAGCCCCACCCACCTCACAGGGCATCTGTTGTGGGGGAGGAAGGTAAAGGAGATTGTGAGCCGCTCTGAGACTCTTCGGAGTGGAGGGCGGGATATAAATCCAATATCATCATCATCTTCTTCTTTACAGTTAATCATGTAAACATATTTCCTTTACAGGACAATATTTCCTTTACAGTTAATGATGCTTTCAATATTTAAAGAAAACAACAGTTTCTGCAACAGCAAATAGTTTCCATAATACCTGTTCTTTGACTTTGTGTACGCAAGATTCATTTCACCGCAGAGATAATAAGGGTGTTTTCGCACTCACGTTTTACTGGCGCCACGACCCTCCTGACGCCGGCGAATCTGCATGGATTTCGCACCAGAAGCGCCGGCGCACCCAGAAGCGCCGGCTACTTCCGTCGCTAAGCCAGCGCAAACGTTTTCCTGCATCTTTGCGATTTCCGTTTGCGCTGGCTTAGCGACGGAAGTAGCCGGCGCTTCTGGGTGCGCCGGCGCTTCTGGTGCGAAATCCATGCAGATTCGCCGGCGTCAGGAGGGTCGTGGCGCCAGTAAAACGTGAGTGCGAAAACGGCCTAACATAAAGATAAAAAAGTAAAGTGGAAGAGAGAAACATAGTAGTTCCTTTAGGTCATATATAGAAAGAATTGGATTCCATTTGATTCTTATTCGGACTATAGTGTTATCTTTCTGTCTCATGCAATTTTAGTACTTGCTACAGGGACAGGAGACGTTTTTCTCAAAAATTAAACTACCGATCAAAGGCTTCAGCTTGGAAATCTGAGAAACTGAAACAAAGGTGCTTTACACGTTTATATTATTCATATATTTAGGGGTTTGTTTGTTTTTTAAAAAAAAAATTACCCATAGTATTGAATATTTCCTTGCCAAAAAAATGGCGCTGAAAGGTCCAGTGACACAAGGTTATCTTCTATGGATCTCACAGGAATAATTCCTTTAAATTTTTTGGAAAGCCTTAAGATTTCTGGTACAGTCCCTCCTATTGGGGAAAAAAAAGAAAAAAAACCATTTCAAATTATTTTAATACTTAAGCCCTTAAATATTATTCTTACTCGTTTTATCCTTTGCATAGTTGCACATCCATTACATGGAAGTGGACATTCACCATGCATTAGAACACGGAGACGGGTATACAAAACTTAAGTGGCTCGCTATGCATCCTAAACCAGTCAAAATGTTAAACACACTTTATGGATGATTTCCAAAAGTAGTATGTCACTGATATAACAGGAGCTCAGCTTCTGTGTCTGATCTCTATAACTGGGAGATCTGCTGTGATCCCTGGGAGCTCATCAGATCCCACCTTGATGTTGGCAACCCTAGAAGGAAAAATAAAGCAAGAAAAGGGGAGAGACTATGGGGGAGTGGAGACACCTCAGCTGGACATAATGCCATAGAGTCCACCCTCCAGAGAAGCAATTTTCTCCAAGGGTCTCTGACATCTGGAGTTCAGTTGTAAGGCCTGTAGCTACGATGGGGGCCCCTGGGGCCCAGACCCCGACTACCGAGGCCCCCTAGACAACAGCAAAAAGGAGCCAGTGCCCTTCCCACCATTTGCAGAGTCTGAAAGTGTCCTTTGCCTCTGGGCCTTCTACATGAGGAAGGCAGGAGCCCTGCTGCCAGGTCTCGCTCTGGAAGTACAGCAGCACATGCACACAGCCTGCCAAGCATGGGATTGTCATCAAGGGAGTCCTGCCTGGGGACTGCACACCACATGTGCCCCCACGACTAAGAGGCCATGTAAGTTCTGTGCACCCCCAAAGAAGGCAGCCAAAGCCTACAGGAGCCCTCACTCTCATAGCCAGCCAGGGCCAGGTGGGAGGACACAGGGCGGTCACAGGGATGGACCAGCGCTGCCTCTGAAAGCCCTGTGCCAGGGAGGCCTCCCTTTCATGTTCCCTGCTACATGTGGAGCATTCCAGCTGCCATGGCCCCAACAGCTTCACCCAGGGACCAATGCCCACTGTAGGACGCAGATTCAGATTTGCATTAGAGCATCGACTGAGGGGTGACATGATAGAGGTTTACAAGATTATGCATGGGATAACTAGAATGATTAAAGGGTTGAACACTTTCCATATGAAGAAAGGTTAAAACGCTTGGGGCTCTTTAGCTTGGAGAAACCCCATGGACAGTACTCTGTCTAGTCAGCCAGAGTGACAGCTTAGATCAGAAAGATCTAGATCCTGGGGGCTAAATTGCATGCCAGCTCCTATTGGCTAGTGGCTAACTGGATGACAGCTAGCCAAAGACAAATAAACTACGAGTTGGCACAGTAAAGAAGGACATATCAGGAGAAGAGGAAGATGTCAGAATCCTCAGGGAGGAGACGACCTCTGACGTGAGAGAGTGCTTCCAGACGGACGTTGGAAAGAGGCAACTGTTCCAGTTTACTCCAAGGACAAGGAGCCAAGTTTCTTCATTTGAAGGTCTGTTCAATTTGCCTCAGAACTCTCCACTTATTTCCACGAAGTTGTGCAGATGCAAGAATACTCCTCTCAGGAGCAACCTTTTGAGCAAGCCAGCATTGTGCCAAGTGTAGCCCAGGGTATCCTAGACAGGGTTATTGTCTTGTGTGTTATCTGCATTTTGTTTGTGCACCTATTCCTGTTCTTTTAACCCTAAACCATTTTCTGTAAATAAATTCTGTTTTTATATTTTAATCGGAACCTCTCCTTTGGTCCTCAACTACTGGCAGGAAGTTTAGCTATCGGATACTGATTATATCACCAAACGGAAGAACCCAGTTACTTAGCTTATTCAGTGCAACCCAGTTTTATTTAATCTTTTGTGGGTTGATCAGAGGGTAAATTAGGCAACCCTCCAGGACTGGGAAAAGTCCTGTCTCAATATCAGTAGCTGCTGAAGCTTGGACATGGCAGCAAGTAGCTTAATATTTAAATATAATTGTGGCAGCTGCTTGATATTTTCACAGGAGCTACATGTGGCTCTTTCACACATATTGTGGGGCTCTTGAAGCACCCACCACCCCATCGGCTGGCTTGGAGAATAAAATTAAAGTTACTTTCTTTCCTCCTCTCCATCCCTCCCCCATCTTCCTTCCTTCCTTCCTTCCTTCCAGAACATGCTCCCACAGGAGATCAGGGCTCTGCTGGACCTTTTACCATTCTGCAAACCTGCAAAATGGAACTGTTCTGCCAGGCCTTCGAATGAGGTGGCAGTTACAAGGAACACAAGGAGTAAGGCTTGGTGGGGAAACAACTTTGCTCGCCACCCCTATGTATGCTGATCTGCTTAGCAAACAGAGCTCTATCCTGACCCTGCTGCCTTGTAACCTGTCACTGATAACCTGTGTGTGCTCCTGAAGCCTGGAACTCAGACCCCATATCCTATGCCTGTTCCCAAACTCGACCCTTGGACTGGACTTTTGAACCTCTGACTCCAGACTGGTTTGTAGACCTCTCTCCTGTATCTGGCTTTACTTGTTTTTGTATTTGTGTACCCTGGGGGCTAAGCCAGCCCTCACAGTGCCAGGTTCATTTCAGAGATCTGAGAGAGAGCAGATAAGAAGTGCTATAAGGGTGAGGTTTGGCTTTCTAAACAGCTGGGGGAGTTGCTGAGAATTTCTGAGTTTGTGTGACTGTGTGATTGCTGAAAATTCTGAGTTTCTGGTTGCTGAGGAACTGCTGTTTGTTTGGTTTGAGTGGGCTGAAGGTGATTGTTGCTGATTGATTAGGAGTGGCTGTGTTCCTGGGGCAGACTAAGGCCCCACCCTCTTTGCATTATTAACCTGCGCCTTGCCAGAGGCACGAGCCTTTGGCGCGAACAGAAGGGCGAGAGCTAAAGGGCTCTTGGCCTGGGGGCTGTGTAAGGACCAGGAACCCAGATCCCTATTTTCCTTGTGTTCCCAGTAAGGAAAGTAGACCCTCCAGAAGGAGAGCCACATAAACAGGATTTAAAAAGGGACTGTATATTTTAAAAAAAGCTATTATGAAAGTAGAATGCCAGCAGGGGGTGGGGGCTTTCCAGTGTTTTGCACTGAGTGTCACATGTATGACTATCTGCCCACAGGACAGACTAGTGGAGGAGGGAGAAATGATATGCTTCCTGCAAGTCTTTGCAGATTCCCATTTGTACCATTATAATGAACACAGGCTCTTTTACACCACCATTTAGATATGATCCAACAACTAATTCTGGTTTTAGTCCAGTACAGCATTTTCTTCTTGAACTAGCAATAAACTGTCTAAATTTTGGGGATCTACAATTTAAAACTTATTGGATATACAGAACTTTTTTCTCAAAATAAAATGAAATAGGTTACAAAAATTAAGCACTGCACTGCTGCTTCATTGGACACCATTTGCAACAAACCTGCTGTACCATATGCCCTGTTAACTCTACCCCAGAATATTCATTCATACAGAAAGGATATATATGGAATAAACTATTAAAAACAAGCAATAACAACAACAAAACCCTGAGGTAAACAGACAATGGGTATAGTTTACCAGGAAGTTCCCTGGTAACTTGCCAAACAAATTTTGCAAACAAATGGAAGCTACACAACACACGTCCTTGGGAAACTGCCCTTCCATTCAATGAAGCTTGTGCCCAAAACAGGCAACATATGTAGCTCTGTAGAAGAAAACCAAACAAAATGAAGCTACGTGCATCTGGCAAAAAGAAAAATGTACAATGGATTAATCACTGGTGATGGGTAGGTGGAGGAGATTGCTTCCAAGTTAGGTATGTTACAAGATCAAATAGTCAGGACCTTATTAATTTTCAACAGTGAAAGGATTGTCTACTGCTTTCTCATAAGAGTATTTTTTATATATGTGAAAACACTGACATCCAGAGGTTGACAAAGTTAAAAGTACATTGCCAATAGTAAAGGTATTCTAGTTTCTATTTTCCTGCAGCTAGAACTATATAGAGCATATAATGGACTCCAAATAAAACTATAATCAAAACTAGATTGTACACAGACAAAGCTAAAACACAAAATTTCTGATATAAAATTTAGTGTCCCGTTTACAACACTTCTCTTCAGATCTCCCCAATCTTTAAATTAAAATTATTTAAGATAATAAAAGAATATTCAAGTCTGAGTAAGGTGTTTCCTATTTTTTTTTTTATATTTTATATTGCCCCATATATGCTCACTAATTATTTTGCAAGACTCTGCAAAACGTATTGCTTACATAAACATGCTTATTACAAAATTCTTTAAAAAGGAAAAACAGGTTTCCCACCTGTAACTGATGATCTTCGAGTGGTCATCTGTGAATTCACACTCATGGGATGAAGCGCCAGCGCCGATCCCCGATCGGTAACTCCAAAGTCGAATTTTTCGCAGCCCGACCCTGGTGGGCATGCACAACAGCCCCAGTGTGCGTGCTCACCCGGCGGGCGCGAATATCCTGCCAGTTTCCTTCCCACCGCCACCTATCTAGCATACCATGATCGGCAGCAGAGGGGAAGGAGGGCAGGTAGTGTGAATGAACAGATGACCACTCGAAGATCATCAGTTACAGGTAGGAAACCTGTTTATCTTCTTCGTGGTCTCTGTGCTTCACACTCATGGGAGATTAGCAAGCTAGGCTTACCTGGAGGAGGGAGCTGGCGGTTATGCAGAAGTAGTGGCTTGAAGGACCAGGGTACCCAGCTGTGCTCTGTGATGCTTCCGGACATCCAAGGCATAATGTCTCATGAAGACATGAGGAGATGCCCAAGTTGCAGCCAAACAGATGTCCGCCAAGGAAGCACTTTTGAGAAACGCTGTGGACATAGCCATAGCGCTAGTGGAATGCGCACGGAGCAGCCCTGGCAAGGGACACTTAGCCAACAGGTAGCAGAGTCTAATGGCTTCTGTGATCCACTTAGAAAGTCTCTGTGCAGAGATCTTGAAACCCATCCTAGGGGCCACATAGGAGACAAATAGATTGGGATCCTTTCAAAATGGCTTGGCGTGATGCACAAAAAACAACAACGCCGTCTTAACGTCCAGGGCATGCAGATGCCTCTCTTCCGCAGAAGAAGGAGAAGGGTAAAATGTAGGCAGAAACACCTCCAAATTGAGATGGAAACTAGACACCACTTTAGGGAGGAACGAGATGTCATGAAATGAGATGTATGGAGCATCATATCTCAGAACCACTAACTCACCTGCCCTCCTGGCTGTAGTGACGGCCACTAAGAAGGCAGTCTTTCAGGTGAGAAGATGCAGTGGGAGATCCGGCTCTGCAGGAAACTTGTGGTGATACCCTCGCCCCCCCCTCCCGCAATGGCTAGGAGGATAGGAAACCAGTTCTGCCTCGGCCACCACGGAGCAATTAGGATGCACTTCAGACGATCCTGGACCAGTCTGTGAAGCACTCTGGTGAGAAGAGGAAAGGGAAGAAACAGGTAGAGGAACTTGTTCACCCACGGGAGTAGAAGACTATTCCCTAGGGACCTTGGGTCCGTCCCTCCTCTGGAACAGAATTGTTGGCATTTCCGATTATCCACCATGGCAAATACATCTATTATTGGATGACCCCAGTCCCGGAACACGGGTTCGAGGTATATCCAGTTCATCTCCCATTCGTGATGGGAAACCGTCCCCCTGCTCAGGGAGTCTGCTTGTACATTGAGTTCTCCCGGTAGGTGGGTGGCTACAATGAAGGTCCGGGAGGCTATGCAGGCCTCCCAAAGCTGCATCGCCAACGCACACCGTTTCCTGGACACAGTTCCCCCTTGATGATTTATATAACTTACAGCTGTCGTGTTGTCTGACATCACAGCTACAGTCTGACCGTTGATCAGGGGTAGGAATGACCTCAAGGCTAAGTGAACTGCCATGAGCTCCAAGAAACTGATGCGATGGTGAGCCATTGACAGGGGCCATGGGCTGCCTATGCAAAGATCACCAAGGTGTGCTCCCCATCCCCACAGCGAGGTATCGGTTGTTATCCTGACTGAAGGGAGCGGAACATGAAATGGAACTCCTTCGCATAGATTGGACTTCATCCTCCACCAACCCAGAGAGCGCAGTACCAGCGAAGGAATCTGCAGAATCTTGGACGGGAGATCTCTCATAGGATTGTAATTCCTGATGAACCAGAGCTGAAGGATTCGCATCCTCAGTCTTGCGAACCGCAGGACATTGGTAGTAGACGCCATGAGGCCCAAGAGACATTGGATCTGCAGAACAGAAGCACATCCCACCATTTGAAGGAGTTGAACCAGGGAGATGATATCCAGCGCTCGTGACTCTGGTAGAAACACTAGGTGCCAGGTAGTGTCCAGAATCGCTCCTATAAACTGAACTCTGCACTGGGACCAAATGAGACTTCTTCTCGTTCACCAGAAGCCCCAGTGCGCTCAAGAGTTTGAGAATCACTTGTAGATGAGCTCTTAGAGAAGCTTCAGACACAGCAACCACCAACCAATCGTCTATATAAGGAAAAATGATGATACCCTGGAGACGAAGGTAAGCCACCACAACTACCATGGTCTTTGTGAAGACCCTGGGGGCCATGGAGAGCCCAACGGGGAGCACCTGGTATTGGAAATGGTTCGTCCCAATGGCAAAATGAAGAAACCTCATGTGACTGGGGAGGATGCTGATGTGGAAATAGGCATCCTTCAAGTCCAGGGTAGCCACCCAATCCCCTTTGTTGATGAGTGGAAGGATGCTCTGTAGAGGCAGCATTCTGAACTTCTGATAAGCGATGAATATGTTCAGTCCCCTCAGATCCATAATCGGACGAAGTCGCCCATCCCGCTTGGGAACTGTGAAGTATCTGGAGTAAAAACCCTGACCCCTGAGATGGTCGGGAACAGGTTCTATTGCTTGCTTGCTTGCTGTGAAGATTTTGAACTTCCTCCATTAGAACAGCTGTTGGGTGTGTGATCACCAATCTGGAATGAGAAGAGGGCTGAACAAATTCTATCGCATAACCCTCCTGTTTGATGGACAAGACCCACTTGTTGGTGGTAATCCGCCGCCATGCTTGCAAAAATCTGTGGAGGCAGGTGGGCCCAGAGGAGGTGGGGAGGGGAGGGGGGTACCAGAGTCAAAGTCCCTGCTTAGGGTTCCTGTTGGTCTTGGACTTTCCCATGTGAGAGGAGAAGGAAGAAAACTTGGCTTTTCCTCCTGCAGCGAAAGAGCTTTTGGCACCATGCTGTCCACCATGTGGCTTCCACAAACTCTCAGGGGATTTGGTCTGGTAGGGCTTCTTAGGCCATTGCTTGGACCATAGACGAGGCCTGCCCGAGTGAGAGGAAGATGCAGGTACTCCCAGGTTACGAGATGTCTTAAAGCTCTTGTCCATTTCTTGTAGGACTGCATCCATAGTAGAGCTAAAGAGACCTTCACCTTCAAAGGGGAGATTCTCAACCCAGAATCTGATGTCTAACCGGAGGGAGGTAGCACGAAGTCAGGAATGACGACGCAATGTAATAGCTGAGGTAAGTGTCTTAGCTGCAGTGTCCGCTATATGCTTTGAGGCTTGTAGCTGTTGTATTGCTAGAAGCATCCCCTACCTTTAGGCCTTTTTGGCCAGGTTACGTTTATCCTCAGGCAGAGTGGCTAACAACGGTGAGAGTAGCTCCCAGAGGGAATACTGGTATCTAGCCACACAGGCAAAGTAGTTTAAAATTTTTATTCCAAGCGTGCCCACAGAATAAAAGCGCCTGCAGAAAGTATCAATCCTCTTCCCCTCCTTATCTGGAGGTAAGGAGTTGGTCTTCTTAGCCTTGGAAGAGGACGACACCACCACAGAGTTGGGGCGAGGATGCTTAAAAAGAAACTCTGCGCCCTGTTCCTGGACTCTATACATATGGTCCATACGCTTGGAAGAAATTGGGGTTGAGGCAGGCTTGGACCAAGGGTCTTTGAAGGCTTGCAAGATCACCTTAATGATAGGAAGGGCTACAGCTGTAGAAGTGTCCTTCTGCATAATGTCAAAGACTGTGTTGTTGATGTCTGGTTGAGGCTGGACCACAGGCAGGGACAAGGAGTTCGCCATACTTTTAATCAGCTTCCCATAGGATTTTAAATATTCAGAAGGAGAGATTGGGAGATCTTCAGGTCTCCTGGATTCCAGCGAGGACTCTTCTTGCTGTTGACCCGTTTTGTCCTCTTCCTCGTCATCGGCGGTCAACAGAGAGGATGGGGTGCTGTCCTCAGATGGTAAGCCTGGGGTGTATACAGTAAGCCTAGTCGAGGGAGTCTGCTCGATGTCGTGAATGCTGGAACGTGCCGGCTTCCTGACTAACTTGGGGTCGAAGTGGGCATTGATGAATCCCGTCGACCTGGTGGAAAATGCGCTGAGACTCGAGCGGTGCGAGGCTTCAGAACGCTGGTCCCAGTCTGGGTTCTGAGGAAGGTATCAAGGGTATGGCGAATGGTAGGGATAGTACCCAAACGGATAAGCCCACGAGCGTGGGTCCCAGTTGGGCAGAGGATGCGGACGTCAAAAGGGGCCGGAGTCTCCCCAAACCGGTCAGGCTGAAGCATCAGCGACATTTTTGGCGTCGAGCGGTCCTTCGGTTGCGAAACTTCTAAGTCCAATGCCGAACTTGGACCGCCGCCCTCCTTAGAGCATGCTGACCGCTCTGTATGGTCAACCTCCTGATCAGAGCCAGAGAGGGAGGTGTGCGGAGCATCTGTTGGACCTGAGGGGCTTTTCGGTCGGATTGGTGAAGCAAGGATCTTTTCCGGAGGCTCCCCCAAAACGATCGCTGGGTCCTTCGGTGGAGGAGAAGGGGTCTGCCGATCTTGGCGCCTCTTCTTTTCCTTCTTATGCTTCCTGGGCTCAGCGGAGAGAGAGTCCCAGATCCATCTGGCCTTCTTTGCTGGAGTTGAGGGTTCTGACTGGGATACCGAGCCCGCATGCTTGTGGGGGCGGTCGGCTCCCTGGAGTAGTTGAGTTGGTTGGCTCGATAACGAGGCCAGAACTGATATCGATGCTGGAGTGGCCATCGAAGCGCTGGTCAACGCCGATGTCGACATCTGTGGTGCAAGAGCCGATTTTAACAGTGCCGATGATAGTCTTGCCACTCGTTTTTTTCTGGTCTGTTTGAAAATTTCGATCAGTGATGGCAGGATTCCACCCGGTGACCTTCCCCAAAACACAGCAAGCAAAGGGAATGTCCGTTGGGAGGAGGGATCTTGCTCCTGCACTTAAGGCACCGGTTGAAACCCCCCCAACGCTTTTCCATAGACAAGGAATGGTGTGTGTGTGGGGGGGGAACCCCCGAAGGGTAGCGACAACTAAACTAACAGTCTCTCTCTCTCTTTTTTTATCACTAAGCACAAGAACAAAAGAAAAAATAAGGAGAAACCCGGAGAAGAAAAGGTAAGTAAACTACTGACCGGAGCAACCAAGAACGTGTCTATCTGACATGACGGTAAAGAAGGAACTGGAGGGATATTCGTGCCCACCGGGTGAGCATGTGTACTGGGGCTGTCACGCATGCCCACCGGGGTCAGGCTGCGAAAAATCCCGGACTTTGGAGTTACCGATCGGGAATCAGCGCTGGTGCTTCATCCCGTGAGTGTGAAGCACAGAGACCACGAAGAAGATCTGTCATGGGTGATGATGAAGGGAAGCTGCCAGCTGTAGCAGAACCAGCAGCTGAGCCCTCTGACAGCACAGCAGCTGGTCCCTCAGAAGAAACTGACAGCTGGCCGCTGCCACCCTCATTACGTGCAATTGAGTGGCCACAAGCACAAAGTCCTCCTGACTCAAACCCGCAGATGGCTCGTCTTCGAGAGAGACTTCAGCAGGATTGGGCCACCCAGCACTGAGAAGCGCAGTTGAGAGCTAGGCATTCCCTCAGCCCAGAGTTCTAACAAGAGCCTGGCTGCTCGCTAAACTGGAAACAGTGGCAGCAAGCCATTTAGCTCCCTGGCCTGATTTCTCCTGTGGAAGCAACGCGTCTAATTTTGCGACGTGCATCCACCCCAGCTGGCTTTGCAATCTGATCCTTCAGCTCCTGAACTCCCGGCTACGAATGACTCAGCTATCGGTTGGTGTGTTTTGGGACATTGCTCTTTATTGGTTCCTATTCTGCTCTGCTCTGTTGGCTCTGACCTCGGACTGGCTTCAGACTCTGTGCTTTGGACTTACCCTGGTGGTTCCCCCTCTGCTCTTCAACTCGTACCCTGTCTGGGACTGTGTCTCGTTCCCTGCCTGCACCCCAAGGTGTGACAGGAGTGTACAAAAAAACCCCAAACATCATGGACATGATTCAAAGCCTCATTCAAGGTTTAGTACAAACATGGCATACCATATGGCTCTCACTTTCTTTGCTGTACCACTCTATGTGAGGTATGTTTTCTCTAACAAAAAAAAAAAAGTGGCTTTCTGTGCACAGTGCACACTGAAACACCTTGACCACAGCAGAAGGATTTGAAAATAGGACATTAGTGTACCACAAGCACTTTCATGAAGTTGGGCTTACTGGAATCATCTGAAGATAGGTTACCAGCCAACAATGACTCTTGGATTATCGAATACATCAGGTACAATTTAATTAGCTAACCTTCAATCATAATCAAACTGTCTTCTGGTTCTTGAAGTAGTTCATAGCGTGTCACAAAATGAATTGCTACGTATCGTCTTCCTTGGTTTTCAATATCCCACACAACAGATTGACAGAAGGGGATATTTTGTAAATTTGGATTTGGATGCTTAGATGAAGCTTGTAAAAGTGCATCAAACTCGGACACATCTGGAACTTCTTGCCTGAAAACAATTGCAACATAAAGATAAGCGGCCTGTTTCAAAGCATACAATAAGCGGAAATGCAACACTAGCGACTGCCATGAACCAGCTCGCAAATGAAAGTTCATCACAAATTTTGGCTGATTCATGGTTCACAAAGTAATTATTATGAACGAAACAGTCATCACAAATCTCCATGAATTTTAGGGCAATTTGTGGCAGTTCATATGCATTTTCCAACCTGTAGGCTCTGCTTTCTGCTCTTCACAAAAAAAAGCTGAGCAGCAGGAAGCATAAAGCAGGGGGTGAAATGGCTCCTGCTTTCTGCTCCTTGCAAAACCCGGCAAGGAACAAAAAGCAGGGGTTGTGAACAGTTACAAACTAGCTCAGTTCATGAATCAACATATCAGTTCGCGGTTCAGCAATCCCTATACAGTGCCTTTTTAAATGAGATTATAACATATTTCAGACACAGGATCTTACAAATTCATACATTTCCATGTGCAAGTTTAAATTAGGGTAATTGGAAAATGCATACAACAGAAACTTAAAGCCTTCAGAAAAATTTGATTGGTGGAGCACTGGGGAAATCCTGTGGGGCACTTGCTCATGCTTCCAAATGAAATGCTCAACCAGCATTTTT
Source organism: Heteronotia binoei (assembly GCF_032191835.1). Classification (NCBI taxonomy): domain Eukaryota; kingdom Metazoa; phylum Chordata; class Lepidosauria; order Squamata; family Gekkonidae; genus Heteronotia; species Heteronotia binoei. The sequence continues at coordinate 24,552,122 of NC_083230.1, read as the reverse complement.
TTTTTAAAAAGCAACTAACAGGAGAAACATCTCTCATATTAAACAAGATTCATTTGTACGAGACTTGACTGAAAATGACACAGCAAACAATACCATACATGAAACTTGAAGGGTGGGGGGAGAGGCGAGGATATTCAACAGAGATGAATTTTTTTTTAAAGCAAGGGATGGATGTCTGGAAAATGCACCAGTAAACAGCTAAATAAGAGACTGGTATTTTAGGTTTTTCCTTGTGGTTTTCTTTCTGCCATGGATGCAACCTCTGCCATCCCCCAAGGATTGTCTTATTAAACACTTTATCAATGCAGGTGGCTAAAAGGAAGAAGAGACTTACAGCATCTTAAACAACTAATTATGTTTTATTTCAGCCTCAGTTTCCACTTGACTTCACTTTGTTAGATGCTCATCCCCTGGGAAAACAATCTGGCCTGCCTGCTTAAGGAACAAAGTGTCCTAAAAGGGAGTCTGAAGGTGAATTCCGAACAGTCCAAAAGATAAGAGGCAGTGGCCCTTTCTCATAAATGCTTCCTTCCTAAGCTCCATCCCCATTACCTGGCCCAGGAGAATTCCCCCATGCAGTGGCTGCTGCCATCCCCACAGAGCTGGACAAGCAATGGACAAGGCAAGCAGGCCTCACTGCAGTTATGTGACCCAGTCATGTGATGTCAGGACATGACTGGTCACATGACTGCAGCGAGGCCTGCCTGCCTCATCTGCCTGCTCAGCTTGCAAGAGGGAGAGCTGGAGGGCTGGTGTGATTAATACTTAGCGAGGCGGTTAATAAGCACTCCAGCTGCACATCCTCCACCTCTGTGCCCATTGCCGGACCGGCAGGTACGGGCATAGCATGGGCAGTGGGAGTTGTGGGGCCTAGGCCATGAGTGACTGGACACATGACGCTAAGTGCCCCATTGTGGCTACATCCCTGCTTTCATGTTATAAAAATACCAGTGCATATGGGACATACGAAACCTGATTAGACAGGCTATAATTCCACTGAACACACAGTAATAACCCTAGAGTCACTTTTTAGCAGGTATGAACAGTTTAAAAACACCATAAAATCAATTCCGTAGGATTTAACGTTGCTAATTCCACAGCAATTCCGAAGGGCTACAAGGCCGTCATCTCACCCTCCTGGAGATGGCACAGGGTAGTGCTAATCTGATGGGGATTTTTTTTTTTTTAGCATGTTTTATACTTTGACTTGCTTCTAAATATGCTGATTAGAAACCACTTTTTCACCTTGAAAAAACATGCAACAAAGCTGGACAAAAACCCTGCCCATACACATTGACATTCATTTCACCCTATGCTGGATCCTTCTGCTTTTTTACGCACATATCGATATGGAAATTATGAGCAAAAAGAGCACACTGAAATGCTTGCAAGCTGTATCCCCATCTAATTATTCAAGTTGTATGCAACACAATGAAAACAATATTCCACTGTGCAAATATAATTATATGTCTGAAGAACCCACAAAGCTGCTGTATACCGAGCCAGTCCATTGGTCTGTTCATTTGGTCTGCTCTGACCTGACAGCGGCTTCTGAATCCTTTTCACTGGAGATGCTGGGGATTCAACCTGAAATCTTCTTAGTCTTGAGCAGATGTTCTGCCACTGAGTGATGGTACCTTCCTATTTATTTATTTGGCAAGGAGACCATTGAATGTCAGTTAATGATAACGTACCTATATATTGTGCATTATGTTTCAAATGACGCCTTTGCAAGATTCTGACACATTGCTATTTAATTTGAAAATTCAGACACAACACATGACAACATCAGGATATAATAGGCATTTATCATATACCCAAAGCGGCAAGTGATACAAAACTCCAATGCAGCTCAAAACCTGGCCCATCCACAATGCTTCCAAAATCGAATTAACAGTTTATAATGAGATGCAACTCAGAACTTACAACGAGTTGCACTGTGGACAAAGAAGTTTAACGGATTGATGGAGCTTCTTGGGTTCAAATCTTCTCAGCTTAGCTCTGATGCGATATTGTTGAGGAACTCGGCTATTTAGAATAGTATTAACTGTTGTCACATCAAAGTGCTGGTGATCAGTTAGCACTGGAAAAAATAAAATACTAATAAGCAACTAGTACACAAAGTAGGCAAAGTGGGCAAGGAAGACCAACAGAAGTGTTCATACAAAAACTATCATTTCTCCAACTTTAAATCTTGGAACAAATAATGTTTTTCCCCTGCCCTAAAAGATATATTTTAGCCTGGCACCTAAAAGAAAAAGTAAATGCCAGGCAAGTCTCAAGGGGGGCACTATTACAAAACAGAGGTACCACCTGAAAGAAATGCCACTTGCTTTACCTCTGAAGGCAGAAGCACAGAGAGCAGGGCTTGGCAGGCAGGTATTACCGGGCAGGCTAGGCAGTATGAGAGGAGATAATCCTTCGGATAGAAATACTTTTTATGCAAGTTTATCTATGCAAATCAGCACCAAATGCAAGAATCCTACCTGTAACAGATAACTGTTGGTATTCCTCTAAACAGGATCCTACTTAAAAGAAGAGAAAAGGGAAATTAACGTTTTTGTATCAGCAGAAATCCCTGCAACGAAAAGATACAAATTTAACGTCTTGAGTTTTAAATATTTTGACTTAAAATGACAAATTGAAACGGACAAATGAGAACAAAACCTGAACATCCAAGAATATTAACTGCCAATATCTTTTCTACTTATCACTCTAGGTATAATTATTGGTTTTTATTCTTACATGTAAGATAGGAGTGCTCAGGTTCTTGAGAAGAAGAGTTTTCTGAATCTGCATATCCTCTCGTAGCCTGAGAGTCCAGGAATCTGAGAGATGAGGAAAATGACTTTTTGAAATTAAAAACAAAGAAACCCGAAGTAAACAATTCCGTTCAGGCTTGTGCTCCTACATTATCAGAACAGATTAACTCATTCCAATTTGTGCATCTATGTGATAGATGGAAGCATATTTATTAGCGACAAACTCAGGTCAAGATGCAATGCCACTCTTAGCCCCCAATTTCTATAATTCAAAGGCTATCAGATTTACATTGTAAATACATACTTTGGAACTCAAATGCCTAGTGATTAAGGCTGCTGAAGAGCTTGGGCATTTGAAACAAAGGATTTTTATGATATCCTGGAATAATGCATGCTGTCTTAAAATAAGAGATATCTGGCAAACTGAGTCACTACACTCTAGATTGCTGCAGTGGATGTTACTGGCTCACTTTGCATAAATGCTACATTTTGGCATTCTAAGAAAAGGTTGTAGACATCATCACGAAATGTCTGCCAAATGGCTGTAGCACACTGCAAAATAGCGGCAGGTTGTAAGTCAAGTGTTCTTCTATGATGGAGGCAGTTGGTGCTGCATGAGCGTTCTCTGCCAATGCAGAGGCAATGCCTCCTCGACCCTTCTGAAGTACTTAGCACAAGGAGGCAGAGAAAACCTGGAGTCAGCTCTTTATGGCTGAAGGCATGATTCTTACTGGGGCTTCTTCAATCACAGTTCAGTCTTTCAATTTCTGTGGTGCACCAGCTAGAACCTCAGCCATTTTCATATCCATACCTTTTGGGGGTTTTTTGAAAGTGGAGAAACAGTGTGGGAATGTGCACCAAAATCACAAGATTTCTGAGAACTCTTAAGCCTACTATAGTCGTTCCACTATGGAGGAAAAGGTCAACATAGTACTACACACAAATACACCATCTCTATTATCCAATGACAGTTCTCTCAATTATTTACTCACACTTTTAGTTCTTTGACATCTGGATGGTTTTCTGGCAGGACTGTAATCCCGCGGCCATAACCAGTGCCTCCATGAAGATGGAACTGTATGTATGAAACATCAGGTTTGTCTTCAGGGCTTTGGGATTTTGCATGCAAACTGTACATTCTGATGAAGTTTCCAACCTTAGAAAAAAATCAGAGCATAAAATTAACAAGAGGATTACTTTTTAAAAATCTAAAAAAATCCCAGTTGCTCGCGACAGGCAAAGAGTATTAACAGATTTTACAGTGGAGAGTAGGAATGCATGCTTGGATATATCCAGTGTGAAAATAGGTATCCCTATCCCAAATATTCCCACAAATCAGGGCTCTTTTTCTAGCAGGAGCTCCTCTGCATATTAGGCCACACCCCCTGATGTAGACAATCCTCCTGGAGCTTACAGTAGGCTCTGTACTAAGAGCTCTCTAAGCTCTTGGAGAATTGGCTACATTGGGAGGGTGTGGCCTAATATGCAGAGGAGCTCCTGCTAGAAAAAGAGCCCTGCCACAAATAATGCTGTTTTTTACTTTCAAATTGATGTTTTTTTTTCTGAATTGCTTTAGTGTTGACTTCAAACTCTTTGTGTGCTGCCTCAAGCACTATTTAGTGAAAAGGAAGGGAACAAGCAATCTAATGGATTTATTGTTGATATGGATGCCATTATAGCACAGGAAAAGTTTTTAAAAACCCAACTAATACAGGAAATCAGAAATCTTGAAAATAAGGTTTCATAAAATCACAGCTCAAACCCTACCTGGGCAAATGCCAATGAACTGGTGCCACTAATTTCTGAGTAAGTAAGAACAAGTTATGGGAGAATTAAGAGAAAAATATTACCGCTACAAGGGAAAAGTTACATTTTCCCCTTGGCAGTCCATGTTGCACAAAGGGTTTGCCTAAAAGAGGGCAAAAGTAGATGCAAGAAAATTGAAAATAATACTTCCAAGAACAATACTATTGCAATGTAAGTAAAGTTAGCAATGCAGTATCAATATTTTCCTTGAGATGGCAGCATTGTACATTGTTACTATGCTGAATTGTGCGCTGAGCATAAGAAATACACCAATCATTCTGAGACTGAAAGACATGCAGAAGATAGCTTCTGAAACAAAAACAGATATTCTTCTGGTATTTTACACTTTATGTAATAATGCAGCAGTCTTTTTTGAGGCGCGGAGAAAGAAGGAACCTCCAAATGCAAGAGTTAGTATGGTGAATAAGATTAAAGTAATCATGCCCTTTTGACTCACACATTTAGGAAATATTATTGGCCAATTCCGTACTAGACCTTTCATCCTGGTTCAGATCTGTCCCCAAACTTTTTTTTTCTACACTAGAATCACAGAATCATAAACTCATATGATTCCAAGACTCAAGTGTAGAATGTCAGTTTGGGGACAGGGCTGAACCAGGATGGAAAATCTAGTGTGGAATCGTCAGACTCTTCACAGAAAGTGTCTCAGATAAACATACAGTCAAGCAAACCTCCACTCCAGTCCTTCAAATGAAGCTGCAAGATATCTCACATAAGTAAACAAGGTAGAGAAGAGACAGAAGAGATCATGCTTCACAGAATAATTTGGTTTACACAACCAGCAGAATAAACTGATATAGTGGTCTATGCCACTTCACGATACAGGTGAGTGATAACCTTTTTAACATCCTCCTACTTATAAGACACCAGACAGGCAGGAAACTAGCACAGTTGGCCATGATCTGGGCTACAATTTTTACCCTTAACTTCCCTCCCCCCTTACATGAGAGCACTCTCAAAGATGAAATTCCCCACATGGAATCTGAAGTGGTGCAGTCTACTTCACTACCATGTATCTCAGGTCAGGTCTCTGATCATCTTCCATCTTTCCACTGAACAGTCAGAGTACTCCAAAACACCTATGATCAGAACATTTTCTTCTTGTGCAAGGTGCTTTTGGCTCATTCAAAGACACTGGTGTTGCATGAACTGAAGTGTTCAGAAGGAAAGTGTTTTGCAGAGGGGGAGGAGGAAGACGACGATGACGACATTGGATTTATACCCTGCCCTTCACACAGGGCGTTTTCGCACTTACCTTAATCGGCAGTGACGCCCCTCTTCAGCGCGCAGGATCTGCGCGGATTTCGCACCAATTGCCGCGGAGCACCCGGAAGAGCCGGAAAGTCCCGCGGCTTTTGCGGCGCAAATGGAAACCACCAAAAACCAGTTTCCATTTGCGCCGCAAAAGCCGCGGGACTTTCCGGCTCTTCCAGGTGCTCCGCGGCAATTGGTGCGAAATCCGCGCAGATCCTGCACACTGAAGAGGGGTGTCGCTGCCGATTAAGGTCAGTGCGAAAACGCCCACAGAGTCTCAGAGTGGCTTACAATCTCCTTCCCTTCCCCTCCCCACAACAGATACCCTGTGAGGCAGGTGGGGCTGAGAGAGCTCACTCAGAACTGCTCTTGAGACAAACAGCTCTGAGAGAGTTATGACTAACCCAAGGTCATTCAGCAGTTGCATGTGAAGGAGTGGGGAATCAAACCCAGTTCTCCCAGATTAGTCTGTGCACTTAACCACTACACCAAAACTGAAATGTCAGTGCAGAACACATATGAAATTGATTTATAATAATTCTGTCCATCGGTCCATCAAGGTCAGTACTGTCTACTCAGATTAGAAGCACTTCTCCAGGATCTCAAGCAGAGGTCATAATAAACGAGTTTGACACCCCTGTTTTTAAACTGAGGGGTTTTTTTAATGCTTTATTTAAGTATTTTAAAATCCTGGAAACTTTGTATGTTTGTATTTTCCTAGACTATTCCTGCCAAAGATTGTACTGTTACTATACAGAAAAGATAACCCCTGTTGTCTCAAACCTTGAAAATCAAGTGATCTCCAACAATGTAGTAAGATAGGCAACAGGAAATAAACCCATCTTTGTTGGTGAACTTCAAGTATTACACCCCACTAATACTAGCCAAACATTCATAATTTATTTGGAAGGTCGAAAGTAGAACCTTTGCACACTGGCAGAAAAACAAATCCTAACTGGAAAAAAAAGGTCCATTACAAAGTGCTGTGAAGGACAGATATTGTCTCCATGGTAACATGTCCCATAACTGAATTCCAAAATGAAGGCACCAAGGGAATTACTACGTGAGCTCACACTTGCTGGAAGACAACCAAGCCTGGTTCATTATGAAGAATGGAAAATGAAACATTGGACTTACTTGAAAGTTTCTTCTCTTCAGTGGGGCAAAGGCATCCAAACTGGTTAGGCCACACCCCCTTTCACTCCGGGCAGGGCTATGCAAATGTTTTGGATACGCCTACTTAGGCAGAGCGAGGATGCCCTTCCAGGCGTGAAACAGCCTAGTCGAAAAAATTACTAATAACGCTTATAACTGAACTGTGAATGGAACTTTAATAATGTAAGATACAGAAACAAGGAGGAAAAGGCAGTAGTGTAACAAGAGAATATACCTTTTTCTATGCCATTCCCTACCCACATAATCCTCTGTATGCATGACCTTTTCCCCTATGAACATATACAATTCTAAGCAGATTTTTTTTTTTTAATTTTAAACATTAACATCACAAGAATAGCGGTGGGTAAACTGGATGCCTTCGCCCCACTGAAGAGAAGAAACCTTCATGTAAGTCCAATGTTTCGTTCTCCTTCAGTGGGGGAAGGCATCCGAACTGGTTATGTAACAAAGACACAGTCAGGGTGGGAAAATTTTAGGGTTCACTCGCTAACAACCTGCTGGAGGACCCTTCTCCAAAAGGCAGCCTCAACGGACGATTGTTGGTCAATTCTATAGTGCCAAATGAAGGTGGCAAAGGAAGACCATGTGGCTGCCCTACAAATCTCCCCAATTGGGGCTCTGGTAGAAAAAGCAGCTGATGTAGCAGCTGCCCTGGTGGAGTGTGCCGTTATACCAGGAGGTGCCCTCAGACCATCTCTATATACAGCTTTATAACTTTTTTTTAATGCTCAGACGATGTCTTAGTCAGGACCAGGGACCACAGGAGGTGCAAAGCAGACACTTAGACAAGACAAGGCAGTAAGGAAGAAAGGAATGGTGGATGGAAGGATGGAAGGAAGGAAGGAAGGAAGGAAGGAAGGAAGGAAGGAAGGAAGGAAGGAAGGAAGGAAGGAAGGAAGGAAAATAGATGGGGGGGAGGGAGGGGAGGTGGAAAGCAAGCAGCTTTAACGTTACATTCTCCAATCTGTTGGTTGGCTTGGCTTGGAGAAGTGATTTAAAGGGGAAAAAATGCCTTCTCCTAGCCAGCTAACAGGGTGGCAGGGGCTTCAAGAGCCACACAATATGTGTGAAAGAGCCACATGTGGCTCCCGAGTCACAGTTTGGTCACCCCTGAAAGTAATCAACAAGTAAATAGCCTCTTTCATCACTAGCAAATAAAAAAGAGACATAATTTGCTTCATGATTGTTGGTGGTGATGGTATCAGTAACATAATTCAGAAAAATTACAGTTTTGCATTACATTATATGAAGTGAATTGTTTGTGGCCTGAATACTACATTATAATTTGATATTTATAAAACAGATCATCATATTCCACTATCACCTAATATCCTCATAATTTTTTTGCTACTTTTGCTTTCTTGCTCATTGCTGTATTTTCAAATAAGTATCATTTTAAACATAAAATTAAACATTTGGTTTACTTATAGAGTTTGTAACCAACTTCTTGGTAACAAAACAGCAAGAAAGTACATTTGTACTTTAAGCCATTGATTCCAAACTCTTAGCTATTATGATAAAATGGAACATGATATTGAAAAGGATATCCTAGCATTTGATCAGCAATTCACATGGCAACACAATCCTGAAGCAGCTTCAAATGCAAAGGAGAAATTTCTGCAGAAAGTGAGCACTTGATTGCATCTACATGCTTATCACTAAAATCACTCTCTTCCGCGCTGGCCTTTGTGAAGCAAAAAAAATCTACTGAAGTTAAGGAAGTCTTTGCAATTTTCAATAGAACTGTGGGCTAAAAGTCTAAAGCATGATTTTATAGCCTGAGAAGCCACTGGTTGACTGTTTATTCCACTTCTCACCCCCAAGGAAAATGAGCTAAATAGATATAAAGGAAGGATAAATACTGGCTGGAGAAAGTCCGTCAGCTTCTCATCTACTGGATGGAATTTCTATGCTTCTCAGCACTCTGCTAATGGAGGTGAATTTGAAATCCCTAATACATATGCAGAGCTCTCATGTGGTCAGAGTGACATGTAGCCAGGATCAAAGTGACTGCTTAAAAGGAACAAACAATTTACATGTTCATACGGAAAAATTGTACATTGAATGCATTTACGTGGAATAATGTAAGGCAGAAACTGCCATCAGTTGGGAGAGTCAGAGCCAAGGTGAGGAGAGCTGACTGGAGATGGGCAGCACAATTTGTACGGGTCTGCTTGCTGAACTGTAAACAATGCAGGCAGATGTCTGTACGGTGAGACTCCCCCAGACAAAGCAGGCATAGAGAGTGTCTGTTCGAGGGGATGAGTTTGCTCCCACAATGGGAACAGTATTTAAAACAGCCCCACATAGGCTGAAGACCTAGTGAGAGAGGGGAAATAAGCGAATGGAACTTGCAGGACTTATCCTAGACTAGGGGTGAACTAATTTCTTATGAGTACTGGATCTGTTATTCCAATAAAGGTTCTGTAACTGTGAGTGCTGGATCTGACATAAATGAGACCTTGTCGGGCTGGGCCATGTGTGTCATAAAATGTAATGCCAGGTAGCAGAGATATAAACTTTATAAAGGACACACACAAACACAGAGCAGTTTAAAACAAAACACGCTTAAAACACTAGCACTCGTTGATCTTAAAGGTGCTTTCTTTGTATCTCTCACATGCAATCCAGGGAACCGGGCAAAGGAAGCTCTGGCTCTTTCCTTCCTTCCCCAGGGGACCAGCAGGGGGAGGGGCCTCACCCAATAGAAGGGAGGCTTGGCTCAATAGCTCTGCTGTTCAATTGAGAGAGCCTGGCAAAGCAAACTATTCCTCCCCAAGAAAGGAGTCTCAGCTAAAGGAGAAAACAGAGGCTTTGCTCTGTAGCTCCTTTGTGATTGAGAAAGCCTGGCAAAGCAAACCGTGATGCAGAAGGAAGCAAGAGAGAGGGAGAAGGATGCAGATGACAGCCAGTTTCTAGGGGGCCTGAAAGGAACCCTCCAGGGGCCTGATTTAGCCCCCGGGCCGCATGTTTGACACCCCTGGGACCTAGACTATGACTAAACAACCACAAAAACTTTAAGTCTAACTTTTTTTTTTTAAGGAGCTAAAGGGAACAGAAGATTCTGCTCACTTACTGTGAAGTTTTCCTTCTCTGCGGTCCCAGAGTGATCCAGTCCTTACTCCTGGGATCATAGCTCCTCCTCTCTGAAGGCAGGGCCGACAAACCTGAACCCGAAGGGGAGGTGCTTGTCTCTTGGCTTCGACTTCAAGCCATCACACCTCCCTATATGTAACTCACATAACGTAACAGGAGAGAAAAACAAGAAACCCTCTCCCTCCAACTAACACTCAGATTAACCTAAACAGTCTCTGTCCCCCTAGCTCTCTGAAACCAAGTGGGAACAAGGGAAAGGGAATTCAGATCCCAGTCTAGCGCTGAAAACTGAGGCCACCAATAAACGGGTGGGCAGGACTGGACCACTCTGGGACCACAGAGAAGGAAGACTTCACGGTAAGTGAACAGAATCTTCTGCTCTCCAATGGTTCCAAGAGTCATCCAGTTCTTACTCCTGAGACGTAAAAAAGCTGTACCCCAGAGCAGGTCTCCTCAGCTTCCCCTCTAGACAGCATGCTGACGAAACCTTCTGTCAAATGCAGCCTCAGCTGAAGCAAGTTTACCAATCCTATAGTGCCTGGTGAAGGAATGGATTGACTTATAAAAACTACCGCTTTATAAAAACTACCTCTGTGGATGGAAAAGCTCTATAGGCTGCTGAAGTAGCCGCTTCCCTAAGGGAATGGACTGTAACCCCCTGTGGGTTACACATAACACAACAGGAGAGAAAAATCTTACAGGCCTCAATAATGCACCCCCCTACGCCATCTGCTAATTGTTGCTGGAGACATCCTGCATCCCCCGGAAGAGTTCCTAAAGGAGACAAACAATGACTCAGTGCTATGAAAGTCTTTGGTCCTGTCCAAATAAAAGCTCAGGGCGTCTTCGCATGTCTAGGCAGCACCATAGTTTTTCCTTCATGTGAACAGGATTAGGGCAAAAGGATAGAAGGCCAATGTCCTCTGAATAGTGAAAACTAGAACTGACCTTTGGGATGAAGGCTGGGCCTGGGCGAAGCACTACTTTATCCTGGTGGAACACGCAGAGATCCTTGTGGATGGAAAGGGCTTGGATTTCTGAGACCCTGAGTGCAGAGGTAATGCTAACCAGGAAAACCATCTTAAAAGTAAGTAGTTTGAGATTACAAGATGCCATGCGTTCAAACAGTTTATGGCATAAGGCATCTAAAACTGTATTCAAATTCCATGGGGGAAAACAATGGACCTGGGGAAGATTTATCAAAGACACCCCTTTAAGAAAGCGCCTTATATGAGGGTGCATGGAAATGAACCCACCCTTCTTGGACCCTCTAATGGCTGAGATGGCTGCCACCTGCCTAGAAAGAGTACTGGTGCTAAGGCCTTTGTCTAAACCAGATTGTAAAAAGGTAAGGATGGAGGCTATTGGGGCCGTCATGGGCTCAATCCTTCTGTCTGCACACTAAGTGCTAAACACCTGCCAGGTGATGTTGTAGGCTCTATTAGTGGAGGTCCTCCTGGAGGAAAGCATGGTGTTGACCACTTCTCTGGGATAACCTAGGCGATTCAGGTGTTGCTGTTCAATCTCCAAACAGTGAGACCGAGTAGCTCTGGATGAGGTTGCTTCAAAGCTCCCTGAGTGAGAAGGTCTGGGCTTATTGATAATTTCTAGGGTGGACCCATCGCTAGTTTTTGAATGTCCTGAAACCAGGCCCTCCTGGGCCAAAATGGGGCCACCACTATCACCTCTGCTTTCTGTTCCTGAACTCTCTGCAGGAATCTTGGGAGAATCTGAAAGGGTGGGAATGCATAGAAAAGAGAAGGGGGCCAATCTGCATTGAGGAAGCCAACGTCCCTCTGCTTTTTGTTCTGGACATGTACTGGTCCACCTGATGATTGTGGGCTGATGCCAACAAGTCTACTTCCGGGTTCTGAACCACTTGCAAATCTGTAGGAAGACCGAGCGATGAAGGGACCACTCTGATTGGTCTACAGTCTGGCAGCTCAGCCAGTCTGCTACTGTGTTGTCCCATCCTGCCACATGTGTGGCCTTCAGGGAGAGAAGGTGGTTTTCTGCCCACTGGAAAATTAACTCCACTTCTGCATGCAGGGACTTGAATCTTGTTCCCCCTTGTCTGTTCACGGAGGCTTTGGCTGTCAGGTTGTCTGTCTGAATGAGAACATGTCTTCCGTCTATATGATTTACCAAGTGTTGTAGGGCTAGTCTTATTGCCCTCAACTCCAAAAGGTTTATGCTCTTCAGGGATTCCTGGGAGGACCACTGACCCTGTGCCACTGCCCCCATCAGATGTGTCCCCCATCTGAAGAGACTTGCGTCAGTTGTCACCACTAGCCTCTTCGGGTCCCTCATCACCTGGCCAGCTAGAAAGCGATCGGGAATGAGTCACCAGCAGAGAGCTTGTTTCAGGCTTGCCAGCATCAGGATGATCCTTGAACTCCTGAGGCTGATTTCATTCTGGAAGGGGCAGAGCAGGATTTGTAGTGGTCAGGTATGGAAGTGGGCCCACTGCATCATGTCCTGGCACATGACACCAGTATTCCCAGTAGTTGTGCCAGAGTCATGAGGTTTTCCTTCCTCCTCCTCATGACTCAGTTCAGCATGCCGACTAATTTTACTGTCCTCTCCTGAGTCTGGAAGATTGTGTCCCTAAATGAGTCAATTTGAACCCCCAGGTGTACTAAATTCTGAGTTGGATGAAGAGAACTCTTCTGGTAGTTGATGATGAAACCATGAGAGGATAAGGTAGCAATGGTCATGTTCAGAGCTGTCCTGGTTTGATCCATGGATGGCGCCTTGACCAGAATATCGTCCCAGTACGGGAACAGGGACACACCCTGTAACAAGAGAGCTACCACTAGGGTCACCAAGACTTTGGTGAAGACTCTGGGAGAGCACTTGAGACTGAAGGGGAGAGTGCAGTATTGGAAGTGACATCTGTTGTATGAGAATCTCAGGAACTTGCAGTTCTATTGGGATATGAAGATAGGCCTCTGATGGGTCGATCGAGGCCATGAAGTTCCCTCGTTGAATGAAAACTAGAATGGACCTTAGTGTCTCCATCCTGAACTTCTTCGTGACAATCCTTCTGTTTACCCACTTCAGGTCCAGAATGGCTCAGACATCTCCATTCTTCTTCAGTACGATGAAAAAGACCATGTAGACTCACCGAAAATGCTCCTCTTGTGGGACTGATTCTACAGCCCTTATGTTTAGGAGATGATCAACATCCTGAAGCAAGGAATGGTGTTTTTCTGCTGACTGGGATCTGGGCACCTCCAGAAAATGATCTTGAGGTGTCATACGGAACTCTAAGAGATAGCGATTGGTCACTGTGTCCCGCACCCACTTGTCTGCGACTGACTGGTGCCATATGTGAGTGAATCTCTATAGGCATCCCCCAACGTGTCTGTGGTATCATTATAGACAGGCCAAAGTAGGTTTCTTTGGTCCTCTGGAGGTCTGCCCCTGTTTTCCTGAGAAAGAAGATCTGTTGTCTCTTAGCTTCGGTTGCCATTTTGTTCTGTAAGGCTTGTGGGAAGTTTGCCTGGATTCCCTTCTGTTGTCCCGAAAGGACTGAAATCTTCACTTGTTCTTATTGTCCTGTCTCTTGGAAGGAAGGACCTTCTTCTTGTCTCTGTCTTCCATCAAGAGCATCTCCGAAGAGAAAATCTCCTTTAAGGGTACTGCTGCCACTTTTGCTCTGGCTGACGGATCTGCGTCCCAGATAAGTAGTCAGGTGTTCCTACGTGCTGTGATGCTGGAAGCCATGGCTCTGGCAGACAGTTGGACTGCTTCCAGTGTGGAGTCTGCTGAGAATGCCGTTGCCAGTGTGATCTTCTTAAGGAAATCCTTCATGTCTTTAGGGGGGTTTTCTCTTTTAGAAAGTTCCGAGAGCCAAGTATAGAATGCTCTGCAAAATAGAGAGGATGTAACTGATACCTTGAGGGAGTTGGAGGAAGCTTCAAAATCCGGTCTCAGGGCCTGTTCTATGCGTTTGTCAGAGGAATCCTTTAGCATTCCTTCGGCATCCATCAAAAAGACAGAATTAGAGGCCAGACTGTTGACTGGGTCATCTACTACAGGCAGCTTTAGGCGTTTGGTGGCTTCAGGAATAAAGGAATAAAATGTTGAAAATATAGCTGCTGTAGCTTTAGGCTTAGCTGGATGCTCCCACTCAGACTTGATGATAGAATAAAAGCCTGCAGGCAGAGGAACCTGAAGAGGTTTGAAGTTAGACCTGGGTAACATCTGCCCCCACTGGAAAGTCACTGTCCTCCTTCTTGACCTTGGGGGTGTACTGAAGTTGCAGTGTCCTAATCACTTTAGGAAATAATCGTGAGTAAATATCTTGAGGAAAAAGTTTAGAGTGGTTAGTGGCAATCACCTCTTCTTCCTCTTCTGAGAGCTTCCCATCTTCATTGGGCAATGAGGAGTCGAGAGATCTGAATCCTCTTCCAGGTCTGAGAAAGAAAGGCTTTGGGACTGAGGATGTATGATCCCCTATCTTTCTATGTTTAGGGGATCTGGGAGAGAAAGTCTCTTCTACCCTGCCTTGTTCCCTGTGCTTCTGTTTAGCAGTTTTCTTGGTGGGGGGATTAGGTTGAGTACTCACAGTAGAAGTTGCCTGCACCTCCCTTCTGATCAGTTGCTGGATCCAGGAGAACAGGTTGGTTTTGGCATCCTTCCCTGAGAGATCTACAGAATGGCTGTCCACCCTATCTTCCTGTGGTGATGAGTCAGGAGAGATACAGGGCGTGCTGTCTGTGACTGTTCCCTGAGGGAAGTCAGAGGGGGCAGCCATCTTGGGAATCAAGAAACTGAAAATGAAAGTAGATGTAAAATGGCTGCCCTTCCTGCCTTTTCTAACCCTATCCTGCATGACCTTAGTGGTTTCTGCTCTGGATACTAGCCAGGACCCACCCTGCTTAGCTTCTGAGATCCAGCCAGACGGGGCCAGGCAGGATAGTGCTGAGCGCCCTCTTCCTCCTGTGGCATGCTTCCCTACTGCCAGTAGGCATACACCCCCGCTCCTCCAAGGGACTTGCGGGTCCTACAAGGATTTCCTAGATTTGTTCCAGCTACATGGGGGGGAAGGGAATGGGGACGGTAGCTGAACCAGTGAAGGGTGAGGGGCCGAGGACATATGGATGGGATGGGGGAAGACTAGGGTTGACCTCCTCACCCCCTCCCCTTCCCAAAAAGCCCATGTCGCGGCTCCCTTGTTTGCAGGCTGCCGCCGGAAAAAAGACGCTTCCTGGCTGTGGAGTCTCCAGTGGTCTAGGAGGGCTCCGTGGCAGCCGCGGGTGCTCTCCTGCCAGCTCAACTGTCGCTCTACTGGTCCTCGGGTTTTCCGGGGTGCCTTGAAGAGAGAGCGCAGGGGCCGGCCATGGGCTGCGGTCTCCCTGCTTGTTGCGGGGCCACAGACCCAATTAGTGAGGCACTGCTCGCTGCAGTTGAGATTGTCATCAGTGGGAGGTGGGTTGTTTTCCCAGCTCCAACGCACA
Organism: Heteronotia binoei; assembly: GCF_032191835.1. Classification (NCBI taxonomy): domain Eukaryota; kingdom Metazoa; phylum Chordata; class Lepidosauria; order Squamata; family Gekkonidae; genus Heteronotia; species Heteronotia binoei. The sequence continues at coordinate 24,536,542 of NC_083230.1, read as the reverse complement.
GCATGGCAACTGCTTGCTGAGGTCTTCTTCTTTTCTCTCTCTCTCTTTCTTTTGATTTTTTTTTTAAACTATCCTAACTGGGCCAAGAGCTAAGAAGTTCTGTCCGCTCGTCCTGCTCAGAGGGCAGGGCCAAACAAAGTGGAAGCCAAGGGACAAGCACCAGAACTCTGGGTTCAAGTTTGCCAGCCCTGCCTTTGGAGAGGAGGAGCTATGATTCCAGGAGTAAGGACTGGACCACTCCTGGGACCACTGGAGAAGAAAGGAATTCACTGACTGGAGCCGCAGGGAGATATCCTGTTGTATAATTTATTTATTATATATTATATATATTATTATATAGTGTCCTGAGAACATGCATGCCTGAGGAAGCCTCTGGGAAATGGAATAGCATGGCTAGTATCCATTCATTAACTGTGTGTGCGGGGACCAACAGAGATTTCATCTTCTCAACGCCAGCACAGTGGAAGGAATGAAAGTTCCCTTGAATTGGACTGAATTTTCTTGTATGTGCTTTTGAAAGTGCATTACTGTCGAGTCTGCATTGTATTCTGACTGGTGTGTGTACGGGATTTGTATCCTTTGTATTTTTTGAGAAATTCACAGTGAGAATATTATCAAAGATTGCAGGTTTTCACGGCTGGTAACATCATTAGGGTTTGTAGAGTCTTTCGGGATCAAGTGCCGTGTTCTACTGGAGAAAGTTTTTCTTCCAGACGTTTCGTTCTCAGCTGCGGAGAACAGTGGCTACAACGCCACTGAGGATGTTCTCCGCAGCTGAGAACGAAACGTCTGGAAGAAAAACTTTCTCCAGTAGAACACGGCACTTGATCCCGAAAGACTCTACAAACCCTAATGAAGTCACAATATTCTTTATTATTTATTACAAATAATTACAGTCAATTACACCTTGTGTTAACTGTGAGCATTCTGCTTTTTGTTCTTGACATTGTTATATACTGTTCCCTCCTAGCTTATTTTGTTTCAGTGGAGTTCCCAAGCATGCTCAGTGGGAGGATGCAAAATCCTTGCTTTGGAGCTTTCCATAACCACCAGAGTCGGCAAAGGTGCTGTCTATTCCCAAAGGTGTGAAGCACAGAGACCGCGATGAAGATTTTAAAAGCTCACACACTATTCATGTCCTAAGTTCGACAAGTTACAGATATATTTAACAAACAGAGGCAGGGCTCGGGAGGCATCTCAGCTCCCCAGCTATTTCTTCTGAAAGCCCTCACAGCTGCTTCTCCTTTTTCTGCTTCTTGTCTCCTTCCTACCAACGAACTTTTATCTTCCTCCTGTTTTTAGATTTCCTCCCCACCCCCACCCCCGCAGCCTTTCCTGGGGAAAACTCTGTGCGGTGTTCATCGCTGGGCCAGACTCATTTTTGTAGCAAGGAACTCACAACAACTTGCAGGGGGCACATCACTTTACCTGTATAATCCTAACCCACTTTATTTTCTCTTGCCATCTCCTGGCAACCCCCACATCCTCATCCTTCCTGCTTCCCTTTTTCCTTCCCACCTACTAAACAATCAACCCCATCTTCAGATATATTCATTATTTATTTACTTCATTTGTACCTTGCTTTTCTCCACAATGGGGACCCCCAAAGCAGCTTCCATCATTCTTCTCTCCTACATTTTACCCTTGCAGCCACTCTGTGAAGCTTAGGCTGTGAATGTGTACCTGGCCCAAAGTAATCTGGAGAGCCAGACCAATTTCATTACTTAATAATCATTATTATGATTACAAAATATATGCTAGAATATTAGCAGAACGCCTGAAACAGCATTTGAATAATTTTATTAAAGAAGAACAAGCAGGGTTTCTTCCCAGGAGGCAAATCAAGATAATATTAGAACAGTAATAGATATTATAGAATATTATGAAGTCACACCGTTGCTGCTTCGTAAGATAAAAGAAGATGGAGAGCTGGCAGGCTTCTATATAAATAAAGGGAAGTCAAAATTTTTGTGCAAAAACATGTCAGGAAGAACTACAAAGCCTAACAGAATGTGAAGTGACTTCTAAAGTAAAATATTTAGGAATAAAGACAACAATAAAAAACACTGACTTGTATAAAAATAACTATGAGAAGCTCTGGTGGAAAATTGATGAAGATCTATTAAAATGGAACAGATTGAATTTGTCTTTACTGGGCAGAATTGCTGCAATTAAAATAAATGTGTTACCAAGAATTCTGTTCTTGCTTCAAACAATTCCAATAGTGAAAGATGACAAACAATTTAATAAATGGCAAAGGAAAATTTCAGAATTCATATGGCTGGCAAAAAGCCAAGAATTAAAATGAAAATTTTGACCGATGCAAAAGAAAGAGGAGGCTTCCAATTGCCAGATTTAAAACTATACCATGATGCAGTTTGCTTAGTGTGGATTAAGGAATGGATAACGTTATTAAATAGAAAATTACTAACATTAGAAGGCCATGGAAATGTTTTTGGTTGGCATGCATATCTGTGTTATGGGAAAAGCCAAATGGATGGCTTTTTCTTACATCATTATATAAGAAGTAATTTGTTAAGAACCTGGTCGAAATACAAAAAATATGGAGATGAGAGGAAACCGCTTTGGATTGTGACAACAGAAGTAATAAAGTTATACTAGGATATTAATGAAGAGAAATGGTTATCATATAAACAATTGTTAAAAATACAAGGCGGTAAAGTGGAATTAAAATTGGTGGAAGAATTGTATTATAAATATAATTGGTTTCAATTGCAACAAATTAAAAGTTTGCTTGAACAAGATATTAGAAATGATGGAATAAGACAAGAACGAACTGGAGAGAATGCTGTTTGGCGATAATGAAAAATTGATTTCAAGAATTTATAAATTATTATTGAAATGGTCTACAGAGAATGAAGTGGTTAAATCTCAAATGATAAAATGGGCGATCAATATAAAGAAATACAGATGGAACAATGGGAGTATTTATGGAAGAACTCTATGAAGATATCGACATGTAATAATATTAAAGAAGTCCACCACATATGGTAGAAAGAGCCTTCATGCTTTTTGCATTTCCAACATCTATCTGGCATCTTGTTGTTCATCTTTGCTAATTTTTGGGGGGTCATATACCATCTATACATCATCTTAAAACAGTTTTCTTTTATACTATGACATGTTGCGAGTTTCATAGAGTTCTTCCACAGATATTCCCAAGATTCCATCTTTATTTCTTTGTTTACATTAATTGCCCATTTTATCATTTGAGATTTCACTACTTCATCTTCTGTAGACCATTGTAAAAGTAATTTGTATACTTTTGAAATTAATTTCTCATTATCTCCAAGCAGAACTCTTTCCATTTCTGTTTGCTCTTTCCGCGGCTGGGCCAAAGTCAAAAGGATGCTCAGCTGTGGATGTGTCTGATGGTGAAAGAAGAGTCCGATGCTGCAAAGAACAATACTGCATTGGAACGTGGAATGTAAGATCTATGAATCAAGGTTAAGTTGGATGTGGTCAAACAAGAAATGGCAAGACTGAACATAGACATCTTGGGAATCAGTGAACTAAAATGGACAAGACTGGGTTAATTTAAACCAGAAGATCACTACATCTATTAGTGTGGGCAAGAGTCCCGTAGAAGAAATGGTGTGGCCTCTTTGGTTAACAAGAGAGTGAGGAAGGCAGTAATGGGATACAATCTCAAAAATGACAGAATGATCTCAGTCCATATCCAAGGCAAATCATTCAATATCACAATAATCCATGCCTATGCTCCAACCACCGACGCAGAAGAGGCTGAAGTGGACCATTTCTATGAAGAGAGAAAGGATATGTCTTGCACTATGCAGCAATCACTAATGGCAACTTTCATAGGCAACAGCCTTCTGCAGAATATAGTACCACTTCTGATGGAGATTATAAATTAAACTAGAGTTTATCCCATTTACAAGAAATCATTTACAATCACATAAAACATCTTTTGTTTTGCATATGTTTACAAGTGCATGAAACCACAAAATCAAGAATGAAGCTGCTTCATTAGGAGGCCAATTAAAGCGATTAGTCTTTTTCATTTGTTTTGTGGAAGATCTGGCTTGCTGTGCAGTTTGAGTAGCCTAATGTTGGGAAAGCATATGAGTTCAATGAAGAGATACCGCAAACAAAAAAGGAAAGAAAAAAAATCAGAATTGCTAAAGTTTTCCTTTACCTTCAGTGATTTTGCCAACTGTACATGGTTGTCATATACGATAACATCCACAGACAGATTTTTAAGTTGGTTGATGAGAACACCATCTCCTTCAAGATCATCTTCCTTAATAAGCACTTTCCAAGATGGGAAGGGACATTTGGTACCATCCCACACCTACCAGGAAACAAAGTTCTTTATATTTATTCAAAGTGGCAATATAAAGGCAGTACAATTTTAATATTCTATATTCAGGCTGTGATCCTAGGCATGTTTTCTTCAAAGCAGATCTGACTTATGTCAACGGATCTCATTTGCTAATAAATGTATTTAGGATCATGAAGCTATATTAACAAAAATAATTTTTAAGACTTTCTTTAATGAGATTCCTTTATTTATAAAGAAACTTCAATATATTGTTGTGACGGACTGCACATTTTAAGAGGCTTAAAACTGCTGTACATAAAACCACAGGTCTGTGAAGGGTTAATTCTTCACAGAACCAGAGAGCCTTGAGTGACAGGCTGTTCCAAGAGATCTAATCGGTTAGCATCAGCTTAGCCAAGAAAGGATAAGAAGATATTAGATTTATATCCCGGCCCTATACTCTGAATCTCAGAGCAGTCACAATCTCCTTTTTACCTCCCCCGCCAACAGACATCCTATGAGGTAGGTGGGCCTGAGAGAGCTCTTACAGCAGCTGCCCTTTCAAGGACGAGTCCTACCAGAGCTATGGCTGGCCCAAGGCCATTCCAGCAGGTGCAAGTGAAGGAGTGGGGAATCAAACCCAGTTCTCCCAGATAAGAGTCCGTGCACTTAACCACTACACCAAACTGGCTCTCGACTTCAGAGCTGTGTGAGGAGATTTGAGAGTCAGATTCCTGCCTTAACTGAGAAGAGGTTTGTGCGTATGTAGACAGTCTGAGAGCAGCCCTGTCAGCATCCGGAGTCAAAAAGGGCTGTTGATGAAAGGTCAGTACAGGGCTTCACACTGACAGCCGGCCAGATACAACCTAAAGAGCGTCTATGTGTGTTTATCAAACCTTTTATATTTTCTGTTCTGGCCACAGAATCTTGTGGTGTTCCAAGGAATTTTCTTTAGAGGATCTGTGGAGCTCTGGACCATCCCAATATAGAACAAAAGCGAGTGCATGCCCCTTCAGATCCCGCCTTGAATGAAACCCAATCAGTGGTAATTAGACCATGGAGAATTCTTTTAAATATTTCTAAAAGATTCATCTCTTGGTTCACCACTGATAAGGCCGGTTTTAAATAAGCTGCATTTCAAAGGGTTTAAAAAAAAAAAAAACCTCATACCTGCGCTACACACAACTCCAATTTATTGGTTCAAACAAAATATGATAGAAGTATCTAGCATTGTGACATACGGTTTTAATTAGATCGCTTTCAGCTTGTTTGTGAACTGAAAATTAACAGATCAGGCTTTGTGCCCCCTCCCCCTTTATTGCCTCTCAGAAACAGCCACAGTATTTATTGCTGTTGGTTCCTATAGATTCAATTTTGTTTTTGTTTTTTAATGGTAACAGCTACTGAACACCTTCCAGCTGCTTGCTCGCTCTCCTATTTTTACATAATCTCTCTAATGGTCATTTATGTATATCTGAACAGGAAACACCTGCCAAACACAAATGGCATAAAATATCACAGTATCTTAATAGAGAGTTATCAATATAATAATTGTGGAATTTTCTGTTTTGCAAGTTACATTCTTTTGCTTTTAAGGTCTGACTGATGCAGCTCTTATATTCATGTTTTACCAACACTGGCAAATATATAAATTATAGTTAATGCCCAAGATGAGGAGACAGTAAACAAGCATAAGGGAAGGCTGAGAACTGTGCATGTATCTAATAAATGTCCCCAAATATAGAAAAAAGATGCCACTGAAAGTGGCCATTAATATTAAGATAACACTCAATAGCTTAATGCCAAAACTTCAAACATGGATCAAACATATGCATGATTTTCAGCATCCCACTGTGATTGCCAACAGTTTCTGCATTATGAACATCTGATGTAATATCCACCAAACCATTTGGTGCTCACTGTTTATAGTACCTCTATAAGTTTTATTCCTTCAATCCCCTCTGAAGGGCACACTATCTGGTTCAGTAGCTAGGAAGGCTTGTGAGGGTTTGTGGTTTGTGCGGCCCCACAAACCAAAATGAACCTCTATTTTCCTGGTTTGTGTCCACACCTAGCCCCTACACATGGCGAGAAACCAGCATGGGCTGACATGCTATTTTTCCATGCACAGACATTTTGTTTTTGGGAACATGTGAATGTCTCCTAACTGAAGTAGTCCAGTGAGATCTACTATGTGATATTTCTGATTGTGTAGAATGCTTGGCAAATACAGCTGATCATGTGTAATGCCTATACATTACACAAGGAGAGCCAGTTTGGTGTAGCGGTTAAGTGAGCGGACTCTTATCTGGGAGAACCGGGTTTGATTCCCCACTCCTCCACTTGCACCTGCAGGAATGGCCTTGGGTCAGCCATAGCTCTGGCAGAGGTTGTCCTTGAAAGGGCAGCTGCTGTGAGAGTCCTCTCAGCCCCACCCACCTCACATGGTGTCTGTTGTGGGGGAGGAAGATAAAGGAGATTGTGAGCCGCTCTGAGACTCTGAGTGGAGGGCGGAATATCCAATGTCGTCGTCTTCTACATTGAAAGGTTCTTCATTAACTTCAATATGTAAGATAACAGGAGTGTGATATGAGAAAGAATGAAGAGGAGCTGTCAGTCTGTGGTCAAACTGCATGCTTTGTAAGTGGAAGTTATCTAAGTCAGTACCTTACACTTCAGACATCAGGAAAGACCTTGCTCTGCCTGAAATGCTGGAGAGTTTCTGCAAGTCAGAACAGTCAATTCACACCCTGATAGATAGATCAATGCAGGCTCATATGCTCACATATGAAACCTCTGATTGCTGCTTATGCACTAGTTATCACTTGAAAATGCAGCCAGTGATGATGAAAACATACATGTGTGAAAAGATCAAAAGTGTGTGAGAAAAATGTCCCAACACCTAATGAAAAAGCAAGTTTGCTACGATGCATCTTTTTGTTCTTCAAGAACAGAGTGAATCTATAAAGCCATAAAGGAGCATATGGAGCATCCATGTTGATATTGGAAATTGATAGCTCCTCTTCGCAACTACCCTGCAGGCCCAACAAGCTGGTTCAAAAACTGATCCATGTTTGAAAAGGTGCTCTGGGAATAAGGCACAGCAGATAGTAATAAGGCTGGAAGAGACCTGGGACTGAGATCCTGAGAGACACAGTCAGTTGGAACTGACAGCAGTGAGCTTGATGGGATAATAGCTTAACTCAGCATAACATTTAAATGGACACTTGGGGAATATTATCCATGCACTAGCTGTCATTTCACTTTTAATCACTCTTGCAACATCCTGCCTCAGTACCAATGCGTAAGAAATACGTGAATTAAAATATTAATGCAAAATAAGCAAACCTTAAGGAGATAAGAAGATCCATCTACTTTTGCTTTCCCAACTAGCTGGCAAGTGAGGTCAAAAAACATTTGTGGCTGGATGCTCGACAAATCTGCTGCTGGCGCAGAGTTTGAAAAATTTCTCGCCACCCAAACACGCAAGTTTTCTACCGTTTTCTTGTCTTCATCTGTAAATGTGAATAATTTGCTAGTGGTTCGGGGGACCACTGGTGCTCCTACTGTGCTGTCAAAAGTAAGCGCAGCAAAGCCATTACTGGTAACTCCTTGAAACTGTCCATTGAACTCTTGGACCTAGACAAAATGAAGAAACTGGTTATGGTACAAGGAAAAGTAGGTTTACTGTTCTTAGTATTCACCTACAGATGTCAACGCACACTTTTCAAGAACATGCCATGCATTCAAAGAAATAGCAATTATAATACATTAGAAAATAAATGAGCCAGCATGATACAGTAGTAAGAGAGCTGGATTAGAATTTGGGAGACCCAAGATTCAGCCTCCTCTCTGCCATGGAAGCTCACTAACAGTGCAATCCTAAGAGCACTTTCCTAGTATTAGGCCCCATTGAACAGACCTTATTTGAATTCAGAGTAGACCTGCTTAGGATTGCTGTCAAAGTGACCTTCAAGCATTCTCCTTCAGCTTAACACTCCTCACACCAGCATTGCTGAAGAAGGGAGAATGACTGCTGTAAACCACTGGGTCTCAAGTGTGGAGGAAGTTGAGAATCAACAAATGAATAACAAAAATCAAACAAGCTATCACTTGAACTCAGTTTTATGTTATTTATAAAACTGGGAACAGTGGTTTCGGCATGCTGAAAGTTATACAATTTGCATACAATCACAGGCTAACAATTACTTTGAAATGAATGGATACGGTCATTATTCAAATGCTACTTTTCTACTGTAATTAGAGGGGTGAAGCACACAGCATTTTCTTCAGCATCTGAAGAAACTGCATCTTGACTTAGAGGCAAATAATAAAACAAAATATTCTATATTTCTCAATATTTTGGTAATGAGCAAAATGAATTTTTCAAAGAGAAATTATGAGGTTCAATGTTATCTAGAAGGTGCTCAATTAGTCCTTCAGTATAGTGGGGGCAAATTATGAGGGGGAAATCCATCTGCTCATGCTCTCCTGACCACTAAAGGCTGTTTAAACAAAATGAGTGTAAGCCAGGACTCAAAAAATCTCAAGTGCAAGGTCGTCATTGCAACTTCATTTTGACATTTAATGTTTTGGACAACAATTTTATCATTGCAACTTTCACTAAGCATTGGTATATGCGCAGAGATTATCATTTGGCACCGGAATATTTTCTGTTGAATGTCAAAAACAAATGCGTCTGAAGCTCTTGTCATGTATTTATGAAAACTACCATTTATACCATTCAATACAGGCAAGATGACTGCTTAAACAGATGCTTCCTGTACTGGCTCCAAAATTCAATTAACCTGAGCTTTTTGTGCAACAATGAAATTACGAGAACCTGGGGAGAAACTAGGGCAGGGTTATAGGTTAGCTTTTTGTTATGATGACAAACGTGGTTATCCTGCAAACAACAACACTTTTGTCAAAGAATTTAAACAAATCACAAGAAACTGTGAAAATAGGTCAGGATCATGTTTTGTTTAGCAATACTTAGAGTATGTTCACGAAAACATGAAACACTGGTTTGAGTCTGGTTTCTCTTATTACTCTTCCCAACTGTGAAGATAATGACTCTGTACCTATCAGGATGCAATGAAGTTGGGCTTCCCAAAGTGGAGAGCTCCACATACTCAAGAAGTCTTCAAGCATTGTGGGGGAGGGGGGGGCATAGTGGCACTTACCTGTAACTGCTGTTCATTGATTCCTTTGTGCAGATACTGTGCTTGCGCAGACTGGCCATGGACAGAACTTTGTCTAGCTTTAAGGAACTGAATGGAAGGAGCTCCTCCCCTCTGGAGCTGACACAATAGTTTTTTTCTTGCCTAAATCGTAATGTGCTCTGGAGGAGAGTGCCCCCTAGCCCTCAGTCCCTGCCTGGCTGCCGTGAACTCCCAGATTGCTAAGAAGGTAAGCTCACAGGTGGGCGAGGGAATACGTGTCTGCACAGAAGACATCGATAAACAAGTTATAGGTAAGTGCAACTATGTTTGCCTCACACTGGGATATAGCAAGCTACTCACCGGGAAGGAGGAGGGGTAATGCACTCATTGAAACAGCACCTAAAAAACTGCCTTGCCACCTCTGCATCCTTTCATGATTGCAAGTCTGGTGTGTAATGCCTGACGAATGTGTCCTCAGCTGGCCATGTTGAGGACGAATGTCAACAAGTAGTACCTTGCAGTGAAAAGTGGCTAATGACCCATGTCTTGGTGAAATGGATCTTAATACCAAGGGGCAAGGTAACCCACCAAAATATGGACTGAGAGGAGACCAATTTCCCTTTCTTTGGACCCGAGTAGCAGAGAAATAAAGTTTTGTTAACTCAAAAAGGTTTTATCCTGTCAGTACAGTATAACAGGGCCCTCAACATTTTAGGTATGAAGGGCCCTCTCTGCCCTAGAGGAAGGAGAGGGGAAAATATAGGCAAGACCACTCCCTGGGCAAAGTAAAACTTGGAAACTACCTTACGTAGGAACTTCAAACTAGGGTGGAGGATATCCTTTTTCACCGAAAACCTTCAGGAAAGGGGATTCTACTCTAAGGGCACTAGACCTAGACACACAAAAACAACACACCTTTGACAGGTGACCAGAACCAAACCTATGTGTGTCACTACAAACTCCCTCAAAAACCAATGACAAACCGGTCATCCAAAAAGAGGGAGATGCATTCTCAGGTTTGCCACAACTTCCACCATACACTAGGTGAAGACCCTGTCAGTCATGGCTAGACCAAACAGGAGAGCACAATACTGGAAAAATTCAGAGCCATATCTAAAATGGAGGTACTTTCTATGTGAAAGGTGAACGCTGATGTGGAAATAAGCATCCTTAAGTTCTAATACCATGAATGATGAGTTAGGTGCAAGGAACTCCACAACAGAAAAAGAGAGACTTCTACTAAATTTGGATACCTTCAAAAACTTATTTAATTTCCTTAGGTCAAGGATGGGCCTACAGACCCCCACCTTTTTCAACTAGAAAAAATCTCAAATGAAAGCTCAGTGTCTCAAGACACAAAATTCCTGTTTCCTACTATTACATATATTGTTAAAACCCATAACCAAGATATAGGTTGTCAACTGCAACTACAACAGGAGAGCAAGTGGGAACAAAATAAATTTTGCCTGAACACTCAATCTCGAACACCAGATCATTTAATACTGGAATATTAAAGAATTGATTTAAGGAAGGTAGCATAGTACATACTGAAGTGAGCTTTATGTGTTATTATGCATTTTATAGGTATTTTATGTATTTTATTGTATAATTATAATTATTAATGTATTAATGTATTTAAATTGATTTTGTTGGTTTTTATGTTGTAAGCCGCCCTGAGTCCACCTCGGTGGGGTAGGGCGGGATATAAATCAAATCAAATAAATAAATAATAAATAAATAAATTTTAAGAAGTAACCACTATGAACTGTAGCAAAACCCACTATGAACCCACCCAGCTGGTCCAAGGGTTTGGGCTGGGGTGTCACCAATATGCAGATGAAACCCAGCTCTATCTGTTGTTGGATGGCTGCCCAGACTCCACCCCAGAACATCTGACGGGGCACTGGGGTCATGGTGGAGTGGTTGCAGCAGAGCCAGCTAAAACTTAATCCAGCAAAGATGGAGGTCCTGTACCTGAGCCAGGTGGAATTGTGTCAGGTGTCAGGCTCCCAGTCCTTCACTTGGGCCAACCCAGAAGGTGAAGAGCCTGGGGGGGGATCCTGGATGCCTCACTTTCTATGGAGGCTTATGTCACCATGGTTGCCAGGCCTGCTTTTTACCATCTCAGGCAGATGATGCCCTACCCCTTCCCTGACTTGGCTAGTGACCCAAGCAATGGTCACATCCAGATTTGATTACTGCAACTCATTCTACATGGATTTGCCCTTGGGGCTGATCTGGAAACTCCAGCTGGAGCAAAACAAGGCAGCACACCTGCTGACTGCAACACCTGTGCGTGCTTGCATCTGGTCAGTGCTATGCCAATTGCACTGGCTATCAGTTGAGTACTGAATCTGCTTCAAGGTTTTGGTACTAACTTTCAAAGTCTTACACAGCTGGGGACTGACGTATCTGATGAACCACTTCTCCCTGTATATGCTCCAAAGAGCTAATCAACAGTTGTTGGTTGTTCCCAGACAGAAATCTGTCTATTCAGTCTCAACTCGTGCCAGGGCTTTCTCTGCCCTGGTTCCAGCATGGTGGAACATGCTCCCACCTGAGATCAGGGTCCTGCCATTTGACCTTTTGCCATTTCACAGGACCTGCAAAATGGAGCTGTTCCACAAGGCCTTTGGATGAGGTGATGGACATCTAAATACATTAGCCTCCCCTGCTGAATTTCATCAATAGGTGGCCCAGACTGCAGACTGTAAACATTATGTTGGCCAGCAGTCCAAGCACTATAGCCTTGCACCACTGGGAGTCCACATGTGGACTCTCCCTACCCACTGAGATGAATGTTGCCTTTGCTTTTGGCATGTCTGCATCTCCTCAGTGATGAGGGAAGAAAGCGGTGGGCAGGAATCCTGCTCGATCTTGTAAAGGTTTTCCACACTGTGAGAAGTTGTTAGTATGGATGCTGATTTCTGTCAAACTGGGGCAGTTAGAACAGGAAGGCCCTGTAAGACCAGGAAGGGAACAATGCCCAGGCAGTCTGGGTAAAGGCAGCTCAATATTTTATCTTCCAATTTGTTATCAATTTTGGTGACATCAACATCCAATGCCTTCGCCATTCTCAATATTTGCTCATCATACAGGTGAAGATCCTCCTTTAAGGAGATGGGAGTAGGGTCCCCAACCCTGTATCTGGAAAAGGTTCTGAGTGACTTTCAGAACTTGACATCACAGTCCCTCCACTTCATGTTTGGAGTCAAGAGACATCAAGAGAGGGACATGGGTTTCATGATGTCTAAATTCACCACCAGAATGACCATATCCTGGAAAGGGTGGTCCCAGCTGAGGACACTGTGAGTAAAGTTCTGTTGGAAATAAGCTGGTGACATGTAGTAGATATGTCACTGGGGAGGAAGACAGGGTTGCAGCCATGGCAGGTTTTGACTGGAGTGACAGATAGTCCTCACTGTGAGGGCTGTCCTGTTCCATTTCATCCTCAGAGAGGGGTTGAGAGGGGTGTGAGGTGACACCAAAATAACATCTGGTTCCTGAGAGGAAGACGTGGGTGAGGAAGATGGGACATTTCCAATGTTTAGTAGAGGTAGCCAATTTATTCTTATCCTTTTCTTTGACTTCTTTGCTGGCAGTTCCGAGGAACTGTGGGCTGGAACTGTGGAAGTCAGGGCTGGCAAACTGGGGCATGTTGATATCATAGATGGGGCCATAGATATAGATATCTTCGGATGTGACTGAGGTTTTTCAGCTACCAGAACTGCTGAAATAGAGCATACCAAGGGGGGGGGGCAGAATAGGGCTCCTGATGAGATTGAACAAGCTGAAAAGGGTGCCAAATCACAATTATTCATATAAAAAAGAGACTAGAGATAAAGCAAAGCTAGACCGATCCTATCCATGCAGCAGCAGAAAAGAAACTGAGATGCTTTTGGTGGGAAAATGCTGTTGTATCAGCTCCAGAGGGGAGGAGTGCCCCCCCCCCCCGTTTGGTTCCTTAAAGCTAGAAAAATTCTGTCTGTGGCTGGCCTGCACAAGTGCAATCCCAATGTAGAGCTGCACTGAAGATCAAGTCTTGGTTAAAACAACTAATTAAATATCCCAAACCAGCTTTTCAGAATTGGGCAAACTGCCCAATTAATTATTTTCCTTCTGTGATTCCTCACAGTCTTCCAGCTTGTACTTTTTTTTAAAATTTATTTTTAAAAAGCAGTGAGATGGAGCACTTGGGGCATAGATCGAGACACAGATCCAAAGCTTCAGGCACAAAACATCTCCTGGTCCTAGCCAGACCAAATCGCCACAATCACTCTCTAAGCCTCTTGGAGTGTGTCTTCTTGTCAAAAGCCATCCAAAACGAGGCCAGGATCAAAAACTCCCACAGTGTCCAGGTGGCGCCAACGGTAAGATAAATGCCAAGATGATATTCCAATCACCCAGACAGCCTCGATCAACAAAGGCAGATGGAACTTTGGTCAGAAGAGGGCCGGTGAGAGAGCCAGAGAAGATGGGCAAAAGAGTCAGGAGAGTTCTTGGCAGCATAGGCGCCATCCAGGCTGCTCAGCAGAGATGAACAAAGGTTTAGTGGCCAATTTCTTATGCCACTCCCATTGATACTTCACAGAGGGTTTGTCGATGATGACAAGACAAGCTGCCAGACAGACAAAAAGTGGAATTTCCAGCTGAATTTCCAATCCGAAGCAGGTTAGTTTCAGTTATTTGTCAATTTTAGTTGCTACAGAACCAGGAGCTCGAGCTTAGAGCTACTTCCTGGTCGCCATCGACAAGCCTGGTGGAGGACTAGCTGTGACGGACTCAGGAACTTAGCCTGAGTAGCTGAGGAACAGGCTTGCAGCAATTGGTTGAAACGTTGCCTGAGCAACGAAAAAGTATCCATTTTGGAGATTTGCTCAGCAGAAAATCACCTCAGGATTTTAGTCTGAGCCAGAGGGTCAGAATATTAGGCAATAAACCAGTCTGAAGTGAAGACAGTGGGCTTAGGCCGGGCAGTTGTAAAACCAACTGGACAAGGGTCTGAGAGCGGCCAGAGTGGCTGGCTCCTTGTGGGAGACAGAGCTGAGTAGACTCTGTCTGGAAGAGGGAGTTTTCAAGTGGTTTGAAACTCTCTGAGGGAGACTTTGCCAGCACATCAGGCAATCTCCAGGTACAAACTAGATCACACAAATACACACTGAGGGGAGAACTGGAGTCTGGCGGTCAGCAAGTTTCAGAATCCCACTAGATTCTACTTCAAACAGGCTGTGCCTTCTGGGCCCTCAGAATGCTGTTACTACAGTTGTTTTAGCCTAACTTAGCTAGTTAGCTAGTCCTCTGGTCTGAAACAAGACTCAGACCAGAGGACTAGTTGTGGGGCTGAGATGCATCGGTATTGAGGGGTGCAAGTCCTGGAAGATAGCTAGTGTGAGAGGGTCTGTGAGGGAGAATACTGACATCAGTCAGGAGTTCTCTATGTGTGTGTGGAAGAGTGATTGAGGTTTCTTATTTTTATGATTTGGCACTGCCAAAGTTAGGCTAAAACAACTGTAGTAACAGCATTCTGAGAGCCCAGAAGGCACAGCCTGTTTGAAGTAGAATCTAGTGGGATTCTGAAACTTGTCTGGTTTATTGTTTATTTCAAAGATCTTCTGCCAAAGTTTTGTTATATCTTACCTCAGCCTGATTAGTCTCTACTCTCTGTAACTGATTTATTCTGCCAACCAGCTGCCAACTGAATTGCCTTTTAATATTGAACAGTGGTAATCAATATTATTTCATCCCTCTCCCTTGCCTTTTGTTACCTAATAAATATTTTGTGGTTTGTTAACTTTAAAACCGTCTGGTGCCAATTATTAATAGTTCTGACAGGATTTCTGGGAGTGTTACCAAGGGAAGGTGACCAGGGAGAAATTTGAAGTGGTCACCTCCCGAATAAAGCCTCTGACTGGGTTCCTCACACTAGCATTCGCAGCTCTCCACTGTTGCACCAAAGCAGCCCCATGGTGCACCCTGGAGCTGCAGAGGATGAAGCGACAGCTGAGATGGCTAGAGCGAGTGTGGTGGCATATTTGTGACAGAGGAAGGAGCTCCTTATAGAATGTTTATGAAGTATATGAGATGGAAGGAAGTCTGCTTTGAAGGAGTCCTATCTGCAAAATCGCATTTGGCCCAATTATTTAGAACTATTCAGTCTTTAACTATGTTGTCATCAAGCAAGCAAAATGGTAGATAATTGTATATTGGCTGTGAGGCTTTTGTGATCTATTTCACAGATAAAGTCTTGTCACTCTGCCAAGACCTTTCAGCCATGGTTGATAAAGTAAGGGAACGGGAAGCCCCTAGAATTTCTTCAGGTCCAATTTTGGACCACTTCAACCTCTTGGGAAGATGATGACAGGATCCTGTCAGCTGTGAAGTCAGCTACCTGCCTTCTTGACCCATGTCCATCCTGGCTGATTAAGGCTTGCAGGGATGGCATTCGGGACCCCTTGGGTGAAATTGTCCCTTTCTTCAGGGACTTTCCCAGAGGGGTTGAAGGAGGCAGTGATTTATCCACTTTTGAAGAAAACAACATTGGACCTTATTGTCCTGGCTAACTGCTGCCCAGTTTCAAACCTTCAGTTTCACGGTAAGATAGTTGAGAAGGCAGTGGTTGAACAGATTCAGGCTTTCCTGGAGGATGCATTCGTCCTTAATCCATTCCAGTCCAATTTCCGCCCTGGCCATCGGACGAAGATGACATTGGTTGCCTTCACAGATTTCCTCCAGAGGCACCTGGATCGAGGTGGCTCAGTGCTGCTGTTGTTTTTAGGTCTTACAGCAGCATTTGACATTTCCATTTACAATCTTATGACCCACCGCTTCACTGGCATAGGAGTTCAAGGAATTCTTACAGTGCTTATTCTCCATTCTCCACGGTCAGGGGCAGAGGGTGGTGCTTGGCAAGCAGACCTCCTTGCAACACTCACTTGAATGTGGTACGCCACAGGGGGCAATTCTCTGTCCAGTGATGTTTAACATCTACATGTGCCCCCTCGCCCAGTTAGTCCAGGGGTTTGGACTGGGTTGTCACCAATATGTGGATGACACCGAGCTCTATCTGTTGATGGATGGCCACCCAGACTCTTCTCTGGACCATCTGATTGGAGCATTGAAGGCCGTGTCCAGGTGGCTGCAGCAGAGCTGGCTAAAGCTTAATCCAGTTAAGATGGAACTCCTGTACCTGAGCTGGGATGGAGCGGAATTGGATATCAGGCTCCCAGCCCTCGGCAGCACATTACTGGTGCCAGCCTGGAAGGTAAAGATCTTGGGAGTGATCCTGAATGCCTCACTTTCTGTAGAAGCCCAGGTCACCTCAATTGCCTGGTCAGCCTTCTATTATCTTTGGCAGATCGGGCAACTGGCACCCTACCTCTCCCTTCAAGACATAGTTACAGTGACACAGGCAATGGCCACTTCCAGACTGGACTACTGCAACTCACTCTACACAGGCTTGTCCTTGGGGCTAATCTGCAAATTCAGGTGGTGCAAAATGGGGTGATGAACTTGACTGCTCCTGTGTGAGCATGCATTCGACTGGCACTACATCATTTGCACTGGCTACCTACTGAGTACCAGATTTGCTGCAGGGTTTTGGTATTGACCTTCAAAGCCCTGCAGAGCCTGGGACTGACATATCTGATGAACCACTTCTCCCCAAATATTCCCTGAAGGCCTTTGCGTTCACAAAATCATCTGTTGGCTGTTCCTAGCCCAAGGGACATCTGTCTAGCCTTGAATAGGGCCAGGGCCATTCGTGCAAACTGAAGAGACATAACATGTCATGTGAGCTTTTGCCTTAAGCACGGGTTCCAGAACATAAGAAAAGCGGCCAGGAGAAGGATTAATGAAACACGGACTGAACCTAGGATCCGTGTCGCCACACCTGTTGGAGTTTGGACTGCTACCCAAGCAAGAAGTAGCACATTTATTGGTACTGTACACGTCTATCAACAAAAGCATACAGACAGTGGACTTTGGTACCATTACAGCAATTGGAAATTAATTTGTATTTTGAGTTGTGCTGTATTCATGGACATTTGTAAGAATCCTGGTGAAGAATTTTGGTGAAGGATATAAGAAATTGTGGAGCAATTATTTGCAATATGTAAGTAACGCAGTGGTTTATTCTGTTAGAGATCAGGGCCTTGCAGACCTTTTACCATGTCACAAGGCCTGTAAAATGGAGCTGTTCCGCCAGGCCTTTGAATGAGGTAGTGGGCGCCCAAATTAAATCGTCCTCCCTTGCTGAAACATCCCATCTTTAAATGGCTCAATTAGAGATTGGCAACATTCTGGTGATTCAGTCGTTCCAGCTTTGAAACAATAGGGGAGGGACGGTGGCTCAGTGGTAGAGCATCTGCTTGGGAAGCAGAAGGTCCCAGGTTCAATCCCTGGCATCTCCAAAAAAGGGTCCAGGCAAATAGATGTGAAAAACCTCAGCTGGAGACCCTGGAGAGCAGGGGAGGGATGGTGGCTCAGTGGTAGAGCATCTGCTTGGGAAGCAGAAGGTCCCAGGTTCAATCCCTGGCATCTCCAAAAAAGGGTCCAGGCAAATAGGTGTGAAAAGCCTCAGCTTGAGACCCTGGAGAGCCGCTGCCAGTCTGAGAAGACAATACTGACTTTGATGGACCGAGGGTCTGATTCAGTAGAAGGCAGCTTCATATGTTCATATGTTCATATTAATTTCAATCAAACCTGTCTCCTGCTCTGAAGCTGGATGGTTTTAATTAATTTATTGCTGATTTATTGATTTTCATTGTATTTGATCCAGTTGTAATCTGCCCTGAGCATGTTCACAGGGTCAGGTAAAATAAAAATCCACAAAATAAATAAATATTTAACACATTCTACATACATGCCACTCCACAAAGAAAAAGAGGGAATGAAAAGAAATTAGAATATTCTGGGATGTGGAGTAATTTTTGACAGTAAGGTTCATAAAAACAAAAACTAATATAAATCAAGGAAAGTACCAAGAGAAATCATGGCAGGGAAGATCAACATTACATCTCGAGTTTGATTAGTAAACTGCCCCCCCACGCAATATTTTGGAATGTGTCCCGTACCACAGGGAAAGGACCTCTACTAATCTCTTCATCCTTGAAATACCTGGGATCTACCTATAGTAAAAAGAAAAAAATCCCTCCAAATTCACATACAAACTGAGAGGGCAGAAAGGAAGAGGCCAGAGCAGTGGACTCACAACCCCAAATTCATATACATAGTCCACAAAATAAAATAAAATTGGGGGGAGGGGATATTCTGGGAAGTGCAGTAAATTACATAAAAACATAAAAACAGCTCCACCTTGTATTCTTGTAAGACAGACCTAATCAGTAAATTTATATTTCTTACCATTTTCTTTATTTGGCATGTGTGGCAATTTAAAATTAACTTATAAAATAAACTCTTCCCAGCTATCAGTTCCTGATGTTGTAAGTAAGCATCTTTCACAAATAACTTAAAAGTTGTGATAAATGGACAGCCTCTCATTCTTCAGCTGACTTCAGCAATATATCCTATTTCTGCTGAACAGCATAAACTACACTCGAAGGAAAGAAAGTCTTGTTTCATCAGTTTTATGTTTAGGTTTTTTTTGTATGTGACAGTACTGTTTTATATATATCGCCACATTCAACGCAGAATTTTGAACCTTTGAACAATTGTTTCATTTCTCATTTGTCTAAGCCAAAGTGTTCTAATTACCCAATGACAGTATTCGGAGATACTACTACAAAAACATCAGGGATACAGAGAAGAACAAGTTCTACACCACAAAACTCCTGATTATGCCACCAAGTTTGCATTTTAAATAAAAGTTTCATTCTGACTCATAGTGGTTTATATACCCAGATTAATATTGGATCCTCTTTACTAAACTGTAATAGTTCATCTTGCAACACAATAGAGAATGCAGGAAGCTACAGAAGAGTTTCACTGGCGCACAGTGATGCTATACACGCGTTAGATAGCATTAATATGTCACTAAGCAAGAAAAAAACCGACATGTTGCGTATCTCACACTGCAAAGAACGATGCCTTCCCATACAGGAGCCACATCAATCAAAGTTAAGCACAAATTTAGCTACACTGATTTTGTAGTTAGTTTCTCCTAAACTGATTCAAGAAAGTAAAGTAAGAAGGAAAAGAACAACGTTATGCAATATCAGCCACCAGGGGCGATTACTCTGAGTGTTACGACAATCCATGGAGTTTATTCACCTGGGTGACTGCTGTTCAAACACAATCCTGGATTAGAAGGATCTTCCAGCTGACCCAGAAAAGCCATTATTTGTTTCATTCAGTACAAGAATCACATTCTCTATCTACTATTAAGACCCTGGTTTCTTCAATCTTCATAAAAAGGTAAATGACTGTGCAAGCACCAGTCATTTCTGACTCTGGGGTGACGCTGCTTTCACAACATTTTCACGGCAGACTTTCTATAGGGTGGTATGCCATTGCCTTCCCCAGTCACCTACACTTTCTCCCCAGCAAGCTGGGTACTAATTTTACCGACCTTGGAAGGATGGAAGGCTGAGTCAACCTCGAGCCAGCTACCTGAACCCAGCTTTCGCTGGGATCGAACTCAGGTCATGAGCAGAGGACTCCGACTGCAGTACAGCAGCTTTACCACTCTGTGCCACGGGGCTTTTAAAAGGTAAAGGTAGTTCCCTGTGCAAGTTCCAGTCGTTTCCGACTCTGGGGTGACGTTGTAACATGACCTTTTCACGGCAGACTTTTTACGGGGTGGTTTGCCATTGCCTTCCCCAGTCACCTACAATTTCCCCCCGGCAAGCTGGGTATTCATTTTACTGACCTCGGAAGGATGAAAGGCTGAGTCAACCTGGAGCCGGCTACCTGAACCAGCTTCTACTGGGATCAAACTCAGGTCGTGAGCAGAGCTTAGGACTGCAGTACTGCAGCTTTATCATTCTGTGTCACGGGGCTTTTAAAAGGTAAAGGTAGTTCCCTGTGCAAGTACCAGTCGTTTCCGACTCTAGGGTGACGTCGTATTATGACCTTTTCACGGCAGACTTTTTACGGGGTGGTTTGCCAGTGCCTTCCCCAGTCACCTACAATTTCCCCCCGGCAACCTGGGTACTCATTTTACCAACCTTGGAAGGATGGAAGGCTGAGTCAACATTGAGCTGGCCACCTAAACCCAGCTTCCTCCAGAATCAAACTCAGGTCGTGAGCAGAGGGCTCAGACTGCAGCTTTACCACTCTGTGCCATGGGGCTCTTATCTTCATTGCTTATTTTTAATTCACAAAATAGTATTACTGCTTTCCAGGTAGACTGTGAGAAAACAATGCTTTTTAAGAATTCTGAACAGATCCTAATGCAACATATGAAAAACACAAAAAGAATAACTTCTAAAATAAAGATTTTACTTAGTAGAAATAAACACAAATACATCAAATGGATTGAAAACAATATGGGGATAAAAATAGAACAAAATATATGGCATAAACTATGGATGACTCAAACAAGGAAAACTGTATAAATGTTAGGGAGAATTCTTTGAAACTACATCAATGGTATATTACTCCAGTACTGGCTTTGTTAAGTTTTGGGGGAACAAAATGGAAAAGTGACATCCAAGGAATTAATAGTTTATGTTGATGGCAGCTCAAAGGGTAATAGCAAAGTGTTGGAAGTCTGCAGAATTTTTAACATTATGTTATTGGTATTCCAGGTTATGGCAAATAGCCATGGCAAAAAAATTGACATACCAATTTATTGTAGTCAAAAGAAAAGTTAAAATGCCAGGTTTTTATGAAATGTGGCATGATTTTATTTCTTATACAAATCAGAAAGGTATCCAAGCCCTTCCTCAAATTATAGAAAAGGAATTAAGCATAAACTACACAAAAATATTTTTAACATTGTGCCTTCAGTGACTTCCTCTCTTAGCTATATCTTGTAAAATAAAATGAAACTTGTGTACAATATTAAGGCCTCTGTCAATAATTTAATTCAACATTGTCTATTTTTTCATTTTGTATGTTCTCTTTTGTGATCTTGTTTCTAAGATTGTGAATTGGGAGGTCCTTCTTTGTCTTCAGTAGTGGTTGCTGTTCTTTTCTTGTTTGTTAAAAAAAGATTCTGATCACCATTCCATCTTCACTAACAATTATAGTTTTATTAATAACTACTTCATGTTCATCTGGAGAAAGATGTTTAGTGTATATAAGAATTCAAAGTACTTCACATGCCTCATCATAATAAGACTTACATTTATAAAATTGGCCAATGATTATCATTCCCATATTCCAGAGGGGAAATCTAGGATCAGACATAGCAGGTTTCTTATGGTGGAGAAGAGAATGATGTATACTGCTTTTGGTTCCCATTGGACAGAATGATGAGAAGAGTTGGTTTTTATAACCCATTTTTCTCTACCCTGAGAAGTCTCAAAGTGGCTTACAATCATCTTCCCTTCCTCTTTCCACAACAGGCATCTTATAATAATAATAATAACTTTATTTTTGTATCCCGCCCTCCCCCGCCAAAGGCGGGCTCAGGGCGGCTCACAGACATGGAATTCCATGATTCAAATAAAACAATATAAACAACAATTTTAAATACAATCAATTACATAAATAAATTTGTTAAAAATAGATAAAATAGGTGCTATAAAATACTATACGTCATAATCATACATAAGATGGCTAGATGGCTACAAATCAGTTTAGCCAGGTTCTGTCTTAAAAGCAAGCTGAAAAAGAAATGTTTTGCAAGCCCTGCGGAATTGGTTCAGGTCCCGCAGGGCTCGCACCATCTCTGGAAGTTGGTTCCACCATCGAGGGGCCATTGCTGAGAAGGCTTGCTCCCTGGTTGTCTTCAATCTAGCCTCTCTTGGCCCAGGGATTGTTAAAAGATTTTGAGAGCTGGATCTCAGTGCTCTCTGGGGAACATATGGGGAGAGGCGGTCCCTTAGGTAGGCAGGTCCTCGGCCATCTTGTGAGGTAGGTGGGGCTGAGAGTTTAAAGGGAACTGTGGCTGACCCAAGGTCACCCAGCAGGCTTTATGTGGAGGACTAGGGAATCGAACCCATATCTCCAGATTAGTCCACTGCTCTTAGAAGAAGAATTGCAGATTTATACCCCCGCCCTTCTCTCTGAATCAGAGACTCAGAGTGGCTTACAATCTCCTATATCTTATTCCCCCACAACAGACACCCTGTGAGGTGGATGGGGCTGAGAGGGCTCTCACAGCAGCTGCCCTTTCAAGGACAACCTCTGCCAGAGCTATGGCTAACCCAAGGCCATTCCAGCAGGTGCAAGTGGAGGAGTGGGGAATCAAACCCAGTTCTCCCAGATAAGAGTCCGCACACTTAATCACTACACCAAACTGGCTCTCTGTAACCATTACACCATAGAGAGCGATAAGGTATAAGCGAAGCATATAATTTTTTTAAAATGGCTGTTTTAATGGCTGAATTTAAAATTTCATCATGGCCTAATGTTTATAGATTTATAAATACCGTGGATTGCCAAAAAGACAAATATGTGGGCTCTAGGTCAAATCAAGCCTGAACTCTCCCTAGAGGTTAAAATAAACTTGAGGTAATCACTGAAAAAGACAGTAACACCAGAACGCAGTAGGCAAAGGGGAAGACCACACATGAGCTAGATTGATTCAATAAAGGAAGTCATGGTCCTCAATTTGGAAGACCTGAGCAAAGCTATTAATAAAAGGACATTAATTCACAGGGTTGCTGTAAATCAGAAGTCACTTGACAGCATAGATTCACAGTGTTGAAAGGGGCCATACAGGCCATCTAGTCCAACCCCCCACTCAATGTAGGATCAGCCTATAGCATCCCTGACAAGTGTTTGTCCAGCCACTGCTTAAAGACTGCCAGTGAGGGGGAGCTCATCACCTCTCTCAGTAGCCGATTCCACTATTGAACAACTCTTCCTGTAAAAAAAAGTTTTCTCTAATACCCAGCCGGTATCTTCCCATCCTTAATTTAAAACCATTATTGTTGTGAGTCCTATTCTCTGCTGCCAACAGGAAAAGCTAGCTCCCCCACCTCCTCTAAGTGACAGCTTTTCAAATGCTTGAAGAGAGCAATCATGTCCTCCCCTCAACCTCCTCTTCTCCAGACTGAATATTCCAAGTTCCTCAGCCTTTCCTCATAGGGCTTGGTCTCCAGGACCCTGATCATCCTTGTCATTCTTCTTCTCACCTGCTCCATTCTGTCCACATCTTTCTTAAAGTGAGGGAACTACACTGCATACAATACTCCAAGTGCATCCTGACCAATGCAGTGTGACATCTTGCAATTTGGATGTTAAGTCTCTGTTGATACACCCCAAGATCACATTAGCCTTTTTTTGTTGCTGCATCACACTGGCTGCTCATATTTAACTTGCAGTCCACTTACACCCCAAGATCTTGTTCACACACACGGCTACACAGAAGTGTATTCCCCCATCCAGTAGGCATGCTCCCCATTTTTGCTACTCAGATGTAGAACTTGGCACTTACCCTCGCTAAATTGCATTTTGTTCACATCCACCCACATTTCTAGTGCGTTAAATCTCACTGAATTCTATCTCTATCTTTCGGTGTGATCACTACTCCTCCCAATTTGGTGTCATCTACAAATGCAATGAGTAGCTTCTACACAACCTCATCCAGATCACTGATAAAAATATTGGAAAACACCAGGCCCAGAACAGAGCCCCGTAGAACCCCACTGGACACTTTCCTCCATTTAAATGAAATGACATTGAGAACCATTTTTTGAATGTGGTTCTCCAACCAATTCCCTATCCTAGAGCCCAGTCCGCAGTCCTCTAGTTTACTAATCAGAACATCACAGGGAACCCTGTCAAAAGCTTTACTGAAATTCAGATAAACAAAATCAACAGCATTCCCTAGATCCAGTAAGCTCAATCAAAGAAGGAAATGTCATCCATCAAAGAAGGAAATGAGGTTGGTCTGGCAGGACCTGTTGGGGACAAATCTGTCCTGACTTCCCCAGATTACCAAGTTGTCCTTTAGACATTTGCAGATTGATCCCTTTAAAATCTGCTCCAGTATCTTCCCTGGGACAGAGGTCAGAATGACTGAACTGTAGTTCCCTGGCTTATCCCTCCTCCCTTCATTGAAAATTAGGATAACATCTGCCCCTCTCTAGTCTTGTGGCATTTCTCCTGTCCTCCAGGAAGTCGAAGATGATGGACAAAGGCTCTGCAAGCTCTCTAGAAAGCTTGTCGAGCACTCTTGGGTGAATACCAAGATGTTAATTTTATTGTTTTAAGATGTTGTTTTATTGTTGGGTGAATACCAAGATGTCAGCACCAAGATGTTAATTTTATTGTTTTACTGTTTTTAGAATTTTAATTAATTGTTACCTATTGTTTAAATTATTGTATAATCTGTTATAGTAATTGATGCTGTTAGCCGCCCTGAGCCTGCCTCGGCGGGGAGGGTGGGATATAAATAAAATGTGTTGTTGTTGTTGTTATTGTTGTACCATCTGGCCTGGGGTATCTGTACTCATTCAATGCAGCCAAGTGCTTTTCAATTACCTCTCTGTCCATGTCAACCAGCTGTCCGGCACAATGGCTTGCCTACTACCATCCTTAGATAAGCTTGTTTTCTTCAGCAAAAAAACTGAGGCAAAATAGGCATTAAGCTTTTCTGCTTCCCTCTGTTATCTGTTAAGAGCTTCTCCACTGTCACTCAACAGTGGGCCCATTGCTTCTTTCATCTTGCGTTTGCTCCTCATATCTCTGAAATTTTCTTTGTTGTAGTGAGAGTCTCCGGCCAGCTTTAGCTCACAGTGAGCTCTGGCCTCTCCGATGGTTGACCTACATTGTCTAGCAACCCACAGATACTCTTCTTTAGAAGTATGTCCTTGCCTTCATTTCTTGAATAATTCGTTTTCCTCCCTTAGCACATCACGGAGTTCTCTGTTCATCCACATTGGTTTCTTGGATTGCTAGCTCATACTTTTTGTTAGCGTATCATACCACTTTACAATTCCATGCACTACGAAGTAGAGGTGCATGTCTAATTTTAACAATTTGGTTATGCAAGGTTGGGGGGGGGGTTAGCATACTAAATCAATTTGATTTAGGGAAGATACTGGAGCAGATTTTAAAGGGATCAAGTTAAGCTCTGGATAAGTAGAGGTTTGTTGCTGAGAAGGGCTGTAAGGACTGCAGCAAGTAATCACTGAGCTGTTTTTCTACATGCCAAACACAACCTTGACCTACTCAAGTCAATATGGAACTACATGTATGTGCAGTTCTACGGTTCTTTTTGTGACATTTCTTTCTTTACAGAATGCAGTCACACAGAGCTTTGGTTTGAAGAGGAGGCTGGAACATGTGGAGGACAGATAACAAACCTTTCCCCTTAGGCTGCTTTCATGCCAATAATCTGTCCCCCTCCCTTGACAACAGCTGTTTTAGGCTCTGTTGGAGAGAGTTTATAAGCAGTTTCCCACAACAAGGCCAAAAGCACATGGAGGGTAGAGTGAAGGGACCTATTAACCAACAGACATTTTTAGCACTTAAACTACTCTAAAGGAAAATGATTAAATAGCTCTCTACTGCCATACCATTCTGTCCCTTCGATTCATATGCCCAAGTGGCTTCATTCTGCTAAATTAATAAATATGAATTACTGAACTACATGTTAAACTGGAGAGCCAGTTTGGTGTAGTGGTTAAGTGTGTGGACTCTTATCTGGGAGAACCGGGTTTGATTCCCCACTCCTCCACTTGCACCTGCTAGCATGGCCTTGGTCAGCCATAGCTCTGGCAGAGGTTGTCCTTGAAAGGGCAGCTGCTGTGAGAGCCCTCTCCAGCCCCACCCACCTCACAGGGTGTCTGTTGTAGGGGAGGAAGGGAAAGGAGATTGTGAGCCGCTCTGAGACTCTTCGGAGTGGAGGGCGGGATATAAATTCAATATCTTCTTCTTCTTCTTCTAATATGAATTTGCCCCCCATCTGGTCTATATAAAGGTCCTGATTTGGCTACCTATTACATTGATCAAAACCAACAAAGCCGTTTAAGTTCTGAATAATGTAAAATTGGAGTAATATTTCTTCAGAGATTATTTCTAATATTACAAAATGCATGATGATAGATAACTCAGGGAAGAATAAGTGTTTGAATCTATCATAACTTTGAACAAGATGAGTGATTTAATAGCACATTTT
Source organism: Heteronotia binoei (assembly GCF_032191835.1). Lineage (NCBI taxonomy): Eukaryota > Metazoa > Chordata > Lepidosauria > Squamata > Gekkonidae > Heteronotia > Heteronotia binoei. The sequence continues at coordinate 24,509,880 of NC_083230.1, read as the reverse complement.
AAAGTCAGAATATATAAAAACTTCAATTTATACACTTTTTAGGTCTAACATTTAGCTCTAACAACATAATATTTCAAATACTGCTCCATGATTATAATTAATTCTAGTGGCAATATAATGTCTGATATAGGATAAGATGCTGTTCTCTTAGACAAAGAACTTTGCTTGGGAAATGCATGAATTAATTGAAACGATGGGAAGCATCTTCCACACTGATAAGCAGGAAAATTATAATTTACTTAGGCAGCTTTAAACTATAACGTTTAAGTAGCTTAATTAAATTTTACTATTCCAAATTTGCCTGCTAGTTGAACCCTGACCACAGCTAAATTAAATTCTAAGATAGACCTGAGGTAAAAAATTGTGAGCCAGTACTTATACGACTGCAAGTGCATTAAAGTAGACAAATCCATTCTTTCAAAACACAATGCCATTTACTTAGATCCTCTTCTTCAAAGTCATGAAGGACAATCTGATGGTTGTAAGGCTCTCTCTTCCTATTATCCACTCATAACCCTGAGATCACTGAGACTGTGGCTAAATTTCTGTGCTGTGCTTCTAAGAGGAGAGGAACGTTTCAAATGCTAGGGTAATGGATGTTTTCTTCCTTGCTGATGGTGGACATTTATGCTGTTATGCCAGTAAAGTTTGTTAACATAAGAACATAAGAGAAGCCATGTTGGATCAGGCCAGTGGCCCATCCAGTCCAACACTCTGTGTCACACAGTGGCAAAAAATTTTATACATACACACACACTGTGGCTAATAGCCACTGATGGACTTCTGCTCCATATTTTTATCTAAACCCCTCTTGAAGGTGGCTATGCTTGTGGCTGCCACCACCTCCTGTGGCAGTGAATTCCACATGTTAATCACCCTTGTTGTTGTTGTTGTTAAGACAGTGGAGAGTTGGTAAGTATTTATCTTCTCTCCCCACATTCTCAATGAAACAAATAAACATCATTGAAAAGAAAACAGGAATTTGACTTAATACAGCAAATACTTTGCTTCTAGCCACTTTGTTATAAACAACCTATTAAGTGAACACATGTAAGACTTTGGTAAACTGTGCTGCTGTGCATAAATTACATTTTAGAACTTTACAAACATTTAATAAAAATTGTTGGGACAACAGCGGTACAAAACTTAAATATATTGTTCATAAGCTGAGTTCCCAGCCCTCTGGAGGAAGAAGTGTTTTGTGCCTAGAACTGGAGGGAGAGGGAAAGGACAGGTTGTGATAGATGATGGTGGAAGTTAAAAGCACAGATTGTCAAAAAAAAAATTAAATTGTGGCATCCATTCCTGAATAATGAAAAGGAACCAAAGGTAGAGACAGTCTATGTCTGGCATCTCCCTTCTACTTTCATTCTATACATGCTTCCTTTAAAGGTTTCCTTACTATGGGCTACAGTCAGTTGCCAATTCACAGACTAAGAAGGAATTTTACTAGGACACAACAAAAGGGGTTTGGGGGTATGCCTTACTCCTAAGCAGAGTTATTTCAGTCATTATCTTTTGGGAAGATTGTTAAGGCATTTTGGAGACATATTCTATATTATCTTAAAGGTATTACAAACCTTGATATTCCTTTATGTCCACGTTTAATTCTTCTTAATAATTGGTCTAACCGCAAAGTAACCCCACCCAAACAGGCACTCATAACAGTTCTTTTAACAGCTGCAAAATCTGCTGTTGCCCAAACATGGACCTAAGGATCTGACTATTGATTCATGGTTATCAGGGATATGGAACTAAATCATTATGAATGAGATCTCAGCCAGTCTGAACCAATCTGACCCATATCAGGCTCATCAAAACTACTTGGTGAAATGGTTTCCTATTCTTGAGAAACTTGATAACGACCCTTTTTATGCCAATCCTACAGCTAAGTGTAAAGCTTACAAAGAAGCCTTAGTATTTTAACTTCTCTATAAATGTTGGAACCTGTTATTTTTACTTATTCTAGATTACGCTTATTGATCTGTAGCACCTGATGAATGATATACCACTTTTACCCTCATTAGTTAATTTGGCTGATCGTTTCTCTCGCTTTATACCACCATTTGTTTGCAATTGTTTGTATTAGGTTGCTATTCAGGCACTTGTCTAACAATTTCGTAATGCTTGCTGTTTTTGATGTTTATTGTAAACTAGCAGCAAAGTCTGTTGTAGGAAGAAATACAATGGGCCCTAGAAAAATATTCCGGAGGGGGGTGATGAATGTGTAGGTGGCAGCACGGCCAATGCATGGGAGTAGGCCATGTAGGTGGCTTCCTGGGGTGTTGCTTGGTCTATGGGGTGCCGCTAGGTGCCCCTCCCCTGTGAGGAAAGGCAGCCTCAGAGCAAGGAAAAGGCGCCACTCCACCTCTTTCGCCCACCAGAGACCTGGGCGGATGAAAGAGGCAGCATGGCCTCTCTCTCCTTGCCTCCACTGCAAGGAAAGGCAGCCTCAGAGCGAGGCAAAGGACAGGAGAACATCTTGTGGGAGATTTCCCATCCTACTCGTAGAGAGGCAGGAACAAATTTTAAACTTCCTGTTCCTGCTGGGAGTCACCCGTTTTCCTCAGTTCGGCAACTCTGCAAGCAGTGAACTATAAGCAGCTAGAAAGATACTAAGAAAGAACATGTATGCCAGCAAAACATTGACTAATAGTTAATGTTTCAACGAGAAAATTCAGAACACAGTGAGAAAAAGAGTAAATTTCAGTATGATGAATAGTTCTTCTGTGAATTATTATCGAGTAGAGAAGAACCCCTGAAGTTAACCGACAGCTTTTTGGGACGGGCCAAGATGTCCTCCTGTCCTTAGAGGAGAAGGACCCTTCATGGTGAGTATTCAATGGTCGTTCTCCCTCTGAGGCAGTCGGACATCTTGTGGGACATCCAAGAGCAGTGTCCCTGGTATGAGGGAGGGAAAGAACTGTCGGTGCCCCCCAGGGCATTCTGCAGTACCTTGTGACCAAATGCTGCATCCGCAGAAGCTTGTTTATTTTGTAATGTTTGATAAATGTCGATATTGAGGACCATGTTGCGGCTTTACAGATCTCTTCAACGGACGCTCTGTTTGCAGCAGCTGCGCTGGTGGCTGCACTCCTCACCGAATGTGCTGTTAGACCTGTCGGAACTGGAATCCCCTGCGCTTTATATGCCTCTGATATGCATCCCCAGATGATCTTGCTAAGAGCTGATTTGGACATCTTTTTCCCCACGTGAGGAGGTGAGAAGTTTATAAATAAGGAGTCCGTTTTCCTTATCTGTTCTGTCTTGTGTATGTAATATTTTAGCGCCCTGCGGATGTCCAAAGTATGCCATGTGACCACTTTGGAGTGCTTAGGATTGGGACAAAAGGATGGCAAACTGATCTCTTGCGATCTATGGAACATGGAATTTACTTTTGGCTGAAAGGTGGGATCCGTGTACAGCACAACCTTATCCTTGTGGAAAATGCGAAGGTTGGAATTCACTGACAATGCACCTAGTTCTGATACCCTTCTAGTGGATGTTATAGCTACAAGGAAAATGGTCTTCATCCTCAAGAAGGCTAAGGAAATGTCCTTGATAGGTTCAAATGGGGCTTTTGTGAGAGCCGTTAGCACAGTATTTAGCTTCCAGGTAGGGAACCTATGAACCTGAGGTGGAAGCAAGAGAGTAGCCCCCCTCAGGAAACGCTGGATGTGTGGGTGTCTGGAAATTGGATCTCCGTTCTGCTTGGGAAGAACTGTCGACAAGGTTGATTAGTCTACAAAGAGTAGCAGCCTTAAGGCCCATAGACAAACTATTCTGCATGAAAGATAAAATGTCACTTATCTTGGGCTTTAAGGGGTCATAGTGTTTCCTGTGGCACCATCGAACGAAGGCTTTCCAAACCACGTTATACAATCTTTGCGTAGACAGTTTTCCGGATGCTAGTATGGTTGAATTGACCTGGCTGGAGTATCCTATTCGTAAGAGTTTTAACCCCTCAATCGCCATGCGGTCAAGCGTAGCCACTCTGGACGCGGGTGGAGAATCAGACCCTGCTGTAGCATGTCTGAGCGAATCTCCAATGTCAGCAGATATTGAATTGATAGCTCCTGTAGATCTGCGAAGCACGGCCTACTGGGCCAATATGGTGCTACTACCACTATCTCCGCCCGTTGCTCCCTTATCTTCCTGATCAGCCGTGGAATCAGTGGGGTTGAAGGAAAGGCAAATAACAGCTCCCTTGGCCATTGTGTTGTCAGCGCATCTATGGCTTTTGCCTTTGGGTGGATATAATGAGAGTAGGACCTCTTCAGTTTGTTGTTGAGTGGAGACGCAAACAAGTCTATGGCTGGTGTTCCGAAGTGGGCGACAATGCTCTTGATCCTCTGGTTCAGGATCCATTTGCCCTGGTCGATCCCCTGTCGACTTAACCAATCCACTTGAGTGTTCAATGTCTCTTTTATGTGCTCTGCTCTGATCGATGCTATGCATGACTGCGCCCATATGAATAGCTTGCACGCTTCCCTGTGTAGATTCCTGGACCTGGATCCCCCTTGCTTGTTGACATATGCCTTTGCCGAGACATTGTCTGTTCGAATAAGAATATGGCTGTTGTGCAGCTGAGGGGCAAAGTGAAGGAGTGCCAGCCTGATTGCCTTCAGTTCCAATACATTTATCTGAAGTCTCACTTCCTGCGAAGACCACTGGCCTTGGACTGGTGAGTTGTCGAGCGTCGCTCCCCACCCCGACAGACTGGCATCCGTGAACAATTGGATCGTGACGCTTGTCCAGAAGAATTTCCCTTGAAGTAGGTTTGAAAGCTTTGTCCACCATCATAAGGTTATCTTTACCTGAAGTGATGTCTTGAGTAGAATGTTGGCCTTTTTCGATATGTTCATCTGGTATGGGCGTAGGAAGGATTGCAGCTGCCTGATGTGGAATCTTCCCCACCGTATAGTGTCTACGGCAGAGACCATCAGGTCTTGGAGAGCTGCCAATGACATGAGAGAGGATCTCTTGGCCTTTATGGCTGCTTTTGCTGCCTCCTGTATTTTTAGAGCTTTTTTCTTTGGTAAATAGAGTCGATGAGATGCAGTATCTATGACGACCCCCAAGTGTTCCATGTGCTGAAGTGGTTGCAGTAAGCTCTTTTGAGAGTTCACTATAAAGCCGAAATCTTGTACACACTTGAGTGTCATGGATGTATCCTGTGCTCTTCCCATTGATGGTGCTCGAATCAGGATATTGTCAAGGTACAGGTGAATCAGGATCCCCTTCTCCCTCAGTACCATTATCAGGTTCACAAGCAGCTTGGTGAATACTCATGGAGCTGATGCCAGGCCGAAAGGGAGCACCCTGAACTGATAATGGTTTCCACAGTAGCAGAATATGAGGAACTTCCGGTGCCCTGCAAAGATGGGAACATGCAGGTATGCTTCCAAGAGATCTATCGATGTCATAAGATCTTGAGGTTGTAAGGATTCTGCTACTGACTTCATTGTTTCCATCCAGAAGTGCTTGGAGATGATGAATTTGTTTACGTACTTCAAGTCCAGCACCAACCTCCAGTCTCCCGACTTCTTCGGCACGGTGAAGAATATGGAGTACACTCCTGTACCTCTCTCTTCCATCGGAACTGGCTTTATGGCCCTGATTGTCAAAAGGTATTGCTTGAAGTGTCCTTGTTTTCTTGGGGGGTTTCTGTGCTCCAGAGAACAAATGAACCAATGTGGGGGAAAGGACTGGAACTCCAGCTTGTAACCGTCAGAGACTATTTCCTTGCGCCAGTTGTCGGTTACTGTCATGTGCCAATGTTGCTGGAAGTGAAGTAGTCACACTTCAACAGGAATGATAGCGTAGTCACGCTTTGTTGTTCTTTGGGTCTATCGGATCTATCTTGTTGTTTGCCTGACTTGTTGAAGCGGTTGGGTAAATTAGGTCTTCTGAACTGTCTGTGCTGGTTCCAGGTTCCCCTTTTTGTATCCTGACAAAATCGCTGCAGGGTATGTTGGGCACGAAAGGACGATGGATTAGAAGATCTTCTGCCCTGACAACGAAGGAATTTGGGCATCGCCTTCTTTTTGTCTTTCGTCTCTACCAGGATTTTTTCCAGAGTATCCCTGAAAAGCAGGCCTCCTAGGAAGGGGTATGCCATCACTATGTTCTTAGACCGATAATCAGCGGACCATGCACAAAGCCATAAGGATCATCTAGCTGCTGTGGAGGAGGCTATGGCCCTGGAAGCAAACACCAAGGAATCCAAGGTAGAGTCTGTCAGAAAAGAAACGGCCCTCAGGACCCTCTGTGCACCGTCAATTGTGCGTTGTCTTCTTCAGGTATTTTTGTAATTAGTTTTCGCATCCAAACTATTGATGCTTTAGCCACCATTGACCCTATGGCTGAAGCTTTGAGTACCATAGTACAGGCTTCATGTACTCTTTTAAGGGCAAACTCAGATTTTTTTTGTCTAGGTGGTTTCTTAGGGCCCCATGTCCATCTTCTGATACCAGGCCCGCGTTTTGCAGCGCTGTAGTAGGAGCATCAACTAAAGGAATCTGTAGAAATTCGTTTGTAAATGAGTATAAATTGTACAGCTTCCTTATAAAACCAGGGTACTGCTTATTGATTTTCCTAGTCGCTAAGGTGATTTTCCTACTCGCTGTGACTTCAGCCAGAAGAATCTCTGAATTGCGGGCATTATCGGTAAAACGCGAACTTTGCACATTCCATAAAGACAAGGTGGTGCTACATATGGATCCCACCTTCCAGCCAAAGGTCTCCTCAAGTTTCCACCGGTCGCAGAACATCTCTGTCCCCTCTTTCTGTGATTTGGATCCCCCCCGCCAATTACTGAGGTATGCCTTTGCTGCCACGCTGTTGGTGCGGACAAGGACGTGTTGATGTAGTAGTCGGTCCCTGAAATGCACAAGTGCTAGTCTGACTGCTCTCAGTTCCAGAACGTTGATTGGGAGTCTGCTTTCTCTTGGGGACCATTGACCTTGTGTTGGTCTCTCTAGTAAGGTCACTCCCCAATCATCACTCCCCAACTCTTCTCTTGCATCGAGAAGAGTTGCAGTTCCCTTTCTAAGTAATATATCTTCCCCTGGTGGAGATTGGAGTTGATGGTCCACCATTGTAGGCTTTCTCGCACCACTAATGGCACTGGAATCCTGTGGTTGCCCTTTTCCATTATCTGCTGCTGAAAAGGTCGTAATAGATATTGAAGCGGTCTGGTGTGAAAACGTGCCCATTGGACAGCATCGAGGTTGGAGATGACTTCGCCAAGGTCAGCAGTGGAGATGAGTCCGTTTGGATGACTGTCTGTACCAAGTTCTTGGTCTTCCAAACCTTTTCCTCTGGGAGATAGAGGGCATTTGCTCAGGTGTCTATTATCATGCTCAGGTGTTCCAACCATTGAGTTGGTTGTAGTGGCTCTTCTTGAGATTGAGCAGAAATCCATTGTCTGTTGTATATCTTGAAGGCACTTCTCCCTTTTGGGGGAATGGATCAGATCGTTGAGATGTATACGTGTGTCCCCTGCTGGCGAACGACAGACACTAAATTCACGAGAACCTTTGTGAATACCCTCGGGGCTGTGGCCAGCCTGAAGGGCAGAGCTTTGAATTGGAAATGGTTCCCGTCGACACAGAATCGGAGGAATTTGCGGTGGAGAGGGAGGATAGGAATGTGAAGGTAGGCCTCGGTGGGGTCCAGAGATGCTAGGAATTCTCCTAGTTGAAGGGCCTCCGTAATGGTCTTGATTGATTCCATATGGAAGTGGTATTTTGATGGACCTGTTCAGGAACTTCAGATCCAGAATGGCCTGGCAGTCCCCATTTTTTTTGGGAACCATGAAGAAGATGGAATAGAGACCTTGGCCCCTCTGATCCTGTGGCACCAGTTCCATAGCCACAATGTCCAGTAGGTGGCTTATGGCTTGGCAGGTGATGTTCCTCCTGACTGGGTCCGCATGCAGAGGAGAAATCAGAAAGCAGTGGAGGGCGGGCCTTTTGAATTCTATGGCATAGCCTTTTGAAATAATTTCTAATGTCCAGAAATCAACTTTGGAGTCCTCCCATATTGACTGGAATTGAAGTAAGCGGGCCCCTATGGGGAGGGCCTCCCAGTCATGCCTTAGTAGACTTGGCATCTTTATCCTTGTCTGTCCTGTCCGATTGTTGCTTTTGGAATCTGGAGTTGGCAAAGGACTTACGAAAGGACTGCCTTGGTTGTCCCCAGGACGGCTTCCTCGAGTCTTGTCTTGGTCTAGATGATGATTAAGAGTGAAAGGATTGGGGGCCAAAGCTCCACCGGTCCAAACGTCGAATGTTCTTAGGCATGGCCTTCTTCTTATCCCTGGTTTCTACCAGGATCTTTTCCAGGGCTTCTCCAAAACGCTTTTCACCCTGGAATGGATAGGAGGCTACTATGTTCTTAGAATGTAGATCTGCCAGCCATGCTGGAAGCCAGATGCCCCTCCTAGCCACTGTCAATGCTGCCATTGCTCTGGAACAAAAGGTCAGTGTCCAGAGATGCGTCTGCAGAGAATTCAGCTGCTCTGAGGAGTCTGTTGGTTCCTTCAAGCACTTTCTTGCTGGCCTCCGGTAGCAACTGGGTGAGGCATCTGATCCACACTATGGCTGCTCTGGCTACTATGGAGTTGATGGCTGAGGCCTTTATTGCCATGGCTGTGGCCTCATGGTTTCTTTTCAGGGCCAGATCTATCTTCTTGTCCCAGTTGCCGCGTACCGTTCCATGCCCATCCTCTGCCGACAAACTCTGGGACTGCAGAGCCGCCACCGGACCATCTATTAGGGGGACCTGCAACATTTCATTAGCGAATGATGGTAAAGAATATAGTTTTTTTGACAAAGTTGGGGAACTACCTGTTGGAGTTTGGCTTTGCCCATTCCATCTTTAACTGTCTCTCAAAAGAACTCAGGGAAATGAAAAAAGTTCCGCAGGGCCTGCAAGACCACCCTTTTTAAATTAGCATATTCGGACTGCTAAGAAAAACGGTAATCAAGGATCCGCCAATGCGGTCTAAAGATCTATACCGCAGTATAACCGTTATTTACTGGATTGGTTTTAATTTAATGTTTTAATGTCTTATTGTTCTATATTGTAAATCTAAGGTTTTATTTATTACTGTATGTTTTTATGGAATGTTGTTAGCCGCCCTGAGCCTGCCAAGGTGGGGGAGGGCGGGATATAAATGAAATTAATAATAATAATAATAATAATAATAATAATAATAATAATAATAATAATAATAATAAAAACCTTATCAGATTACCGGTAGCGTGGGAAAAACTCAGAATTACCCCTAAATTTGTTCTTAGGATTAGTCAGAGGGCAAGATGTTTCCTGGTCCTCTGGTGACTCATATAGGTCCAGGGCTGCCAGCACTTTGGACAATAGGGATTGATATTCTTCTGACTTAAAGAAACGCGAAGATGGCAACATTCTCTATTTCTTCATCAGAAATAAATTCACCCTCCTCCCTCCCGATGTCTGGAATTGGGGAGTGCTCCCTGTCAGGGGGATCTTCACTATCTTCGCTGGTACTGGGGACCTGCTTCCTTGCTGCTTTTGTCAGCCAAGTGGCACCCCTAGATCTTTTTGGGGAGGGAGATCAAGAGGAGGCTCTGGATATGGAAGCCTGGGAACCTTCTGCACCAGTCTGCCAGACACTGAATATCGCAGACGTTACTGCCTGCTTAATCGAGTCCATAAAAATAGAGGAAAAATCACCCCATTTACCATTTTGATGAAACTAAAAATAAAAAAGGCAGTGGGGAAGGGAGAGATGGACTTCAGGGCACTGCAGTTCATTGAGGAGAAGGCTCAACAGAAGTTGGGTGCCTATAGCAAGCTTTAAATGGACAAACCAATTCTTTCCCATGACTTTCTGGGTAGAAAAAAAAAGATTGCTTAGAAGGGTTAAGGCCCTTAACAATCAGGGACCCACATATCTTCAGAACTAGCTCTCCTGGTAGACGCTCCCTCCAAAAAAGAAGAGATGAAGAGATTGGATTTATTCCCTGCCTTTCACTCAGGAGTCTCAGAGCAGCTTACAATCTTCTTTCCCTTCCCCTCCCCAAAACAGACACCCTGTGAGGTAGGAGAAGCTGAGAGCTCTTTCAAGAACTGCTCTTGAGAGAACAGCTCTGAAAGCACTTGTGACAGACTCAAGGTCACACCAGCATGTGGAGGAGTGAGGAATTAAACCCATTCTTCCAGATCAGAGTCTGTGCTCCTAACACAACTCTTGGCACAACTCTCACTTGATCAATTCTGGACCATGTGGCATACAAAAAAACACTGAATGCTATAGGTATGCTCTTGATTAACACATAAGGCTATAGAACAAGAGGCCTCAAGAATATCTCTAAGCCTTTGTCACTTCACTAAATTTCCTTGTGGTCCAGCATTGTTCTATTATTTTATTCTGTTCCGTATTATGAGCCAATATGTGTACTTACCTTTCTGACCTTTGAAGAAGACCAATTTAGGTCAAAATGCGTCAGGTCAAGTTGAGTGTGTTCCCACTGAAGTTTTATGATTTTACACAGGATAGAGGCTTATGATGGCCCTTAAATCATTTTAGCTTTCAACAATAAATACATGTATGTTGATTTATGATTTTTTACACTTTGTTTTTAATGTTCGGCCCTTTAATTGCATATTAACCTTTTAGGTTTCTTACTCCAGTTTCTGGTTTAAGTTTCTTTCCCTTCTTTGTTTTTCTCCTAACCACTATGCCAAACTGGCTCTTAACCACTACACCAAATGAAGAGCATTATGCAACTTCTGGTGACTGACCCCTACCGGGGGCATGAAGGATATTCAGAGAGGTTGCACAATAAAGCCTACGTCTACCTTTCAATTTGTGGTATTCCAAGGGGCTTGCATGGACTATCCAGGTCAGGGCAGCATGTATTTATATCCCTCATCAGACACATTGTAGTACATATTCTTATACTTTACCATTAACTTTCAAAATGAGCTCCCTCAAAATATGAAGACACAAAGCCAATGTGTTCTTTCCAGAAAAGGATTTATAATTCCCATTTTCTTCCACAAGATATTAACGAAGAAATACAGTATTTTGAATTTAAAGCCATATTACTAAAATCCCTTTCTGCAGTTGTTATACAATCTAACAGAACTTGTATCAGAAGCAATTCCAAAAGCAGATTACACCAGGACAAGATGACTACAAATCATGTTAGTTTCAATCAAGTTTACTATTTTTAGGTAAAGTTCTCATTTGGAATTCAAATATAAGGTCTGCGTTCTATGCATTTCAGGGAATGGAAGATTTGTCCTCACTTACCATGAAGCTTCTTTATCAGTGGCCTGGGAGTGGGGCAGTCCTTCTACTCCTGGGATACAGCTCTTGCTCGCCAAGGGCTGGCCTAGCACATGATTGATCCCAGAGGGGAGGGGCTTGTCCCCAGCTTCACAATTGTTCACCAAGGCATGACTCCCCATGCTTAACTATTCTTGAAGAATACAGAAAAAGCATACACTTCCCCCTGTTTGGGTACTAGTAAACTAACCACCTACCTGGGTCCTGCACCTAAGTTAAGAGTTTCAGTCTAACGCTTAATGAAGAAAAACTACTCAACACCCCCTCCTAAATTCTCTCTTTTGTTTGTAAAAGGAATGCCAAAAGGCTTCTTTCCCCAACGTATCTACTTGCGAAAGTACTACAGAAACTAGATGCCACTAAGAACATGGAAGCTGCTGTTCTCTGAAGGGTGGGGAGGACTGCCCCTTTCTGGGACCACTGAGAAGGAAGCTTCATGGTAAGAGAAGACAAATCTTCTGTTTTCTGGTGATCCTGGGGCAGTCCTTCTACTCCTGGGATGTAGAAAGGCAGTGTGCCCCAGGGTGGATCCAACAGCTTCCCATTCTAGATGGTGTGCTGCAAGACCCTCCTACTGCATGCCACCTCAGCCAAGGCTAATTTATCAATTTGGTAGTGTTTTGTGAAGGAATGAATAGACTTCCAGGTGTCTGCCCTAAAAATTGTTTCCGATGAAGGAAAAGCCCTGTAGGCTACTGAGGTGGCTACCCCTCTGAGCGAATGCACTGTAATACCTTAGGGCAGTTCTAAACCTCTGACTTTATACACCACTATAGTATATCCCCTAAACCATCAACTTAGAGTCAAAGTCAAGATTCTCTTGCCTAAAGATGCTTTCCTAAAGGAAACAAGCAATGCAACAGTAGATAACTGCGTGCCTATGGAACACAAGGCAGCTATCGCAGCAAGGGAGTTGTTCCTTGCAATATGGGAATGACTACTCACCTGCTTAATGAGATACTGTATGCAAAGTGTTCTAGCAACCAGAAAGCCATTATATAAATAATCGATCATGTCTATCTTTACAAACTTTTCAAGGAGCTACCAGGATACAGGAGTCTCATGGCATAAAAGTTTATACCAACATAAGCTTTCACAGACTGGTCTAGTTCTTAAGATGCAATGAGTGGATTTTCCTACATAACATGTCTACGTCTTAACTCTTTTTCAAGAATTGATATGTTATGGATTACAAAAAAATTGGGGTTGATGACAAAAAAAAAAAAGAGATTCTTCCTAAAATAAGTGCAGATCACAACCCAATAACGTGGTTTGCGAAGGACACCAAAAAGACTTTGAGATGGCGGATAAATGAAGATTTACTGCAGAAAAAAGAGGCAGTAGACGCTCTGGAGAAAGAGACCAAAGCTTTCTTCCAAGTAAATGAAAATAATGATGTCCAATACCAAACGGTGTGGGATGCACATAAGGCAGTAATGAGAGGCATTTTAATCACACTGAATGATGACAAAAAAGCTAAAGAAAAACAAATGATGGATTTACAAAAAGAAATTGGAAAGAGAGAGAGGTAACTAAAAAAAAGTCCAGGAAAAAAGAAAATCTCAAAGGAAATTACAATTCTACAAGAACAACCAAGACATTTATTAAATGAAGAAGTGGAATGGAATTTAAAAAGGCTTCAACAAAAATCTTTTGATAGCGCTAACAAACCGGGAAAATAAGTAAAATTATGGAAATATACAGTGTTTTTTGCATATGAGGACTGGGATTAATAGAGAATGATTAAAATAGATAACAACAAAAATTAAGTATAGTAATATTATAAGACTATTAATTAAGATAGAAAATAATAATGGTAAGTAATTCTGTTCTTATTTGTATTTTATTATAGTTATAAGTTTTTAGAAGGTTCTTAATAGGTTATTATTACCTTTTATTCTTTTTGTATTTTAAGTTGAATGCACCGGAGAAGTCATAAAAGGGGGAGAGGGAAAGGGGAAATGTGATGGAATATGTTTGATGTTTATTTTTGGAGGATCACTGATTAATGTTGCTGAATAATAAATCTTTTTACAAAAAAAAATCTGAAGAAGTGGGTTATAAACCACAAAAGCTTATGTTGCAATAAATTTTTCTTAGTCTTTACGGTGCTGCAAAACTCTTTTATTAATTGTGCTTTAAAGAGTATATATTTATTTTAAAGTTAAAGTCAGCTCTGTGGATCTCAGAAAACATAGTTTATCCTTTAATTTTTGTTCCTATGCAAACTTGATGGGCAAATATGTTGGTGTATTTAAAAAAAGTGCCGGGTTTGGAAATACTCTGAGAGGAAGATTCAACCCAAATCAACAGGTCTCTAAGATTTTTTTCCCTAGTGACAATGGGATAGAAAAATACCTACTCAGCCCCCTTTTTCTCTGGCAAATTACAACGGGAGCTCTATATGCACACACTCCACAAGCACTAGTAACTGAACTAAGTTTACCTTTATTCTGTGAAATCGAACAATGTCACCATTTTTGTAGATTTTTGGAAGGGCATCTCTGTTTTCATTAAAAAGTGTGCAAACCAACTTAGTGTCCGACTGGTCCACAATTGTTACCACTGAGCAATAATCTGAAAGAAAAAAAAGTTGTGAAAAATACAATAATTTCAGAAAGCATGGACTGACATGCAAAATTATTTGCTTTGCTTTCCCTGAACTCCTTATATTAAAAAAAATTAAAATAAGTACAAACATCAGCAAAATAAGAGTTTTCCTGAGAAACACAACCAGTCAGAAAAACTGTACTAAACTAGTTGCTTCCAAATCAGTGGTGAATCTGGGCTTTTGCCTGGGCAGGACCTAGGCTTCCCAACCCCCCCGCCCCTGGTGGGGGACTCCTGGGTTCGCAGCCTCATCTCCCGCTCTTTAAAAATCGGGAAGCGGGGGGGGGGGGTGGGAGAACATACGTGTAGGCTTCATATTGTTGTAGAGCTCCTGAGTCATTTGTAAAATGTGTGCCCCTTTAAGGCTGGGCAGGAAGCAGGAAACAGGAAGGGCTTCGGAGAACAGCCCCTCCCTTTTTTTCCTTTCGTTTTCACAGCAAGTAGAGTTCTCCGGAAGAAGATCTAGTAAGTATTTGTGTGTGAGAGAGAGGGAGGGGGCAGGGGATTCCCTGGTTTGGAGGCCCTCCCCCTCTTTAGAAAGCGTGGGGGGGGGAGGGAAATGTCTACTGGGCACTCTATTATTCCCTATGGAGAACGATTCCCATAGGGAATAATAGGGAATTGATCCGTGGGTATTGGGGGCTCTGGGGGGCTATTTTTTGAGGTAGAGGCACCAGATTTTCAGTACAGCATCTAGTGCCTCTCCCCAAAATACCCCCCAAGTTTCAAAACGATTGGACCAGGGGGTCCAATTCTATGAGCCCCAAAATATGGTGCCCCTATCCTTAATTATTTCCTATGGAATAAAGGCATTTAAAAATGTGTGCTGTCCCTTTAAATGTGATGGCCAGAACTCCCTTGGAGTTCAATTATGCTTGTCACATCCTTGTTCCTGGCTCCACCCCCAATGTCTCCTGGCTCCATCCCCAAAGACCCCAGATTTTTCTTTTATTGGACTTGGCAACCCTAGCAGGACCTGCAGAAGGAATCAATGTCACAAATTATGTCAACAGTGATCACTTAAAAGATTTTGTTTTCAGCAAATGGCACAGACACATCTGCACAACTGCACACCTTGGGAAAATTCATTCTAAGACAGAGAGCATAAGTTACTCAGCTTTTAGTTGTATGCGAAGATAGCAGAAGTATGTGTTGTCAGAAAAGTCGGCTTCCCTTAGTGAAGTCACCACTCAGCCCAGATTACACAAACTTCAAAATCCAGCAGCACCAGTTTAGAGATTGTGCACATAACAAATGGTGCAACCTGTTTTTAGATTATCTTGTTTTAATGTTTTTAAATTATTTATTAATATATGTTGTGATGCAGAATGGCCTATCTTATGATCTGTTCTGAACCTGCCTGCCAGGAGGGCAGAATATAAATTTGAAAAAATAAATAAATAAATCTAAAGGTATAAAGAAGTACTTAATATTCAAATGAGACGAAATGTTCTAAGATCTGATTGTCTATATTGGTAAAATATATTTCAGGTGGGTAGCTGCTAGTCTGCACTAGTAGTAGACCAAAATTCAAATGGAGTACAATCTTAAAGATCAATAAACATTTCCAGGGTATCAACTTTTACTCTGAAAGCTTATACCCTGGAACATTTTATTGATAGAAAAAAGCTAACACATGTCTCTGTCCTGTCCTACTGTGAAAGAGTTTTGCCATGGCTAATATATACTGTAAATTAAATGCCATCAAGTGACTTCCGGCTATCCTATGAATTAATGTCCTCCAAAACATCCTATTGTTAAGCCTTGTTCAGATCTTGCACATTGAGGGCTGTGGCTCCCCATGAGCCAATCCATCTTGTGTTGCCATCTTTGCCTGATGTCTTCAACTTTTCCTAGCATTATTGTCTTTTTCCAGTGTCTCTAGATTTTTCATAATGCAATCAAAGTACAACAGCTTCAGTCATTTTAGCTTCTAGGGAGAGTTCAAGATTGATTCGATCTAGAACCCACTTATTTGACTTTTTGGCAGTAAGCAGTATCCATTAAATTTTCCTCCAATACCACATTTCAAATGAATCAATGTTATTCCTGTCAGATCAAACCAAAATCTCTAATTTTTAGATGTAATTCTCCCGTTGCTGACTTTTAAAGGTACAAAGAAAAATAAATTCATATATTTAAAGCAAAGGCAGATTCATTACCTTTTCTCTTGACAGTTAAGAAGCTACATCATAAATTAAACATATCAGGACATAAAGACAAGTTAACTAGTCCTTCAAGAATATCAATCACATGTCTTGTATATGTTCTGAGGAACAGCAACTGCATGACAGTCATAATTACTTACTACAAATACAGCAAATATTGGAAGACAAATTTATTTATGGATTTCATGAAGAGGCAGCAGATTTTGAGGTCTATCTAACCAAAATACGTGACAAGCATCACATATCCCATTTAAACTCTCTTGGGCCAAATCTGATCAGCTACTTATTGTATTTAGAGTATATCTTTAAGACAGTTTGCAGCTGAAATCAATTTGGTGCTTATAGGTGTGGTGAGGTATGACTGTGGTTGAGAAACTTCTCAATGAATGGGGAGAGTGGTCCATTGGAATGTGGTGACTTTGAGTATTTTGAGATTGATAATAATTGAATGGTGATATATGTAGTATGGTTCTGTATATTCTGTATTTATAGGTGTGTGAAAGATGCCTCTTTGATAAAGAGCTAGTTGGAAATGGTGTCACAGGCTGGGGTTCCATCAGGGGCTGTTTGATGCCATACCGGTTTTGTGATAATTCTGGAAATGTGAAGTTAGAAGCAACATTTGAGAATTCTAAGGAATATTTCTTGTGAGGACAGAAATCTCTTGTCAAGTATTCCTTTGTCGAAGGAATCGGCACTAGCACTTTGAATCAGCCCACTGATGTGGGGAGATTGTTATTAAAGCTTCAATTTTCCTGGAAGTCTTTATTGTGACAAACTCTGAATAACTGAACACTGAGGAAAGGACTCTTTGAAATTTGAAGAAAGGACTCTTTGAAATTCACACCTCAATATGGAAAATTGCACTTTATTATTGTATATCATGCCATTTGCACTGAAAATGTATCATTCACACACACACACACACACACAGTTGTTGTATTAACCTACTGCATCAAACCTGGCTACATCTATTGAGAGGCTTCTAAGTTATGGCTTGTATATTATTTTTTCTATACATATTCGAGCCTGGCAACTTGCACGAAAAATTGGGAGATGCTTGGATATGTCCCTCCCTCCCCAAACAATGTTATTGTATTTATATACATACATGCTGTTCACATAAAAAATTTTTACAAATAGAACATAGTTATGCAGAAATAACATAGAGCCTTAGTACAATACAAAGTAAATAAAATAAAATAATTTAACATAAGGTAATAGAGGGGATTACAAGGCATTCAGTGAACCTTTATCAGGTTAGAATAATTTGTTTATGAATGGCACGCTGGTTGATTGAGGAAGAATGGGATCAACCTCAATTTTGTCTAAAATAGGATACCATTTAGCGATGAAATTCTGAGCTGCTTTCAATGGATCATTAATGTCTGTCAGCTGTGATTTTATCCATTGTAATAAAGTTCCATATTTTAATAAGCCAACTATCAGTACTTAAGACCTCGGCGGGGAGGGCGGGATATAAATCAAATAAATAAATAAAGTTATGTGGGGATTTCCAGTTCTGGGCTATAATAGTTTTAGCCGCAGTTATAACGGAAATGAGCGAAGAGATTTTAGAGGGAGATGCATTAACAATTTGCCAATTATTAAGAAGAATGACATCCATTTAACTAGGAATAGTAACACCAGAGATAGACTCTGTCTTAGAAGATGACTTTTTGACTATTGGGCAGTCCCACCAACAATGAATGGGGGAAGCTACTTGAACACATTGCCACCAGCATTTGGAATAATAGTGAGGATCAATATGGGCAAAATGTTGAGGGGTGCGGTACCACCTTGATATTATTTTATAGTTTTGTTAGAATATGTTGATGGAGTTGGTACGGTAAGCTTCACTTTCCCATATGTTTTCCCATTGGGTTGATGTAGCTGTTTTCCCATTTGCAGTCCCAACACTGCAAAGCATCTTCAGTATTATTTAATCCAATGTGATATAAACCTTAAAGAAAGATTAAGTATTAAAAAATCTTAAGCAATTCCTCTCTCTCGTGTGTGTGTGTACACTTATGTGTGTGGTGGAGAGAGAGGGGGGGAGAGAGAGAAAGAGAAAGTTATTATTATTTACTGATACTTCCTTCATTTTGAAGAAAATTAAATGATTAAAAACAATTGGTATTAACAACAGCAGCTGAAATGAATCTGAAACCTCAAAACAGAATGGTAAACAAGCTACTTTATGGAGATTTAAACAGTATGTTAAAATATATTCTTCTCACAGGAATAGTCCTAAGAAATTTAGCCTAATAAGCATGAAACTCTGAATTAATTTAGCTTTGGAAATTATCACATATCCTCGCAAACAATATCAAAGTACAGCAAATCTGCCAGAGAGCAGGTACAAAGAATAGATAGGAAAAGAAATTTTAGCATCAACATCTGACAGTTGGTTTTAAGCTCATGCACTGCCGCCTATCTACTTTTAATGAAATAAGGTCAAGAAACTGCACACTAGCAAGTTACACAAGATCTATAAAAATATAAACTGAAATTCAATTGCTTTTCAAAACTAGGAAAAAACAGTGGTAGCGAACATTTGCAGCTGTGAATAAGTACAAGGTTACTTGAACCAGGTCTTTTTTTTGTAGCAGGAACTTCTTTGCATATTAGGCCACACACCCCTGATGTAGCCAATCCTCCTGGAGCTTACAGTAGACCCTGTACTAAGAGCTCTGTAAGCTCTTGGAGGATTGGCTACATCAGAGGTGTGTAGCCTAATATGTAGAGGAGTTCCCGCAACAAAAAATGCCCTGATTATTTCAATTCAAACAAGATAGGAAGCATAAAATACTTTCTCTACACAGAGACTTCATATTGTATAAGGAGAGAAAATACATTAGCTCAGCAAAGTATTACTTGAACCTGGTATTTAAAAATACAAACACTACGGTACTAACAATTTATGGTACTTTGTTCTTTGTAGAATGTGTGTAGTGAATGGCCTGGACCCACACTCTTGTTTTGCGGATGTAAGTCCTTGTGACTGAGCTTCATCCACAGAAACGGCAGTGTAGATCCAACCCTCATACTTCCAAAATTATTATTTTTTAAACACACAGCTTGGGAGTTCTTCCAAACCTGGCCACCCTCAATTGAAATTGAGATTATAGAGCTGAGGACAGAGAGCTGAAACTAACTCTCTATTGCTAAGTGGCATGAAAGTAAATTAAAAAATACGAATTCATATTTTTGTGAAATCCTAACTACTGCTTTACAGAACCTTCTTCTTGATTTTGAATAACAACATTATCTTACAGCTCGAATGAATCCAGTTCATTCCTGTGATGAAACAGGTATTGCTATTTTTCAGAATTCTTCTTATAAATGACGCAGCGAAGAAAGCCATTTTTATGAACTATGCCTATTCTATAGGTGTAGCAGGAAATTCCTGCAATAAGCAGTTAACGGTTGGTTCAGTGACAGATGAGGCCTGAGGCAAGATCAGGAAAACAGCCTTTTCTATATTTAAGTAACACGCGCATGGATCAGGGCCAAGTGGCTCATGCCAAAAGCTGTGGGTCTGATGACAATTACAGGCAAGACACCAGCTTTTATACTGTGTTAAAGTTATACATCAGCAAAATCAGATAAACTGGAAACGCATCATAAACTGGCAACACGTCACAAACTAGAAATGCATCACAATACAAGTGGGACTTTTCGGTACTTTCCACACATGGGAACACTGTTTGCAATCCTGTTCAGTAAAAAGACTCCAAGAATCCATTCTCTTGGGTCGCAATACATCTACTTCTGTTCCTTTAAGCTACATGTTGTAACATCAGTTTTGCTAGCTAGCTAACCACAGACATATTTCACATATACTTAAGGCGTCCTTATGCTGCTGCCAAAATAACTCTAATCCTACCCTGCTCCTTATCAATAATCACTTTAGATTTTTATTTTCGTACCCTTCCTATCACCTGCCACATAGGTATATATACCAAATTACTGCATACAGCAGCAAAAATATGAAGAGCTAAGTCCCACCACTATAGTGTCACGAAGACAGGGCCAGCTCGCCCACTAGGCAAACTAGGCGGTTGCCTAGGGCACAGGGAGGGTGGGGGCACAAATTGGGCTCCCCCCGTGCCCCAGGCAAGCGCCTAGCTTGCCTGCCTCCTCTGCCCGCTGGCCACCAAACCCTCCCCAGGTGCAGTGCCCGCCTGCTCCTCCCCTTCCCTTCTCACCCTCCTCGCCATGCCACCCGCTGCCTGTGCCTCCTCCACTGGCCCGCCACTGCAGCTACTGCCGCCTGCCACTTCTTTCCCTTCCCGTCGCCACCCCCCCCCCCCCCACGCGCGATCACAGTGTGCCACGCCTGGGACTTGCCGGCCATGGCATGGCTTGTGTCTTATCTTTTGAAGGACGGGCTGGAGAAGCCTTCAGCGCGGTCTTGGAATGAAAAGATACACGCCAGGTTGCAGCCAGTACAGCCCAGGCATGGAGCTTTGTGATTGTGTGTGGGGGAAGCGAATGGAAAGGAGGGGCAGGCGATAGCGGTGGGCTGGCTGAGGAGGCACAGGCAGCGGGGTGCAATAGAGCAGTGGCCGGCAGCACCTGCCTAGGGTGTCACGTGCCCTTGGCCCAGTGCTGAACAAAAAGGTAAAAATTCACAAGCATCTCACTGTAAATCTAAAACATCAGTGTGATTTGCACACATTTTCCATCTAAAAAGAGCCTACTCCTAGGTGTAAACAACTTACATGGTAAATGTTATGTTTTGATATGGCTCAGGGAGCACAAGCATTCCTGAATTTTAATCTTTGCATAGGCTGATTTGTAGGCAAAATTCAGAAATATTACTCAAGTAAAGTTTTAACACTATACTAGAGATTCTGTTAGTTTTTAGGTTTTACATATGTGGGTGAAAGTATCAAACTGAATGAATCTGTAGCCTCTTGGAATTAGTCAGCATATCAGTTGTTCAGAAAGTGAAAAATAAATTGATAGAGGGGATGAATGGTTAAATTAAATGTATATAGGTTAAATTAAACGTATATAATGTCTATGTTACCCAATTTATGACACTAATATATTGACAGTTTACAGGAATAAAAGTTCTGAATAGCTATACTAGAGCTCCTTTTGCTATAATATAAACATACAATTTACAAATTAATCTATTGTTATGTGCATTAGATGAACCATTATAAAACAGATGAAAGTGGCATACATTTTAATCTACACTACTTAAGTAATAAATTAGATTGGCGTTTCCCAATGACAGGGTCGCGAGCCGGCACCAGGCCTCACAGGCCTCGATCCCAGGTTGTAAGGCCTCCCACCGACCTCCCCCACACTCACTTTCCCACCCAATTTCAGGCTGTGTAAAGCCCTCCATCCCCCTCTCCCCGCCAACCACCTTGGTGGCGGGGAAAATGGTGCGCGCCGAGTGCTGACTCATCACTCAGGCAGGCCAGCGGTAGATCAAAGGGACGGCGTCCGAAAAGGGTTACACAGCTACTCCCTTCCCCACACTTCATGGATGGGAAGGAAGTGTGGGGGCGGGAGCAGCCGTGGCACCCTTTTCGGACGCTGTCCCTTCCATTTGCTGCTGGCCTGCCTGAGTGATGAGTCAGTGCTCGGCACGGGCCACTTTCCCCACCAACGAAGTGGTCAGTGGGAGGAGGGGGAGGGGGGCTTTACACACCCTGAAATTGATCTGAGGTTGGGAAGGGAGGGAGGAGGCACAGGGGCAAGCACGATGCTGCAAGGGGGAGGCGCGGGGGGGCAAACTAGGCCTGACTTCCCCCTGGTCAGCAGAGTGGCTAGAGTCAGCAGTTTAAAAGGTAAGTTGCTCCCGTTCCATTTTTCTTTTCTTTTCCTTTCTTCTGTTTTCCTTTCTTCCTTTTGTCCCTCCTTTCTTTCACTCCTTCCCTCCCTTTTCCTTCCTTCCTTTCTTTTTTCTTTTTCTATTTGTTTCCAACTCTCCCCCCTCCCTCCCTTTCATTCATTCATTCATTCTTTCTATCAGTCTTTTTTCCCTATTTGGTTTATTTCCCACTCCCCTTCCTCTGTCTCTTTCTCTCTGTCAGTCAGTCTTTCCCCCTGTCTCCTTCCTTCCTTCCTTGCCATTGCTAATCTGAGTACAGCGGGGTGCGAGGGAAGAAGCTTGAAATGCCCTGCTATTTCATGTTTCCCCAGCACTGCCATTTCATCTTTCTTTCTTGAGGGGTGGGGAGAGAAGCTTGAAATGCCCCACCATTTCATGTTTTCCCAGGCTGAGAGCATTTTATATTTTTAGTTTTCTGCTGTGTGATCCCTGTGCTTTTTCTTGATGTTTTATTTTTAAAATTGCACTGCAAAATCCCACTATTCTCCTACCTTTCCTAAACAAAATGTTGCAAGTGTTTTAGGCTTGTTTGTGCATCATTTCCTGTCTCCCGGCTCCACCCCCAAAATTTCCTGGCTCCATCCCCAAATTTTAGTGGGCCATGAAGTGTAAAAATAACCGAGTCACGGGGGGGGGGAGGGGGAGTTTGGGAAACCCTTAATTAGATACATGCAGAGCTTTTTTTTGAGCAAGAACGCACATTAGGGGGTGTGGCCTAATATGCAAATGAGTTCTACAAAAAAGTCCTGGATACATGGTTTGGAAAACCACATTTTTCTCTTGCATTCAAATATGCATTTGTATACACAGACAGAGTAGCAATCACTGTTGAAGATACTAACCTGAATCAGTTTGCTCTTGCTACAAAAAACACTTCTTTAGCAATAAGGAAAACATGACACTACTTTAAACTACACACAAGCACATCCAATACTCTTATATGCAAATACAAAAAAATTAAGCTAAAAATGAGATTATGAAATTTATGAAAATAAATTTTGGACAAGCCAGAAGCTGCTTCAAAATAAATCAAAACATTAAAAAAAACTACCAATAGCATCTGGCTAGACAGATGCTTTAATGTTAATGCTTGTAGATTGTTCATCAGAAGAAAAACAACTTGCTTACATTATCTATGCATTGCTTGTTTAAGAACTCTTCAATTTTAATTTTTTTTAACTATCAGAAGGGTTATAAACTACTGGACAGATTCAAGCAGCAAGAAGAAGTTTTGAAAGTAATAGTTATTTAGTATAATTGTCTCTCTTATTTTTTGTCCCCAGCCAGAAAAACTTTTGTTTCATTAGCCAATTCAATGTTAATATTGTAGCATGAATCTAAAGTATGGATTCTATTCATTAAATACAGTGAGTATTTTTCCCCAGAATGTTACTCCATCTATGTGCCATACCAATGAGCTCTGCTACACCAATTTCAGAATGTGTACTCAATTCTCAGTTTGTGTGAACCCTTCCACAACAGACTATAACCTATATCTCAAGACAATAGCAATCAGCATTTGAGATTTTATTCATATGTGCCTTTCTACCAACCTACAAGAGCAGGTTGTGAGGCTTATCATATTTATTCAGTCTTAGCTTTTTGGTTAGTTCACTAACGCTTTCTTATTTTGAGTGGTGCACATTGTATAGCTAAGGAACATATGTAAGATTTTGCAGTTTCAGATTTGAATTTAGGGCAATGTTCAGTCTGCATTTGAACAACGTTTTGAGTATCCAACCATTTTTCTTTGGCTTAAGTATATGAATTTTTTAAAAAGAGTCCAAGGAGCAAATCTGAGGCAATTTCTAAAATCTGCATAGTTACATTTCTGTTGATATTTCTCTCTCCAAAGGGGCTGGCTCCCCTGAAGCCACTTATTTGTACATTTTAGCTTGACCTATTAACCCAAAAGTGCATCAAGAAATCATATGGGAGACATATTGATTAGGCACACAGCATTTCTATATTAGAGTTCATTTTCATGTATAGTTCCAGCTGTTGAAACTAGCTTCCTGACACAAATTGTTAAGACAGCAGCCAGCACTCCTGAGGGGCCATTGTTCTTGCTGCAGAAACTGCTACATAGCAAAAGGATATTTCAAGAGGCACGCAAAAGGCAAGAAGAGGACAAGGGAATGTGCCATCTGGAATCTGCAAAGTCACATCTTGAACTTGCAAGCCAAAGGACTTCTAGACAAATCTGCATTTTAAAAGAATTGTATATTCTGTATCAGACTGTAGAATGCAATTCTGAAAAATGCAAGAGAGACATTTTCACATTCACTCAAGTAACCTGAGAGGGACTTATCCAATAAAACAGGGACAGGTCATCAGGTCAGGCACCTGAGGAACCAATTATAACTGTTTTGCATAATTAAGGTGAGGTCATTTCATGTATAAAATGATCTGAACTTCCTGTATTCCTCAGAGAACCGTTGGCTCCTGAGGGTCTTTATCGCTCTGTACAGTCTCTATCTCATTAATTAATCAATCAATTTCCATTTCTCACAGGACTCCAATTGTGCTCTGAATTGGGCAGCAGAGCATGCTTGGCTCCCAGGTTGTGTGCAACATCCCAAGCAACTAAGAACATAGTTCTCTCCTCCATTTTCTCACAACCACCACTCTATGAGGTAGGTTAGGCCGAGGCAATGTGACTATTGTAAGGTCACCCAGAACACTTCCACAGCAAAAGTGTGGATTTTAACCCAGGTTTCTCAGAACCTTAGTCAGACATTCTACCTCCTACACTATGCCAGATATATACCTCTACACAAAAGATGGCCCTCACTCAAAACCATTTGCAACATTCTTATCAGCAGAGCTTTTGGCTTCTCTTACTTGCTGTTTCTCACTTTTAGCTAAGCAAAGATGCGGCTATTTAACATGGAGGTGCATTCAGTATTTACCGAGCTGAATAAATACCTGAAAAATATCTTATTGGGGATTTCAGGGATTTCCTAAGCCAAATCAGATTCTCTGATCTGTAATCAGCTGCCAATATAGAAAATCCCAATAAAAGCTGATATTATTTGGTTTCTATTGAGCTTAGCACAGCAATATCAAATTGCAGCTTCTTCTGGCTCATGGTTTAAATTGTAGGGCAGGAGAAGTCTAATGCATTTAAACTTCTGCCATGATCTGAGGCCTAGTGCAGCCTAGAGGCAAGGAGAAGCCTGTGTAGGAGTAGATACAGGAGTCTACATCTTCCAGGATTTCTTCTGTCCCTCTGATTGGATGACAGAGATTTTGGAGGGAAAACTGGCCAAGGAGAGGTAGGACCTGGGAGGAAAAAATAAAAGGCCAACCCACAGACAAGGTAATGTTCTCTCTAGAAAAGACTGCATGAGAGAAGGTGGGTTCCCTCACTCGAGTGAACCAGAGTGAGTGAACTGATTTGAATTAGAGAAAGGGCATGCCTCCTCAGACATGTCATGTTTTTTATTTATTTACACCAACCTTTACTGGTTCTTATTTCACTGTTGCACTAAATGTTTTACTACCCACCAGTTGTTCTAGAGCACTTATATTAAACTTTTTGTTGTTAAACTGCCTGGGTCCTCACATCTCTTTGGTCACAGTTAAAAGGTCCTCTCTAACAGGGAAGTTACAGGGGTTGGGTGGGTGCTCTGGGCTGTCAGTAGAGTGGTGGCAGCCAGTAGAAGGACCTTCCCGGTTCCCTGTTGTATGACAACTCCCTTTAAATACATTTTGCAAGCCAGGTTTGCCCTTCTGGATTCACTCACGCCACATCTTGCAAAACATATTTGAAAGAACCATCCCTCTAAGTTAAGTGCAAATTGACTTGGGGTGGGGGAAGATCCTAAGGTTGGTTCAATATGCCAAAGGAGAGGGATCGAGTTGAATGCCTCCCATGCAAGCTAGAGGCATTAAGCTGGCAGCAGGACTTGCCAGGGTGACCTTCTATCTGCCCTCCAAGTTGTGTGCAGATTAGCTGGGGGGGGGGGGGGAGAGAGATTCTAGGATCGATGTACAAAAGGGGAAGGAGTGGCAGCAGACCTCACCAGTATGTCCTTCTGTCTACCCTCCAAGTTGTATGCAGACTGGCTCTGGGAGTGGGGGGAGATCCTAGGGTCCATGTGCATAAGGGGAGGAAGTGCATCAAAATCCTCCCTGCAAGCTAGACCTCCCCAGATGTCCCTTTACCTGCCCTCCAACTTGTGTTTAAACCCTCCAGGCAGGAGAAGCTGAACACATTTAAAGGGACCGTCCCTTTAAATGTGTTTTGCAAGCCACCGCACAAGTGAACCCGGAAGGCTTGCAAAATGCATTTGAAGGGACCATCCCATTAAATGCTGAGTGGATAAATTCAAAAATATCACAAAATACCAGTATTTTTGGTATTCAAATTTTGGTATTCAAATATTCAGTGCATTCAAATTTTAAAAATAATGATTATTTTCTGCACACCCCTATTTTCTAAGGCTACCTAAAACCAATGAGTTCTTCAGTGTAATTGTTTTTGTTCATTTTTTTGTAAAGAAGAAGAAGATGAAGAAGATATTGGATTTATATCCCGCCCTCCACTCCGAAGAGTCTCAGAGCGGCTCACAATCTCCTTTACCTTCAAGGACAACTTCTGCCAGAGCTATGGCTGACCCAAGGCCATTCCAGCAGGTGCAAGTGGAGGAGTGGGGAATCAAACCCGGTTCTCCCAGATAAGAGTCCGCACACTTAACCACTACACCAAACTGTAGTTTTCAACTTATCCTTAGTATATGTTTAACCATGTCTAAACCAGTGAATCTCATAACAGGGAAGCTTTAACTTGCACCTGTTAGTATTAAATCTGAGTGATAAGCCTGCAAGTTATAACTGCTGGAGTTAACCAGATTTTAATAAAAAGATGAACATTTTGTTTCAATGGGGTAAATCCCATCAGAATGCAAGACTGCATGCCAAATCTTCTAGATTAGGGTCAAATCTGTCCTTCTAAACACTAACTAAAGCAACAATGCAGCAGCTATGGCTACAGGGCAAAAACCTCACTTTGAAGGATACCGGTCATGTGATCACCAGCCTATCAACTTTTATCCCTATTGCTAAAGTGGTTCTCCACAAGACCTAGTCGCTAAGTAAAGCTGTCGATCTTCAGAAGATATATTGTTGTTTTTAAGTGTGCAGAACAGTGGCTAAGACATTGATCAGGAAGCCTGGTTCAAATATTGCCTCTTCCATTAGCTTCCTATGTGGCCTTAAGTAATTCTAGGTCTAAGCGATAGAGAGAGGTTGGTAATGTCACATGAAGGGTAGCAAATCAAGATTTCTGGGTAGAATTCTCTGCAATCTAGAGGAAATTATTCACAGAGGCATGTAAAACAGGGAACATAAAAGTATTGGGAAGGTAAACAAGACAGCCAGCATGGTGTAGTAGAGGTTAAAATGACAGAGTAGAATCTGGGAGACTGAAGTTCCAACTCCCATTCCGCCATGGAAGCCTGCTGTGAACTTGGGCCAGCCACATTCTCTCTGCCTATCCTACCTCACAGGGCTGTTCTGAGGATAAAATGGAGAGAATATTGTAAGTCAGTTTGAGTCTCCACTGGGGACAAAAATGGAGTACATAAATTAAAAAGTAACAACAAACAACAGGCCAGTATATTAAAGCAGTAGAAATAAAAGGTAAAATATAGTTTGAGAAATTCTCTATGAAGGAATCATGTACAAGTTTTATAGTACATACACATTTGCCTTAACTATATTTCTGGTTGCTACATGTCAAAAGCTGGAGAAGATGCAGAAAAACAACTAAAATGATGGGGGGTGGGGGTGGAATTCTGTCTGAATTAAGCGGAGCTTGTTAGATTAGTAAGAGTTAAGAAGAATCATAAAAAGATACGTGACAAATGGAGATTTCAACAATCAATGGCTCACAAATATTAGTTGGCAGTGGTATCACTAGACAGAATTTTAGAAAAAAAGATTGCTTCGCCTTTAGCAGTAATAAGGGAACTGACAAGCCTTAACTATGAACAGCTACCCAAGTCTCATTCCAAATTATCTAGCAGGAGCAAAGAAATCTACACCAGCCACACAAATACTCATACTCTGGCGAAATAGTTATACTTTATCCCAGATCAACAGTTTGATGCTTTGACATTCACAGCATTCAGTGTGGGGAAACATAAACCAGACAATATGAATGGCATTTTGTATTTGTAACAGAACTTAAATGCACTGCTAACAATAATGAAGCACCTTTCTTTACCAAAAGAATTCAGACAAAAGACAGATAAGGGAACTGTTGGTGGTTCTAACTTCTAAGTATGCAAAGGCGCTTGGGTTAAAGCACATGAGCTGCTCATGTAATAGTGCTGCAAACGTATGACACCTTGAAATCAAATCATGCTACCATAATATTTCAGAAAGTCAAAAATCACCAACAGGCATAAAAAGCAATAAATTGCAATCCATTACAAAATTATTTGCCTATATTCATATGGGTTGAAACAGCCTGCATGGTTTAACACTATAGAAGGTAAAGGAGAAATAGGAACACCAGAAACCATAACTACTGCTGTCTTATCAGAGTCCAGCCTGGATCAAATTGTCATTGCATGGACTATATTTTCCATCCTCAGCTGTGTCTTAATAGCAGGTAGTCTGCCCGACATTTCCATTTAATATATTCAAATGAGTGCCTTTTCTCCAAGCAATTCATTGTCTACAACCTGCACCCTTCTTTTTTCAGCTACAAGGAACAAGAAAGAGGAGGATATCTGTCTCACAAGAAGTAACATTTGAAAACTTCAGTAACACACGTACAGCAATATACTGAAGGATAGAAAATGATAATTCTTTCAGCTGCGTATGGCTCTCTCAAGAGAACAAAAAACCCTATTAAAATTAAGAGCTTAAAAATGTAGCACAGATTGCATTTTTCTCCATTCTACAGCCCCAGCACAGTTCAGTATCAAAGGACAATAAACCATGAGAATCTAAATATATTGTAAATGCTGTACATAAAGGACTAAAAAAAAATAGCCAATATTAATGCGTCACGACTGTGTGCTGTTTCAGATGCCTTTATTTATTTTGTTTTACTTGTCTCGTTCAAGTCTGACATTCTACAAACTTTAAAGTTCAGTGAATTTAGAAAGAAAGAATAGCAGGAATATGGAGGTGAGACCTGTTCATAAAAAAAAACTATTTTTTAAAATTTCCATTCTTTGCATGTTCCTTAAGAGGATCCCAGCTGATTGTCTATGATAAAAATTTCAGTTGCATATGAACTTGGCAAAGAGGGAGATATCACAGTCAAAGTGAATAGTTCCTGGAAGTAAATGCGGATTGATGGAATTTCATAGAATAGAAAGGAGACCAATTTGTATTGATCAAATAGCTCGTCTGACCTATTACTGGAAGATGACTTACAAATATTCAAACCTAGTCTAAGTATTACACCAATCATGTGAGCACATCAATAAGGACTTGATAAATCTGGGTTTCTCCTCTGCCCCCCGTAAGTTACAACACACAAGTGGTACTCTGAGTTTGGCTTGGTAGATCTTGAGCTGTGAAGATAGTAATTTTGAACAGAATTACTGCTTAATTTTAGAAATAAATCCTCTACATTCTCACAATCTCCACCCCACAACATAATCCCTTCCCTTTCTTCATTCCTATTAAACCAAGCCCCTGACTTACTCCACTCTTTTAGTACTCTCTAAACTATATTTTCTGCATAAATTTCCATGGTCTCTTTTGACACTTCTAGCACGAAATGGAGGTCTAAGTAAAACTGCATTTCTGCTTCTTCCAGAACTGCAAATTAAAAGAATGTTCTTTCCTATTACAGTCTGCCTGTCACATTATGAGAATGTTATTTTATAGTACTAAAAGGTTGACATTTTAAAATTTTTGAAAGCATTATTGGAAGAATCTTTTTTACCCTGCTGTTAGAATAAGCCACCCATGAATGATTCACTAGGCCATATTTAATTCCACTGAAAAACAGATGACCCATAGCGGACTAGTCCCATTCCTAAACTCATGACTGCAATACAGTTTGAGAGCATTAACTAATTTTACTTTCAATTTAATTTGGAGGACAGAAATAGAAAAAAGCATAGGATAGAACACTGGCATTTGCACATACTTACTAAATCTTAACACTACTTTTTATTGCTACATTCATGCAGCAAAAATCAGGCATGCAAATTATTGTATTTCATAATTGTTAGTAACAGGAATGTAGAATCATGTTTCAGTACTCCTGCAACTTCATGTTCAAAGTTCTTCCTACAGATGATTGTTAAACTTTCTGAACTTTTCAAGACCTACATGCAAAGTAACTCCACTGTACTTTCTGAGACCCCAATATAAAGCAAAGGATTCTCACAACAGTTAACATCAAATAACTTTATACATTACTTTTTAAAGATTACTTCTTAAAGATACAGCATCATTGAGCAACAGACCATTCTGCAAATTATGCAGCAGTAAGCATAAATATACCCTCAAGCTTCCCAAGCTTACCCTCTTTCTCCCTCACAAGTTTTTTTTTTTAAGGAACCAATACTATCCACTGTTTTCCTTGGTTCTGAGTAATCGTGCTTTAACCTAGACACTGGAAATTTTAAACAAAAGAAAGATGCTTATCTACTGTAACAACTCTCCCATGTTGTCATTACAAATGTTCCAAAATGTTGAATTTCGCACTAACTGTATCAAAGAGCAAGCACACATAAAGCTGTTTTCCATTGCTGGCCCACAACTAGGAAATCTTTCCAACAAGGATCACCTTAAGATGCCCAATTTCCTATGCAGTTAGAGCAGGAGTGTCAAACATGCAGCCCGGGGGCTCCTATCACATCCTCAAGCAACTGGCTATCATCTGCTTCCTTCTTCCTATCTTTTGCTTCCTTCTGCATAACAGCTTGCTTTGCAAGGCTTGCTCAATCGCACAGGAACTACAGAGCAAAACCTCTATTTTCTCCATTGGCTGAGGCTCCTCCTTTGGGAAGGAAGGGGGAAGGCGGAGCTTGCTTTGCCATGGCTGAGGCTCCTCCCTTGGGAAGGAAGGGGGAAGGCGGAGCTTGCTTTGCCAGGCTCTCTCAATCACACAGCACAGCTACTGAGCCAAGCCTCTCTCCCGTCTATTAGCTGAGGCTCCTCCCTCCCGATCCCCTGGGGAAGGAAGGAAAGAGCCAGAGCTTCCTTTGCCCAGTTCCCTGGATCCAATGGAAGAAATACAAAGAAAGCAGCTTTAAGACCAACATGTGCTAATGTTTTAAGCATTTTTAAAGTTTTTTTTAAAAAAAATATGCAATTGTTTCTCTCTGTCCTGTTTATATCTCTGCTACCTAATCTTAAATAGGTTCACATGGCCTGGCCAAACAAGATCTCATTTATGTCAGATCCATCCCTCATAACAAATGAGTTCGACCCTTGAATTAGAGCTTAGAATCTTCCTCCAAAGACTTGCAAATATCTTTCTTCTCCAGAATATTTTGTTTATGAATTCTTTTGATTTTGGAAATTTTCTACAGTATTATCTGCAAAGGCATTTTAGTGGTCATTTCAAAGCACAGTTTACCAGCCTGTTTAAGCCAATGTTTAACTTTTCATTTGAAGCTAACAAAAATAATGGTACATATTACTGTTTTCAAAATGAGAGGAATGAAACGGAAGAAGGATTTGCTTGTCACAACTTAAGAAAAAAAGGGGGGAGGGGAGAACCAAATGAGCTCACAATGTGCTCATGATCTTTTAACCATACAGACTGATTGTTACTAAATTGGGCCTTAAAACCTCCCCAAAGCATAGACATCTTTTGAAAACGTCACATGACCTGTCTTCTTTTAGATAGGTCTTTAAAAGTAGTGCACTTGTGCTTACAAGCCATCTTCTCCCCTCAGGTCTATCTATTTTAGCACCCTTTGAAAGGATCCCAGCAACTAGCGGATGTTACATGAATCATCAGTGCATAGCAGCCTAATTTTGGGCCATAACTGTTTCAGTCAATCCTAGCCCTTTTTTCACTCAACCACTTTAAATTTTCTATGTTCAGTAATACCTACCAGTTCCTTTGCTTACATATGGAGGTTTGAAGAATTTCACAACACCATACAAGTTGACGACAGTACCACCTTTCAGATGATTCAGAGGAGTATATATATACTTTGGGGCAACAGACTAGAAAGACACAACAGAAAGCGATTTCGTGATAAAACTATTCACTTTGCCTAAATTTTTTCCAACATTTAAAAACCGCATGTGACACACACACACACACCCCGCCCGAATACCAAACACATATCGTTTAAATAATATGTTGGTAGTGGCACAAAATACTTCTCTTTTCTACCAGCCATTAATTCTTATTATACTATTTCCAAACAAGGAGTTATAATGCATTTTCATTTTGTTTACCGGCTGCGACTATTACTTGGCAGACAGCCTTTCATTTGCCTTGGGAACATCTCCGTTTGCAGGAAATTCTACAGTAATAATAAAAGAACAACCTGCTTACATGGGCAGAGAAAACACACCTCTCCAATATAAGCAAATCTGGGCCTAAGTAAACTATCTTGCCAAACGTTTGATGCATATCAAAAATTTAGCATCACTGCCCTCTCTTGATACGGCAGATTCATTTTAATAAAAGTTTTGGAAAGGCTGTCAGTACATGAACATTTCTACTCTCTCCAGCAATGAACAGAAGGTGCCACGGGCAATGTAATTATTTCTTGCATTACCTCGTTCTGCTGGCTGGCCTAACAAGAGCCAAGAACACCCCCAACAATAAATCGCCAGCGTATCTGAGCCCACCGTTGGGTTTGATTTGATTTGGTGATCCTGCCTAAGAGGATTTGTTTACACATAACATAATTTTTTAAAAAAATCTCAAGAAAGTATCACAGAAAGTGCCCGGGTCTCTACTGAAAAGTAAAGGAATACATTGTAGCTAGGATCTGTTGCGGAATTTATTCTAAGTTGGCCCTTTTTTATGATTTTAAACATACTCTTTATGAAAATGGCTACAAGAACTCTTTCTGAAAGCAGCCAGACCCTTATGAAATGGGCAGTAAGAGCTATTCAGCACTATCATGCATTCATATTGCTAACAGGGCAGAATAGAAAAAAACCTAGTGGAAAGTTAAGAGTCTTCTGAGGATAGGCATTTCCTTATTTGGTATTGCAGGAAACAGCCATCTAGCCATCTATAAGACCCAGAAAGTAGCTCAAAGGGGGAGGGCAATTGGGCCCGGTCCCATTGCCCACCTCCTTGTACTCATGAAAATTCTGTGTTTGATGCAAGCCTGCATATTTTAATTTGCTCATTAAGTTTGGGTTCCTGAGCTTCTTCCCTGTTTCTTTTGGAATGTGTATTCTCCTGCAGAAGCTATCCAATAGAATAATTCAGGCTTCCAGATTAAACACGCTAACTTGAGAATAAGGTCCCTGGGATTTATTTCTGAGAAAACAAGCACGAACTGAAGAATATCTATCTCATCTACCTGTCCTGAAGATGCCACAAAACTTATTTCAGACCTTGATCCTGGCAACGTTCTACATATGAGCCCTCCAAATAAAAACTTACCGTGGCTGTTTCTGAAGTAGCTGTTGTACGTGATTTAGAAGAAATCTAGGAAGAAAAAAAGAACAGAGGATCATAAATACAGTATGTCAAAGATTCAGTCTTTGTATGCCAGCATTTTTACATGAATGGACACAAAACATCAATTAAATTTGGTGCCAGTTTGGTGTAGTGGTTAAGTACATGTAATGATTAAGTACATGGACTCTAATCTGCCAGAACCGGGTTTGATTCCCCACTCCTTCACATGCACCTGCTGAGTGACCTAGAAAGAGCTGTTCTCTCAACAACAGTCCTTGAAAGAGCTTTCTCAGCCACATCTACTTCACAGAGTGTCTGTTGTGGGGAGAGGAAGGGAAAAGAGATTGTATGCCACTCTGAGTGAAGGGCAGAGTTATAAATCCAATGTCTTCTTCTTCTAAACATTTGCTTATTTCTATCCTTTCCTTCCTCCAAGGAGTAGCTCATTCTCCCCTCCCCCGTTTTATTCTCACAACAAAACCGTGAAGTAGATTAGGCTTAGAGGCAGTGACTAGCCCAAGGTGACACAACAAGCTTTGATAGCAGAATGGAGATTTGAACCTGGGTCACCCAGATACTAGCTGGATACTCTAATCACTACTAAAGTTCATACAGTATGCCCACCTATTTAACATGATTACTGTATCATTCTTAATTTTACTGGAATCAAACAGTATATACATTTTCTTCAGATTGCTATTTATTGGCTGGATAATTTATAGAACAGGAATTTGAACATTTTCAGTGATAACGAAAAACTAAAAGAAATAATTATCTGGCAAGATGCTTGTGCCTTTAGTAGCACAGATCCTATAGGCAGGGGAGGGACGGTGGCTCAGCGGTAGAGCATCTGCTTGGGAAGCAGAAGGTCCCAGGTTCAATCCCTGGCATCTCCAAAAAAGGGTCCAGGCAAATAGGTGTGAAAAACCTCAGCTTGAGACCCTGGAGAGCCGCTGCCAGTTTGAGAAGACAATACTGACTTTGATGGACCAAGTGTCTGATTCGGTATAAGGTAGCTTCATATGTTCATATGTTCATATAGGCGATTTCTGACACTGAGCTGAAATTCTACAGAGGCTTCACCAGCTGAAGTTCTGATCTAACTGATAAAGGAACAGAAACAATGGGTGGCAGCCTTATAATGGAAACAAATTACATGATGACTGTCTTACTATTTGGCAAACATTCTATAAAATTCCAATTATTCAAGGGCCATCTGTTGGGATTAACTTAAAAAAAAAAAGAAAATCAGAGTTGATGTCTCTTGCTCTTTGTTTTTCCTGTTATCGAAATAAAGGTGCCACTGGACTCAAACTCTGATCAAAAATAAAGATTGCATGTTGTATAAACAGCTTTACTGGATATTTATTCCAGAGAAATGAAAGCAAAATTACTTTACTCAGCTAAGTCAACACGACCTCCAACATCCCAATGCCAATTCAATGCTAACACTATCAGAAATCTGGCAGTGGCCTTAGTTGTTTAAAAATTTAAAAGCAACGCTGTAAGGCATGTTTATAACTACAATTTTAGCACAGCATAATTAACATAAAGAAACTATGCTTCTGAAGTAGTTGTGCTTTCCGCATCCTTATGATATATATTTTATAAATTCATTGGCTACCCAAACAAATAAAAGAACCTGTTCCCAAAACTGCTCCATGAACCCACATAGACTTTTGCGTGTTCTATATTAAAAACACTGCTTATATAACTCTAAACTACGAAAAAAAGCACAAAACAATATAGGAAGGCTAGGATCACTACATTCAGTGAGCAAAAGCCTTTGTGTATGCCTAATGGGACTTTTGATCCTGCCCCCCCCCCCCCCCCCCGCCCACCATCTTTGAACAGTCTGCTTTTATACTCCACTCAGGTTTAAAAAAATGGTTATCTACATGACACGGGAGCTCACTGTTTGCAAATAAGGAAAAAAAATCCAAATGTCACTTGGGTGTATAGATCTAGTTGCATGCTCTGCATCCTTGCTGAAGACATCACTACCACGTATGAGGCTCAGATTCATGTACTGTTTATGTCTCGTATTGCATGGGTTGGGGGAACCTTCAACATACGTACAAAAACAGATGACCCAGCTTCATCAGGCACTTCCAGCTGACAGCAATGCCTGCCATCTTTGCTGGCAGATTTAGTCACGTTGAATCCAGCTATCACCACAGTATCCTATTGGAAAGAAAAATGCCATACTATGAGTTATACCATTTCCCATGATTTACTGTATAATAATTTATCTTTCCTGTGCACAGGAAAAAAAAAAACACAATGTTTCACAATGTTTGTCATTTGGAACAATGACAAATCCTCACATAATAGCCTAGGCTCCTAAAAAAAAACAGAAACACAAAGCAACCAAAAGTTACATCCTTTTGGTTTTCATGTCAAGGATACACTTATATGCAAAACTGGACTGCTAAATAAATCAGTCTTGAAATAAATAGATGCTAAGCTATGAGAGAATCAAAGCATTGTAGACCTCTCAACCATAAATAATTGGAATCAAGAATATTACCTTAAAAGGCCTGTAATTGACAATTTTAAAATTATTAACCTTCTGAGGTTTCAGATTTTAGAATAAACAGATTTTGATATAATACTCTTGTATAAGCAATACATATTACATATGGTGTGCTGATCAGAGACCATGAGTTCCACTATAGGCTTCTACTTGGAATTAACCGCAAATACATTTTTCCACCTGATATGGGAGGAGAAGGACACAGTGGACTGTGGGTTGCCAATCTTTACACAACAAACAGTAGCTAAATATTATGTGTGCAGCAACAAATATGAATCCTATGACCAAAAACAGAAGTATCATATAGATGCAGGTTACCCTTCCAAAAATACACAGAATACCCAGTATAAGGTGATCAAAGTATTTTTGTTACAGTGGATTTAAGCAAAAAACACTTTAAAACAACAACTATTTGTAACAAAACAAAATTAATGAAAAGAAAAATTCAGATGTTTTGACGTTGGTAAACATGAAAGGTTACTGAACAAGATTGGTCATTTATACATAATGTTTACAAAGAAATTATGAGATGGTTATGAAAATCAACTCTAAAAGGTCCCTACCACAATATACATTTATAAATCAAGAGAAAATCCCCAAAAGAAACAGATTCTCCAATCTATTTGTTTCTCTACAAATACTGTATTTGCTCAACAGCCAAAACTGGCACAAAGACAAAATAAGATATTTTATGAAGACTGACTTTTGTGATGGCATTTTCCATTATAGGATATTTAAATAGCTTTTTAAATGTCAAATTGAAAACTGTATTGAAATAATAATGGAATAATACTTGCATGTAATAGTCCCACATTTTAATGTGCTTACTACCGGTTTGACTGAAGATATAAGAAGCAGGATGAGAATAAGAAACTATGTATCTTGTGAGTTTTGTAGAAAATGACAGCAGATAATTTATTGTATTTAATTCATTCATATCTACTCCACCTTCCTTCCCAATAGGGACCCAAAGCTGCCCACATCATTCTCCTCTCCTTCATTTTATCTTTGAGGGAGGTCAGGCTGAGAGGCTGTAATTGGCTCAAGGTCACCCAGCAAGCTTCCATGGCATAACTGGGGATTTGAATTTGGGTCTTCCAGACATTAATCCGTTGCATGAATCACTGTTGCCAGATCCTGACGCTCTAGGAAGGGAGCCAGCTGCCTTGCCCGCCTCAGATGGAAAAAGGCTGACTTGGCGGTGGCTGCTATCTGGGCCTCCATTGATAGTGAAGGCTCCAGTAAAACTCCCAGGCTCCTGACCCGGCATGCCACTTTCAGCGGCGCCCCGTCAAAGACCGGGAGAGGTGTTTCCCTTCCCAGAGTGCCCCGACCCAGACAAAGGACCTTCTGTCTTCGCTGGATTCAGTTTCAGCCCGCTCAGCCTTAACCAAGTTGCCACAGCCTGCAGAGCCAGGTCTAAATTCTCTGGGACGCAGTCAGGCCGGCCGTCCATTAGCAGATAGAGCTGGGTGTCATCCGCATACTGGTGACACCCAAGCCCATACCTCCTGGCAATCTGGGCAAGGGGGCGCATATAGATATTAAATAGCATCGGTGAGAGAACCGCTCTCTCTCAGCTGCAACTGAGTGAACTGAAACTATGATGGGTTCTAATCCTCCTTGCTCTATAGGGACATGTCCATTAATTCTGTCACTGATTCTGTTCAGGATTAGCCTCTTGAGGAGTTTACAACAGGAGCTTAGAAGGGAAACCGGTCTATAACTTTCTGCCAGATGTTTGGGCTTTCCAGGTTTCAGAATAACAACTACCTTTGCTTTCTTGAATTCTCCTAGGAGACCTCTGTTCTCAGGTGAGTAAGAACACTCCTTAGTGAAGATGCCACTGTTGATCAGGAACTCATTATGGATGCAGTCAAAGCCTGGTGCCTTTCTGCTCGAGGTCCTTCAGTCCCTTGGAAAACTCACTGACACTGCTTTTACACTTACATGCTCAGCTTTTTCAGTATTGCGGAATATAGTGCTTCAGTGTTACACAACAGCCCCCATATCCACAAACGTAATGTACAACTCAATACAACAACGAGAACCATCAGAGGATATATTAAACCCACTCCAACCTACTGGCCACCCATGTTGTGCCACATTGCTCCCCACATCTCTAAAGACAAGATGCTCTTCTTCGCGAATACAGAAAGAAAACTGAAAACAAGAATTGTCCATCCACAAAGACATCGTTGACATGGGCCGATCCAGACTAAGATCCTGACACACAGCAATAAGATCTGCACAAATCCTGAAATCAGTTCCACCCAATATCCATAACCTGATAAACACCAATGACAGGCTCACAGGATTTGACAGCTAATGGCAGTTGTGCAGGCTTTGGCAGTTGCACAGACATGTTGTTTAAATGGGGTGAAATATGAGGATCCGAATGCAACTGTAGTGCAGCTCGCCAAACTATTTTCCATCTGTCACAGGAATGTGAGTGTTGTGCTTTCCAGGGTGATGTGATGGAGCTCTTTGAACTCTCCCCAGCTGCAACTGAGTGAACTGAAAATTTAGATATTAGTACTTAGGGGGGTTGCCCAGTCAGTCTACATATCCATAGAATCGACTTGCTTATGTATATTGCATGCTTCCTGTGTGTTACTCTGACATATGGCAAATGCATAATACTGTGCTTTTGATACTGATAGACACAGATGTAATCTGGAAAAAGTTAGGAACATGCAAGTCTTTTGGAAATCACTGAAATGTATAGTTACAGAATTCCCACTTTCAATAAGCACATTTAATTTTCTTACAACTTTCTCCAGAATCAAGAATAGCAGCATGCCAACAAATCTTTTTTACACTAAAACCTGTTAAAATATAAGATTTATATACCTTGCTTTTTATCTTGCTCTCACTGTGCTATATATTTCTAATAATTTCATAGGGTAGCCATGATGTTCTGCAGTAGAATTCTTAAGATTTTAGTCCAATAGCATCATAGAGACCAACAAGAATTTCAGGGTATAAGCTTTCGAGACTCTTGAGAGCTTATACTCTGAATATCTTGTTCGTTTCTAAGATACTGGTCTCAAATCTAACATTTCTACCCATAGAATATTATTCTGGCATTATTTAATGTGTCATGTTTAATAGTTACGTTTTAGTTCTGATTTCTGCAACCCTAGTCAAATCTCTGAAGCTAAGCAGGTGGGCCCTGGTTAATATTTGAATGGAGACCACCAA
This sequence comes from Heteronotia binoei, assembly GCF_032191835.1. Classification (NCBI taxonomy): domain Eukaryota; kingdom Metazoa; phylum Chordata; class Lepidosauria; order Squamata; family Gekkonidae; genus Heteronotia; species Heteronotia binoei. The sequence continues at coordinate 24,470,577 of NC_083230.1, read as the reverse complement.
GGAAATCCAGGGTCACTATGCAGAGGCAGGCAATGGTAAGCCATTTCCGAATGTTTCTTGCCTTGAAAACGTGATTAGAATTGATTGGACTAGGGTAGCTCTTCTCTTTCCAGCCACTGTTCATACCTGGTAAACCACAGCAATCCATATTTTAGGCATTGAACATATGAACATATGAAGCTGCCTTATACTGAATCAGACACTTGGTCCATCAAAGTCAGTATTGTCTTCTCAGACTGGCAGCAGCTCTCCAGGGTCTCAAGCGGAGGCTTTTCACACCTATTTGCCTGGACCCTTTTTTAGAGATGCCGGGGATTGAACCTGGGATCTTCTGCTTCCCAAGCAGATGCTCTACCACTGAGCCACCATCCCTCCCCTACTTCTCCCCTACATTCTACTTCTTCACTACCTATTGCATCCTTCATAACAAGTAGCTTTTCAAGAAACCAAAATTCAAAGATTCATTCATCACATGGAATAAACTAGATTGCTGTAAACAGAGCTTGCTAAATAATAACATAAGAAAAGCCATGTTGGATCAGGCCAATGGTCCATCCAGTCCAACACTGTCACACAGTGGCCAAAAGACCAGGTGCCATAAGGAGGTCCACTAGTGGGGCCAGGATACTAGAAGTCCTTCCACTGTTGCCCTCTCCCCCCACCAAGCACCAAGAATACAGAGCAACACTTGCCCCAGACAGAGAGTTCCATCTATACCCCGTGGCTAATATCCACTGATGAACCTCTGTACATTTAAATAATGGCAGCCACAATAAAGAGAGAATAGAAAGAAGAACGTCTCCAGTCAGTGGCTAGAAATTTAGACACACCTCAGCCCAATGTTGGTCATGGGGCTGCTGAGCAGACACTGCCAGGTGCCCCCTTCTGACCACCATCAGACCTCTCTCATGCCTCTTTCACAAATCCACCTCCAAGTCCCCTCACTATGCAACCTTTCCCAGCTCACAAGCTCTCCAACCGCACTTGCTCACATCTACCTGCACCATATTAATGCTTATGTCAGCACTGCTGCTGTGGTTATCGAGTGCATCACTTACATATTCTTCTCCTCCAAAGCTGAGGAGCTGGGAACACAGGTAGTAGAGAGAGCTTTTAAGTGAATGGTTATGGAAAGGCACATGGATAGGTGGCAGGAAGGTGTTGAGGTGGAATTAGCAACAGGGGATCCTTACCAGAAGCCCTGAGCCTCAGCAGCATCTCAGCTTATGTTGACCCCAGCCCTTCACAGAGCTAAACACTGTGATAGACACTTCCACTTCTTAAGTCCCTTAGGCTGCACAGAAGATTATCTAGTGAGAGCACTCAATTCTCTGCCATCATGCATCAGAGATGTCAGCTATTGACTAGTAGGAGACAGGTCAACAAGAAATAAAGGCTTTTAACACAAGCAAACTGCCCAAATTCTCCTGCATCTATCAAGTTGCTAGACTGGAAACTCCTATGGAAGTAAAGAGAATTTAAAAAATAAATAAATAACAGAGTCAACAGACTACCTTACTGACAGGCAATGAAACTAAGCGAGATTGCTGAGAAAATGAAACTGCACACCGGGAATTGGAATGGAAGTTAAAGGCTCCTTTACTTAAGTTAATTCTGGCATTGCCTGAATATTAAACCACCGTCTCAGTTTTGATTGTGCCCTCTAAGTACCTTCATTCAGATGGATGTGTGCTCTTACTGAGAAACACTTTACCCTCCAAGCCTCCTCCTCCTCTGCATTCAATCTTGTACCAACAGCATTCCCATTAGCTTTTACTGCATGCCTTATTGTTCATGTGTTTATTTGATTACAAACAAATCTGATTAAAGCTGGCAGTTTTAGCAAAACACTGCACTAGGATTGCCCTTTCTGCTACTTCAGCAGTCTGACAATACTTCTCTTAACCAATTTAAAATCCCAAACCTTAATGTTTTCTGCAGAAACAAGACTGCTAACCTAAGTGATACAGACAGATCCAATTATTACCAAAAAAAAAGTGTAAAAACAAATGAAAACAAGACTTAATAGGCAGAGAAATTGCCAGGGCATGATGATAAATTATATTTTGTACTATAAAAGGCAGGGAAATGTATACTGTAGTTACTTAGGCCACTGTTCTATCATACCTCTTGCTCAATAGAAAACTTGCTAAAAATTTTCATTTCTTCAACTGGTCACCCTCTATGCTATCATCCATTTTTAAAAACACACACACTTTCTAAGTATATTAAAGTCCAAGATCATAAGAGAGGCTTGAACACTTTGATACCTGCTCACAGAGGCTGTTTGAAATTTACAAGCTCAAGGGCTGGGGACTGCAGTTCAAGATCCTTAGTTCAAGATCACTCTGTGATCTCTTAATTGATGCGTCAGGCTTTGCTTTACCACTTTGCTTTAATCACAAAGAATACAAGCCTCTAATTAAGTTTTGGACACTTTAACAGACGTGGCAGTGTAGACAAGTTGGTAACTTGAATGCAACTGCTCAGTGATCTACCTAGGTCATAAGAGCAGCATGTAGACCACCTGTTTTCGCCTAGATCCAGGTGAGCAGTTGTGTTGATCTGAAGCAATACAACAAAGCAGGAGTCCAGTTGCACCTTTAAGACCAACAAAGTTTTATTCAGGATGCAAGCTTTCGTATGCATGCATACTTCTTCAGACAAGGAATGAGGTACAGTAAGCACAGCTACATATAGCTGGTGGGCAGTGGCTTAGAATTGATTCTCACCACTACGTTGTTTTAAGGCTGTTAGATTAAGAGTTAACTGTGCAAACATTTAAACAGATCCCTAAATCTGAAAGCAAGGAACCCGGACCCACCTGGGTCCTGTTTGAGGTGGAGTGGGGAGGGGTGAGAGAAGGGGGCAGCCATGGTTACCTCTTGCCAGGTGGAGGGGGCATGTCAGGATCAAGTGTGGGAAGTTGGAGTCCACCCAACCCAACACTGGCTCTATCAGTTGTCTCTGGGGTGTTCAGAGGGGTGAGGGCGCCCAGTGAATACTTGCACAGCGCCACCCCTGCTTAGAATCCTAAATGTCCTTGATAAGAAAATATCCAACAGTATAGCTGAAAAAGAACTTCCTTCAAACAATGTGAAGAGAGGCCATGCTTATGCTGCAGAATACATCACTCATACACACAGACATGCATGCTTTGCAATATGCCTTGAGTTTCAGTGAGAAAGGTAGGCTACAAATGAAGAAGAACTGCAGATTTATACCCTGCCCTAGTCTCTGATTCAGTGGCTTACAATCTCCTATATCTTCTCCCCCCACAACAGACACCCTGTGAGGTGGGTGGGGCTGAGAGGGCTCTCACAAGCAGCTGCCCTTTCAAGGACAACCTCTGCCAGAGCTATGGCTGACCCAAAGCCATTCCAGCAGGTGCAAGTGGAGGAGTGGGGAATCAAACCCAGTTCTCCCAGATAAGACTCCACACACTTAACCACTACACCAAACTGGCTCAATAAAGTCTATAAAATAAATAAATCCTAACTAAAAAGCGTTCAGAATATTCAAAACTGGAGAACATACAGAGAGTCTTGTCTATCTTCAAGATGTGTTCAACAATTTTTTTAAAAAATATATTGATAGGTATCTGTCAGGAGCTAGACTATAACAAATGGTCTCTCTGATATTACCGGCACCAGTTCTGTTCCAGAAGAACTCATCATAATGCCTTCAGACAGCACATGATGCCACTGAATCTGATGGTAGCCTCCCAATTAAAATCTATATCAACTAATATGTTAAGAGCATGGAAAACCTAACTCAATACTGCATATATAAAAGACCTCTGGTGAAGCCAAATCCAGGCCCCTCATTGGCTAAGCCTGCACTCGATGAGCCACTGGCCCATCACGTGTCCATCAACCCCTCTGGCCTCACTGTCCTGTCCCCCACCCTATGCCCTTCCCCACCCACTGCTGGCCCTTCAGGCAAGAACACCAACAGATGGCCACTGACGTCTGAGGGACACAGTTCTTTGTTGGGGGCTTACAGATCACTATTGCCTCTCCTCAGGGCCCTGTCTATCTTCCTTCTCATTTTTCTTTCACTCCTTTCTCCCCCTCTTTTTTCTACCTCACCCTTCTATTCTTTCTCTGTATCTCTGTCTTTCAGTCATTTTATTTCATTTTGTCTGTTTAACTTCCTCCATTTAATCCACACAAACAGTAGCAGTTAACATCTCTTCAACTGACAAGGAATGTTTGTTTACAGCAGGGAGGGGCTACTTCAGAGGGAGCAAAAGGGAGGCTTGCAATGGCTTTCCTCACAATGTCAGCTGCTTGATGCTACCAGCCATTTCCTCCCAGGGAACCACTGTTGCCAACCTCCAGGCGCTTGGCTCCCTCCCCCGTGAAGAAAGACTGTCCTTTTCCTATGTAAAGGCTGCCAGGTTTCCAACTCCAGGTCACCTCCCCTTGAGATATGTGTGTGTAGGGGGATTAATGCCTTCACTTAGATGGGTGGGAAGACAGTAAGGCACTCCAGAAACCATTACCTGATCACAGTTCAGACAGAGTCTTTTGCCTCCCACTGGCTGACTCCCCTGCCTACTCAGGCCCAAGAATGTTGAACAAACTGCCAAAAGCAGTCTTACCTCAGAGAGAGACACATATCCCACTCTTCTCTGTCAACTGGTCTCAGAAAGGTCTGCTGCTGTATTGCAGCCTCACTAAAAGTGTTATGGCCGCCACCAGCAACAAACCTCTTCCCTATCAGCCCACACAGACAGCCTGCCAATACAGGCAGCCTCCGAAGGCTGATGAAATAAGCCAGGAAGTTTATTTCCTGTCTTTACTGCCTCTTTCCTCACTCCCTGTCTCCCTCCTCCCCTCAGCCTCATCCCAGGATGGTTGGCTGTGAAGGAGATAGGGTTGCCAACTCCAGATTGGAATATTCCTGGAGATTTAAAGGGTGGAGCCTGGAGAGGACTGTGTGTGAGGAAGGGTGCTCAGACAAGGAACCAATGTTGCCAATCTCCAGGTGAGGGCTAGAGATCACTCAGAGTGGCAGAGATCAGCTCCCCTTGAGGTGGGGGGGAGTGAATGCCTTCACTTGGGTGGGTAGACAGCAGGACGGGGGGGTTCTTGACTCCTCTTCATAAGATCTCTGCCACACTCGCTCTAGCTGAAGATGATGAAATGGCAACTTAGACAGCTAGAGCGAGTGTGGCGGAGATCTTATGAAGAGGAGACAAGAACGTCTTATAGAGCGTTTATGAAAGCCTATGAGAAGGCAGTGAAGTCCACGAAGAAGGAATTCTACGTGGTCTCCATTGCATCTGCTAAGTCGTGCCTGGCCCAGTTATTTAGGACATTTTGATCATTGACTACAGTGTCTATGGGAAATTCAAAAGTTAAGAGAATTGGATATAGGCTTTTGCGACCTATTTTGCAGATAAAATCTCGACTCTCAGCCACAACCTTCTGGCCACGATTGATACAGTACGGGAACTGGAAGCCCGTTGCCCGTCTTTGGGTCCTATATTGGACTGCTTCAGCCATCTTAATAGGTAAGATGTGGAAAGGATCTTGACTGCAGTGAAGCCAACCACTTGTCCACTGGACCCATGCCCATCCTGGCTTATTAAGGCAAGGGGCGAGGGTATCCAGGACTCATTAGCCGATATTATCAATCTATCCTTGGAAACAGGGAACTTCCCGGCTAAACTTAAAGAGGTAGTGGTCCGTTCGCATCTGAAAAAGCCAGCTTTGAACCCAACGGTCCTGGCCAATTACCGCCCAGTTTCAAATTTACCACTCCTGGGCACGGTAATTGAGAAAGCAGTGGCAGAGCAGTTTCAAGCATTCCTGGAGGATACCTCTACCCTTGACCCCTTCCAGTCTGGATTCCGTCCTGGTCATGGGATGGAGACGGCTTTGGTTGTCCTCACAGATGACCTTAGACGGCACCTGGACCAAGGCGGGTCAGCGCTGATGTTAGATCTCTCAGCAGCCTTTGATATGGTCGATTATGATCTAATGACCCACCGCCTTGCCGACATTGGAGTTCAAGGGGTAGCCTTGCAGTGGCTCTCTTCCTTTCTCCACGGTCGGGGACAAAGGGTGGCGATTAGTGAGCAGACCTCACTGCGGCACTCGTGACCACTAGAAGCAAAATAAAATTCCAGAAAAATGGGATTGGGTTATGAGAACTATGCACTGGAGTGAAATGGACAAATTAACAAGAACACTAAAGGAACTTGATATGGAAAATTTTAATAATGAATGGCGAAAGTTTCAGAACTATGTGGAAGAACATTGGAGAGTGAAAGAACACTTGATGATATTTGATAATGGATAATTTGTTTATTAGCTATTTTTAATTTATTTCCACAAAAATTCTATTAAAAGGGCCTGGAACCTAGTGTTAGTGACCATTAAACATCAAATTTTACTGGCAGAAAAAATGCAGTGGCTGACTTAATGTACAAAATCCAGGATTTTTGAAGCACAAGGAAATCTGTTGTGCCTTAAACCCTGAATTAAAGAGGGTTTTTTTTTAATTTTAGCTTTTTCACATTGCACTGAGACAGATGTCTTACACTTTTTCAATTCAATGTGCATGCCCACTGATATGCTGCAATACCTGTCTTCACAAAGATCCGCATCTGGGAAAGTTTTCCATAGAACATTTACACAACTTTATTTTTCTATCAAAAAACCCAATTAACTTAATTTTGTGAAATAATGCAGCATAATGAATGGATATCAGTATGGCCAATAGTATCAAAGTTACCACTGCATTTGTTCAGCTTTGTTTCTAGGAAATATTTTACACACACACACAATATTAGATAACTGTCTCACGTCCATCCTCATTCTTGAACCATATAAACTGCATTCAGTTGATTCGATATTTTCCGGAAAACAACATCCCTACTGTTTCTGCAGTTATCTGGAGAATAATCATTAGTATGATGGGAGCAATATGTCGTGAACTTTTCAAGTCTGCCGCTAAGGCATCTGCATTTCATTCAGGCTCAAAAGAAAGGTAAATACACAAACAGTGATCTTATGGTGATGTCATGTCACACGCTAAAAAGTTATCTGATATTCTATGCACATCTCATAACACATGGAATATATACTTTCTTGACCATATGTACACATTTAAGGGTACTATGATTTCCCCAAGACTCCACAGCTTGTTTCCACTGAGACAAAAATCAGTACATTTCCTCTCATTATGTTATAGATACACAGCAGGTGGAAGGTATGACAGCCTAATCATCTATCAGACTCAGAATGTTAAACTCCAGCTGGCAGTAAATAATGTATTTTGAACAGAGACATGACAGGAGCAGGACTCAGAGACCAAACCTGCCTAGTACATCCTATGCCTAAACTCACGCATCTATGCACTGAGAAACTTGAATTATTAGCATAAGGCAATAAACAGGTTTTTCTAATTAAAACTTTAACATTTGAAAACAAAATCCCAATTTCTTGCCTCAGTCACAGTTTTCCACTGCCTAGAATATTAAAGTCCCAGTTCAAATAGTTAACTGATTTGACATGACAACTTACATCGCACTGCTCACAACTGCTCACTGATCACATTGATCTTTTGGACCATAAAACCAGCACCAAGCCAACAGAGGAAATAAAATGCATGTTGAATTTCAATTTATTGCATTGTTACCTGCAGGAAGCAAAATAATTATGCACATGGTTCAAAATATATTTGGTTTGTCAGTTTATATCTATCCGATAAGGAACCTCATGTCAAATCAAAACGTAGTTAAAATTTATCCCCAGTCCCTCGCTAAACATTCATAGCAAAAGCGGACTGGTACAACAATATAGTTGTACTAAAAGAAGCACAAAGATGATGTGAATAGGAATTTCTTCCATCACCACATACACTTCATGGTAAGGCAGTCCTAGTCTTCTGCATCTGGCACACAACAAAAGAGACCTCAAATCATACTGAGCATATAGGTATCTATTTCATTTTTATTTCACCATTCCTCCAAGGTCTCAGGGCACAGTACATCTATCTGTCCTCAGAACTACCCTGTGAGGTAGACTAGGCCTACAGACAATAATTGGCTCCCTTAGGAGACTTATGGAAATGTGAGGGTTTGAATTCAGTATTTGTCTGAAATGTTAACCATTATAACAAACCCAATTACTGAAATTAAATTTATGGACACCGGTAGTGACCTACCAACCATTTTGGTGGACCCCTGCTTCCATCACACTCTCAAGCAGTCTTATTTTGGTTATATCATAGGGTTGCCAATCCCCAGGTGGGGGCAGGGGATCCCCCGGTTTGGAGGCCCTCCCCCCCGCTTCAGGGTCGTCAGAAAGCGGGGGGAAATGTCTGCTGGGAACTCTGTTATTCCTGATTGAGATTTATTCCCATAGAAAATCATGGAGAATTGATCTGCTGGTATCTGGGGCTCTGGGGGGGGCTGTTTTTTGGGGTAGAGGCACCAAATTTTCAGTATAGCATCTAGTGCCTCTCCCCAAAATACCCACCAAGTTTAAAAAATATTGAACCAGGAGGTCCAATTGTATGAGCCCCAAAAGAAGGTGCCCCTATCCTTCATTATTTCCTATGGAAGGAAGGCATTGAAAAGGTGTGCTGTCCCTTTAAATGTGATGGCCAGAACTCCCTTCGGAGTTCAATTATGCTTGTCACAGCCTTGATTTTGGCTCCACCCCTAATGTCTCCTGACTCCACCCCCAAAGTCCCCAGATATTTCTTGAATTGGACTTGGCAACCCTATTATATCATGATGGATCTAGCAGAGGGGTGTCAAACCTCCGTCCCGCGGGCCAGAACTGGCTCACCCAGAGTTGTAATCCAGCCCGCAAATGGGGTTGTCTTCTTTCCCCTCCTCCACTCCCCGCCCATACCTGTCCTCACCCTTCCTCACCGTCATTGAGTGCAGGGAGCAGACAGTAGGGCCGCTAAACTTCCCAGTTTACTTGGTTTCATCTTTGCTAGTTTCTCCTGTGCCTGATCAGGTTCTGCCCCCAGGCAAAACTCCTCTAGGCCTACACTGTCTTGCTTGACCCTGCAATTCAGCAGCTGTGCTTCCTCAGCACCTGGGATTGGCTGAGGGCTGCCTACTCTGGTGGGGTGAAGATAGGCAGCTCTCCCAGAACTCCGACAGCAAGGTGGGCATGTGGCTGCACGTGCCTGGCCTGCCTGCCGGCCACCCCATGACTGCCCTGGCTGGCTGGATTCGGGTGCGGGTCAGAAGAAGGAGAGCTGGCCTGGAGGTCCTCAGCCACCAGTGAGGGACAAAGCCTGGCCAGAGGTTTCCTGCAGGCGTGCATGAGTAAGATGCCTCTGGATGTGGAGGAGGGGGGAGAGGGACTGGTCAGGGAGTAAGCTGACCTGGGTGTTGCTTACAGGCATTTGCAGAGCAGCAGTGTGAGCAATCTTGGAGAGGCTGCCGCTGCAATGAAGCCCGTCTTTGCCCGGGTGAAGAAAAGCAGGGAAGGACGGCCCAAGCTGGCTTCCTCAGGAGTCAGCTCCCGACAGAGGGGAAGGCATTTGCCATGGAACACATGCTGCATGGGAGATACTCCCAAGAAAATGTGTATTGGATCACAGCCTTGTTGCTCCTTGGAGGAGTTGAACATATGAAGCTGCCTTATACTGAATCAGACCCTCGGTCCATCAAAGTCAGTATTGTCTTCTCAGACTGGCAGCGGCTCTCCAGGGTCTCAAGCTGAGGTTTTTCACACCTATTTGCCTGGACCCTTTTTTGGAGATGCCAGGGATTGAACCTGGGACCTTCTGCTTCCCAAGCAGATGCTCCACCACTGAGCCACCGTCCCTCCCCGAGTTGGAGAAGGGAGGCTGTGGAGGAGATGAGGAGGAGCTTCTCCCTCTCTCTGTCTGAGTGGAAAGTTTCAAAGTCTCTGCCACACCATATGTGCTCCAGCACTTTAAAATCCCACTGGGGTTACTGGGGGTAGGGAGTGGGAAGACTGGTCAGGGAAGAGAAACGAGGAACTGGAACATAGAACCCAAGCCTAGATAGTATGTCTTGTTGGGAATCCCTTGCAAAAAAAAAAAAATGTTGCATGGAATGCAATTCTCAAAGGTATCAAGTTCATTCAAGGCATAATGTGTTAAGTATGTTTGTTGTTTTGTAGTTTAAGCTTTTAAGAAAAATTTAATTGCATTTGGCTGTGTTCCTTAAAAAGTTTACATCTCTGCTACCTTGCATTACATTTGATGACACACATTTGATGACAATCGTATACCGGATCCAGTACAAAGTGCTGGTCATAACCTTTAAAGCCCTATATGGCCAAGGACCGACCTACCTGAGGGACCGTCTCTCCCCATATGAGCCCCAGAGAGCACTGAGGTCAGTGGGGAAAAGCAGACTGAATATCCCTGGGCCAAAAGAAGTTAAACTTCAAAGCACCCGCACTCGGGCCTTTTCCGTTGCGGCCCCACAACTCTGGAACCAACTCCCAGAGGAGGTGCGGGCCCTGCGGAACTTAGACCAGTTCCGCAGGGCCTGCAAGACCGCCCTCTTCAAACAGGCGTTCACCAATAACTGAATTAATGTTTACCGCCAGATTAATAATGTTTACCGCCAGTGTTAATTTAGGAATGTTTTAATTAATTATTGACTATTGACTGGTTTTAATGTGAATTTTAATGTGAATTTAATGTTTTTATTATTGTATTGTTTACTTGAAATGCTGTTAGCCGCCCTGAGCCTGCTTCGGCGGGGGAGGGCGGGATATAAATAAAATTTTACTTACTTACTTACTTACTATGACCCGGTCCAACAAAGTCCAATTTATTTTAGATCTGGCCTTCGTGACAAATGAGTTTGACACCCCTGATCTAACACATCCATACATTCTCCAATTATTGTTTGCCAGTAGCAATCTAGCAAGCCACTACTTCTTTACTTCATTCTGCTTTATTACATTTTGTTGCAGCAGGCTGGTTGAGTCTAGTTAACATTTCCATGATGGAGAAAGCACAAAAATGCCTTTGTGGCGATCCTCCAGAGGAAGCCTTCCCTGGACCCTAATTATGTTAATTGCTGTTAACTGGTTGCCAATATTATACTGCTGGATAATATACATTCACAGGTGACAACCACACAACCACAGCCTCCCCTCAGATAAGACAATTCATTTATATCTGTTTCAGTACACTTCCCAATCTGATTCTGGAATCATAAATTGCCTTGGTCATCTTGATGGAAAACTGTGCTGGAATGGGTCCCCCATTGGCCTCAAAGTAACTTCTGATGTCACCGAAGAGAACATTCTTCTTGAATACCAGTCTGAAAAAGGTATCAGAGGCACTGCACCAGAATGTTTGCATCCCTGTCTAAGTGGACTGGAGCCAGAAGGTCAAGAGAGGTAGTAGAAGATTGGGGGAAGCAGTTGAAACCTGAAAGGCAGTAATGGGTTGGCTGAAAGCAAACAAACTGGAGATGAGCGCTACTTAGGCTTCCCAATCCCCAGGGCCCAGCGGGGGATCCCCCGGTTTTACAGGCTTCCCCCCTCCCCCAGCCAGCTGGCCGGCGGGGGAAGCCCCGCCCCCAAAGCTATTATGCACCTCCATGAACGAGTCCCATAGGGAATGATGGGGAATTGATCTGCAGGTATTGGGGGCTCTGGGGGGGCTGCTTTTTGAGATAGAGGCGCCAAATTTTCAGTATAGCATCTAGTACCTCTCCCCAAAACACCTCCCAAGTTTCAAAAGGATTGGGTCAGGGGGTCCAATTCTATGAGCCCCAAAAGAAGGTGCCCCTATCCTTCATTATTTTCTATGGAAGGAAGGCATTTTAAAAGATGTGCTGTTTCTTTAAATGTGATGGCCAGAACTCTCTTGGAGTTCAATGATGCTTGTCACACCCTTGCTCCTGGCTCTGCCCCCATGTCTCCTGGCCCCACCCCCAAAGTCTCCTGGCTCCACCCCCAAAGTCCCCAGATATTTCTTGAATTGGACTTGGCAACCCTAGCGCTGATTGATAATTTAGACAGAGATCAAGGAGTCAGCCTTGCATGACTGGGTTTGCATTGCCTCTAAAGAAGCAAAGTTGAAGTCCAAGGGTTCTATTAGATCCATGTCTACAGATAAACTGCCACCTCTTCTCAATTACCCCCATCCCATCCCCTCCTTCCGCCATGGTGTCCTCCATCCTTCCCTGTCCAACTTGAAAGTTGCTAATGACACCTTATGGTGCTTTTATTTATTACTCACCTAATTTTTTTTTTTTACTTTTCTATTCTTAATTTTACTGGCAAATTACTGTCAGTAATTTATGTTTCTGATTTAATTCTGGGGGCTCTGCATTATTCTTTCATTATGTTTGCTGTGACTCATATTGAGACTCCTCTTGGATTCTCCAGTGCAGAAAATACAAAATAAATAAAAAAACATTTGGCTGCTTCATTTACATAATAAAAAGGCACCAAATTAACTTTTCTTTTTGTTTTACAACTCGTGTTGTGCTATTGTTAAAAAAAAATCCTTGGCAGTCATCCTACAGTGGTATCTTATGATGGGAAAGAAGCACCGTAACACAACTTTAAATGAAAAAGGGAAGAAAAGCTGATAATGTGCTGCATACAGAAACAGGACTCGGCACTCTACCCCAAGAGCAAACACAATGTGACCTTCAGGGCTCTGTGATTTGCTCTGCAAAGAGCAGCTGATATGGACAGGGTGCTGTGTATTGGGGCCATGGCACTATTGAAAACAGGCGCTTAACTCTTCTCCATGCAGTCCCCAGATCAAAAATGCTCTCCACCCTCCCAGTTGCAACCATAATAAAGAAAAAGCAGACATGATATGAGCATATCTCTCCCACTCTCCTTACTTGCATTTAATGCAGCCAGGAGAGTGTGGGACACAGCTTTAATTGGGAAGGCCCCAAGCATGCTTAAGTTAACATCCTTAAGGGTTAACACACAGCTAGGCATGACTGAGAAGAAATAAAGTCAGAAGAGTTACCAACATTCCAGTCTTATCTGCAACAGAACTTGCACTATGCCTTAATCAATCTCTACTGTGTTTCTAAGTAACAACAGAAGTTGGGGGTTCTTAAGAGCCCAAACTGGATTTACCTGGTCAAGGTGCATGTGAAGTAGAATTTCCTTCTGCAACAGAAATCCTGACCAATGAGTTGATGCCACCCTGGCAAACTGTGTTAGTAGTGTGTAGCTCGCTCTCACAATGAAATTATGCTGGATGTTGCAGCCAATTAGTGTGTGTATATGCCAACATGTGCCAATGTGTCATCAAGGCTATTTAAAGTACTGCTCACCCCAAAAAGGGGTAGAGCAGCTTGGTATTGCAGGCTTTGGCTTAGCTCTGCTCTCCATTTATTGCAATGAACTTTTCCCCCTTCCTCTTCACCTGGACTTTGTACAAGAAGGGAATTTTAAATAAACTTTAATGATTGTACCCTGGGGGAAAGTGATGACCTCCAACTTCCAGTGTTACTAACTTACAGTCCAGTTCCCTATCACCTTCCCCTCCAAACAATTATTTTGATTTATACTTTGGGGAATCTAACCCATACCACATGAAATCCATCCAGTCAAAAAGCAACATAACATTGGTTAATTAGATTGGTAGAACAAACTTCTATGTTATCATAAAAACCCTTACAAAAATGAGAAGTATAAAAATATTTACCTCTTGGTGTACCACTTTTTCACAGTCCTCTGCCAACCTCCCAAAAAGTAAAATATTGATTGTGTCCGGTCTGAAATATGAGTTTTCTGATTCTAGGAAAAAAACCAAGAGCAATTCAAGTGTTTCTGTAACAATTATCTAAGCACAAGGCAACACTAATTCTGGATGTGGGAGTAGGTTCCCATGGAAAACCACCTCACATCAGCAGTGAATGAACCCAACAGACTCTTAAATAGAAGGTATATGGATCAAATCATAGTATACTTTTAGAATATACATAGTGATGACTACAGTTAGGAGCATATATATCATACTGTAAGGTATAAATGAATCCTGCAGGTGATTAATGTAGTTTGCATTTCCAACTCTGTCTTGCAAGAGGAAACTGAAAGGCAAGATTTTAGGGTTGCCAGGTCTGACTCAAGAAATATCTGGGCACTCTGTGGGTGGAGCCAGAAGCAAGGCAGTGACAAGCAAGACTGAACTCCAAAGGGAATTCTAGCCAACACATAAAGGGACCACACACCTTTTAAATGCCTTCCCTTCATTGGGAATAATGGAGGATAGGGACATCTTCTTTTGGGGCTCATAGAATTGGACCGCCTAGTCCAATGTTTTTGAAACTTGGGGGTTTCTTTGTGGAGAAGAATTAGGTGCTATGCTGAAGATTTGGTGCCTTTACGTCAAAAACAGCCCCCCCCCCCCCGAGAGCCCCAGATACCCATGGAACAATTTTCCATTATACTCTATGGAGACTGGTCTCCATAGAGTAATGTAGTGCCCAGTGGGCATTCTCCCCCCCCCCCATTTTTGATAACCCTGAAGCGGGGGGAGGCCTCCAAACCAGGGGATTCCCTGCCCCCAACTGGGGACTGACAACCCTATTTGTGTCCAGCCAATACACATACCTGATTGAGCAAGTTAAATCTGACAAGGAACTGCACCCCTACCTGAGTTCAGATTTTCATATAGTATCTTCAATATACCTTTTCTGCCATTATGAGAACTGTACAGCAATGTTCTTCAAACTCTGCAATAGGTCCTCATTTCCCATCTTTTACTCATTAATTCAATGCAACAGGTTTCTCCTCCCCACCCCATCTTTATGCCTTCAATGAATGACAAGTAACGAGCAAAACTGAGAACTATATATTTAAATACCTTGAAGTACAATTTTGAAGAAGGCTTTTCCATTTCCAAGTCTAGTTAATGGATAGGAAAGAACAACTACTCCCTGAAATGAAGGAAAATAAATCTAATTAATGAGTCAGAAACTGCTACAAGAGAAATCATTATAAATAGTGCTTAGCATATTTACCAGAACATCCATCCGTACTGCCTTGCAATGTGTCTACAGCACAAGCATCACTGTAGTGTTTAGGACAATGTGGCAGCAGAACAATTATTAGGGGTTTTTTCTAAACATACATGTCAGCGGTAAAAGCCTAAAATTGTACACCAGACTTGTTTCTGAAGATAATCTAACATTAAGCCAATTTTATTCAAGTCTGGTGAAAGCAAAAGTAGAAACAAGAGGCCCATCTCTTCTATTTCCTACTGCAGGGTCCTGCATGTTTTATATATATGTGTTTGCATGTGTATCATTATGTAGAAAAAGAATGTTTTCATTAGCACAACTTATTTGCATATGCCACACACCCTTGACTTCACTGAAAGGTGGAGTAAACTATATCAGCTCAGCATCTACCTTAAAATGCTTTTTGAATTATAGTTGTCATAATAAAACCTGACTCCCATCACACTTTTTAAATTACTTTCTCCTATGTGGCCACAGTGGCATGATGAAGATTTCCATCTGTCTGGTTTATATGTTTTGATTATTTTCCCATTTTTGTGGGGAAAAATATTAGAAGAGCTTGTCTAATCTTAGAGTTCAGCAAAGTTCTTACAGGGGGTTTAAACAATGGAGCCCAGAAGCAAGGGTTTTTTTGGGGGGGAGGGGGGCGCGCTAAGAAAGAAAGTACAATAAAATGTAGAGGTTCTGGAGCTCTGCTCCTGTGAGCTCCTTGCCAAAATGCGGCCTATGTGTGTGTGTGTGTGTGTGTGCATATGAAGTTAAATGTGTATGCATGCGTATGTATAAGAAAAATAATGTGCATGCCTGTATCTATGGGAAAGTGTGCCTATACCGTCTATCCTTGGCCACAGTACCAAATTTAAAATTCACAATTTGATGTCAAGATAAGAAAATCATTTTTTTTTTATTGTTGACTTGGTACTTTAGCATTTTGTTTTACCTCTATCATGACAAGAGAAACTGCTTAAATACACAGGAAAATGTAAACCTTATGCATAGCAGGAGACCAGTCAGTTGTACTACTATCACTCTATATTAAACTGCCTCAGGTTACAACTCCTCCAGCATCTCAGCTAGTTCTCTAAGGACATACTTATCTGTTTTGAGCATAGCCAATATAGTAGCCTTCCTTGGAAAACAGTAAACATGTAGTGCAACCACTGTGATGATTGTAACGTACTTCAAATCTGCTTCTAGGTAAAACACAGCAGATGTGGATTCTCCAGAACAGTGCCTAGGACATGTTCAGATTCCCTAAATGCTTCTGTCAAATTAGCAAGAACTACTTTCCATGTTAGCTGTGCTTTTGTGCCAGGTTTTACAGTCACCTGTTATTTTTCCCCTTCCAGGCAGCAGATTTCAGCTGTGTTAAACAGCAAGGCATGTTTCCTCTAAGGTAATTATCCATCACAATGAAATAAAATATTGAACATATATTTTACACTGAAACAATAATACATGAAACGCTCTCTTTTTATACAAACATATTATGGCAGTCATCTTTAGCAGCTTCATTGTTTTTGTGCCTCCATATTTATTTTACGAACAGAATTCAGTGGCTAATAAGACTACTGAATCAAAATTGTTTCAGTAACAGTGCAAGTATCCAGAAGAAGGGTAAATCCTTAAAGAAAACATCAGACAGCAGGGGTGGGGAGTGGAATACAGACATGCAACCCTCTTTACTAAAACAATTTCTACAAATAGTTTGCCTACTTCCAGGAACTCTAACTATGCACTTGGGATAATAATATTAGACTAACAGAGAAAAAAAGTGCACGTCTGTTTCAGGTGTATACACTAAGGAAATTGAGAAAATAAAGCTATAAACCTTGCTGAATACTTTTGGTCCATTCATAGGTTACTAATACAAACTTCATGCATTAGGCTATCACAACAGAAGGGGAGTAAGTCAAAGGCATCTGATTTTGCCAGATTTTTTCAACATTTAAGATGCGCCATGTCAACAATTCAGACTGAAGTATGTTCAGGAATGCTTCTCTAGCTTATGTGATTCTTGACCTCAATATGGCTGTCTTCACTGTGCCATTTGAAAGCCTGCATGGGGTTCTGGCTAAATTGTCAGATCAGGCTCTTGGGAGACCTAGGTTCAAAATCCTCACTGTTACCATGGAAGTCTCCTGGATGGCGGCCCAGTCACATTCTCTCAGCCTAACTTTTTATCTGTTGTGGACAGGGTTATTGTGAAAAATGCAGGAGGGGAGAATGATGTAGTTCTGGGTCCTTGCTAGGGATAAAAGAAGGATATAAATAAATGTAAAATGCATTTGTACTCTGTAAAAATTCCTTCAAACTTGAGTAATAAATTTATTTATTTGGCTTATATCCCACTCTCCCTATAAGGCAGGCTCAGGACGGGTTACACGAGAAATCAAACAATTAAAATGATTAAAAGCAGATTACAATTTCAATTCATTAAAGTGGCCTTTTAAAAAATGGGCCCAATAAGATGTGTCTTTGGTAAGGTTGGATCAAAACTCCTTTACTCTAAGTATGTGTGATGGACTTAAAGCAGTCTATCTGTGTGAGTGGTGAGAAACTGATTGGCTGGGCCGTTTCCATGCGGAAGGAGGCTGACAGAGGGGGAAAATCTTCTCAGGGTTCAATTCAGTTGAAGCTCGACTGGAGATTGGAGCTAAGAGCAGTCTGTCAGCTCAGTTCCTGAGACAGAATTGGTTTTTATAGCTTCTGTCTGGAAGAGAGTTAATTTGTGAGAAGGGGATAATCCAAAGCTCTTTCTCAGTGAAAACTCTCAAAGCTGTGGCACAGTGTGCCACAAGGCAGAGGGGAACTTTAAGGCTCTGCTGAGGAATTCTGTCGGTGCCAAAGGACAGACTCCTGGTTCTAACAAAGAACACAAACACACTGGGAGAAGGACAAAAGGTTCTTGTGGCTGTTTGGAAATCCCAGAAGTCAGACAGGGATCCTAGATGTGTGGGACTTAACACAAAGGGAATTGAGGTGCTGGTGTGAATAGCCCTCAAGGGTGCTAGCTCCTGGGTATTGTTCTACAGTCTGGAGCGTACCTGATTGCTAGAGGAAAGGGTCTGTGAGGGGATATATCCATCACAAGTTCAGTCAGTCCTCTGAGTGAGTGGATCTATATATGAAAAGCCTGAAACTACTTTATACACCTTTCTCTAATTAAGAGGGTTATCCAGAGTGAAGGAATCAGTTTGTTTTTATATTACAACTTCAGCCTGCCAACATCTATAGTGTTCTAGGTTATTTGTTATTTGAATCCCTGCCTGCCAACTGATTTTCATAAACACAAGATAGTTATTATTTCCTCCTTTCCTTGCCTTCTAAACATAATATTTGTTTTTTTACTTTGAAACGCTATCAGTGCCTTTATTATTTTCCGACAAGGTTTAATTCTGGTTTCTTGAGGTACTGGGTAAAAGGGACAAAATTTAAAGTGGTCCGTGTTTATCCATTCACCCTGACTGTCCTTCACAGTATGTTTCTGGCATCCTTCTCCCTCTCATTTTTTTTTCTTTGTGACATTGGTTCTGAGTGTACTAATAATCAAGAAAACTTATAAAAGCTGCATCCTAGAACTTCAGTTTGGTGCCAGTTTGGTGTAGTGGTTAAGTGTGCGGACTCTTATCTGGGAGAACCAGGTTTGATTCCCCACTCCTCCACTTGCAGCTGCTGGAATGGCCTTGGGTCAGCCATAGCTCTGGCAGAGGTTGTCCTTGAAAGGGCAGCTGCTGTGAGAGCCCTCTCCAGCCCCACCCACCTCACAGGGTGTCTGTTGTGGGGGAGGAAGGTAAAGGAGATTGTGAGCCACTCTGAGACTCTTCGGAGTGGAGGGCGGGATATAAATCCAATATCTTCTTCTTCTTCACTCTAATCCAAGGTTTATTTCCACATCATCTTCAGTTTTATGGTGTGCACGCATCCTACGAACTGCATGCTTTCCTTGCAGAGCACGTCTTCACAGAAAACAAAACAATGTAATTCTCAGCTAATGTCTCAAAGTGCTGCTGATGAGAAGGCTTTCAAATTAATTTCACCAACAACAAATAAAAGCAAACATGCTGAGAAAATTAGTCTTCTATGTTGTAGTCTACATGAGAAAGTTTGCACACTGAGCCTAACATATTATAAGCACTGTGTTCATACCACCAGCAGAGAATGTTTCTTGCTCATCATAGTCCAGCACCATGTTTTCCTTGTTGTAGCAGACAACAGAAAACTACTGGTAGAAAGGAAACTAACGTTATAAAGACAAAAATTATACTGTGATGTGATCCTTCCCATTTTTTTAAAAAAATGTTTGTTCATAAATCTGAGAGAAACTATTGATTTTTAAATGCTCCATTAAGTCATCAGAAGGAAATTTTTATCACAATGCCATTAAAGTTTAAAGCTTAACCGAAAACATCACCATCTATTACAACCCCCCCCCCCTCCACACACACACACAGTTCTACTCTTCTTCAGGGGTAATAAAAGTTTAAAAATCCTTCAAATATAGTCCTATGGAAATAAAACAAAATTGATAAGACTGACTTCCTAGCACATTCTTTATTGAGGGACAATTCTGCCAGATTTACTTCCAAGTAAGCATACTTACGGTAGATTCAAGCTGTAAGGGACGGGGGGGGGGGGAGATATAGCATGTCTCCAAAGGGAGAACATTAACTTTAAAAAGACCATTGTTATTCAAGTAACTTAATCTTATGAAAGTTTTAATGAGTATCAAGCTAATGCACTTAAAATCCCCCAAAACAACAACTTCAGTTCAAAGAAATCTTCAAACATGGTCCACCACTAAATACAACAGGAATTGATATTATCAAGCAGTCTCACATTCCTTGGACGACAAATACTGTAGTATACCAATATCAGACTAGAATCTACGATGCCCGGGCTCAAAGCCCCATTCTGCCATGCACCTTACTGGGCCAGTTATTCTGTCAACTGAACCTACTTCACAGGGATGGTTGTGAGGATATCATGGAGTAGGACAGGACTATACACACCACCATGAGTTGTTTGGAGGAAAGTGGGATAAACAGGTAAATAAACAGTAAACAGTATGTCTCAGGCCTTGCTGGTGTAGGACTACAGCAGAACCAAAAAGCCATGTAACAGAATGCCTTTCCTTAAGAGAAACCATAACAGAACATACTGAGCATCTGCGTTGCTACAGTATCCAGGCAAACAGGTGTGAAAAACCTCCGCTTGAGACCCTGGAGAGCCGCTGCCAGTCTGAGAAGACAATACTGACTTTTGATGGACCCAGGGAGGTCTGATTCAGTATAAGGCAGCTTCACACGTTCATATATGTTCAGTTTTGTCAATAAAAGGAATTGCACAGATTTGCGATTTTGCTGCGGAACAACAGCTGCTCCTTTCTGCTGTTGTTGGCAAGCTTTAAAGTTACACAGAACTGCCCACAGCAAGCATAACACAATAGCAAGCCAGCTTGCGACAAAAAGAAACGACAGTCTTCCATTCAGCGTGCAGAAGCGTTTCGTACACCTCGGAAGCTTGCTCGTTCCCAACATCAAAATGCCAACCGTTACCAGGCACCCCACCGTACAGAAAGAGCCACTTTAGGGACCAGTCGTTTTGCACCGGGACGAGTCTTCACTTTGGCCGCTTTTATTTACAACGGTCTTTTTGTTTCGGAGGGGGTGAAAAGAGAGAGAGATGCATAGGGACCGGCATTTTTTTTTTAATGAAAAAAAGAGGGAAAGAATGATGAAAGTAAGTTTACCTGAAAATATTTGTTGGTATATTCCCCTCCCAACTGGAAATGCTTCAAACCGACTCTCCGGAGATGCTTGGGGAGCGAAGTTTTCAATTCCTGCAGGGACCGTTTTAGCTCCAGAGGCATCGCTTCTCTTGACCGAACCGAGTTAGTTCAGCTTTTGTCAAACGCATGCATATTCGATTTTAGTACCCAAATCGGTTAGATTTCACTGGAAAAGGCTGCTAAAAGAAACGTTGACTTGCTTGGTTAAATGGGAGGACTTGCCTAACCCGCACCAAAAACTGCGGACTTCACGAAAATCCCCAGCGCGCGCGCGCCCCGCTCGCTTAGCCTAGGTCTTCTCTCTCCGCGGCTCTCTATGATTCACGGCGCCTCCAAAACCCGGAAGATAACCAGCCAAGCGCATGCGCGGGGTGCTCAATGCCTCCGCCTGTGGGTAACATGAGAGGCTGTAAAGATTTGGCGGGGAAAATACGAGCTATGCACTGGAAGGTGGAGTCCGTGTCCGTCCCCGTTGAAGAAGCGTCGCCTGCGTTGTTCCTCGCAACTTGTGCAAAATTGCGATCTTATTCTGTGTATGCATGCACGGAAGTAAGTTCCGCGTTGCTCGACGGAGCTTACTCCCCACTAAGGGGGCAATTCTAAAACAGGTCTGTACAAAAGTTATATTCAACAGGAGTGTTTTTAGGACTTGGGCGTGAGTGTGCATGGAAGAAGAAAATTGCACCCCCGTGTGCAGTTAGCTGAAAGATCCATTGAACATGATGGAAGTTACTTTTGAACATGTATAAATCCATTGTTTTAATTTTTTTTTTCAGGTCTGCAAGCAAAGCTTTCTAAGATTTGTATTTACACAAGCATGGAGATTCCTAAACAGTCTCTTCTTCTAAAATGCTTATTACACAATATACATTGCTGGGTGGTTGGGAAATTTCTGGAGATTTGGGAAATGGAACCTGGAGAAGGAGGGATTTGCAGAGGGGAGAGGAGGGACTTCCGCAGGATTGTCAGGATAGAATTCCACACAGTTCACGCTCCAGAGGAACTGGCCACTTTCGTCTGGAGATCTGTTGTGATTCTGGAAGATCTCCAGGCTACACTTGAAGATTGGCAGCTCTACTGTTTGGATCATTTTTTAGTGCGTCTTGAAGTTGTTTGCTTGTTTGTTGTGTTTTGTTTTTTGATAGATCATAGTGTTTCCTATCTCAGGGTGATAACTCGGGTTGCAAACCTCCATGTGGTGGCTGGAGATCTCCTGCTAGAAATCAGTTCCCCTGGAGAAAATAGCTGCTTTGGAAGGTGGAATCTATGACATTATGCCCATTGAAGTCCCCCCCACCCCCTTCTCAGGCTTCACTCCCAGAATCTCCAGTATTCCCCAACCTGGTGCTGGCAGTCCTATTGATAATTGTTTTATAAAAATAGAAAAGTTGCTTTTCCTTGAAGAACTTACGGTTCACATATGGTAATCGAGCAATGCCAGTGGTACTAGCTGCAAATTCCATATATAGCTATGATGGGATGTGTTTCAAAACTGGCTACTGATATCAGATTTATAAAAGGCAGCTTTGGTTGGAATCTGACTCTTCCAGCAAACTCTAAAAGTAAAATCCCATTAATAGGAAAGACAAAACGATGAAAACACATGACATTTAATTTCATGCCAACTTTTATTTCTGATGTGACTAAAAAAAAAAAAGTCTTCTCCAATATAACTGTAGGAATGTGAGTTATTCTTTTTCTGTTTTGTCCCCCAAAAGTAGTATAAGATGTTCTCCAGAGGTGAATGCAATCATACTTGCATGCACAAATTAAAAATGAAACATACCTTTAAAACTGATTTTAAACTATATGAGGAGGTGACTCTCCATGTATTTGTTTTTAACTAGTTAGAAAAAAAGTTTTAGTCAAGATACTTGCAGTTTACTATTAGTCACTATTGGTTTGCTTCTGAAATTATAGACTTCAGGGTTCAACTGTGGCTGGGGGTAAAGTGTTAATTACTGTTGAGGAATCCAGTAACACTTTTGCTGTTGTTTCCCTTGATATTCTAAAAAAGGCAAGCTTAATAGTTATAAGAAGATGTGAAGATATTGGATTTATATCCCGCCCTCCACTCCGAAGAGTCTCAGAGCGGCTCACAATCTCCTTTACCTTCCTCCCCCACAACAGACACCCTGTGAGGTGGGTGGGGCTAAGAGAGCTCTTACAGCAGCTGCCCTTTCAAGGACAACCTCTGCCAGGGCTATGGCTAACCCAAGGCCATTCCAGCAGGTGCAAGTGGAGGAGTGGGGAATCAAACCTGGTTCTCCCAGATAAGAGTCCACACACTTAACCACTACACCAAACTGGCTCTCCATTTATATGGCTCTCCATATAACCATTTATGTTACTCTTATCACAGGTAGTTGAGACAGAGCACAGCATTCTTTTTAAAAGAAAACTGCCATACAATCAAAGGATAACAACTATTCCTCAATATGAGAACAATACTAACAGAAACAGCAGTGCTTTTTAATGTCAGAGTATGAATTATCCTCTGTATGGGGAGGGACGGTAGCTCAGTGGTAGAGCATCTGCTTGGGAAGCAGAAGGTCCCAGGTTCAATCCCTGGCATCTCCAAAAAAGGGTCCAGGCAAATAGGTGTGAAAAACCTCAGCTTGAGACCTTGGAGAGCCGCTGCCAGTCTGAGTAGACAATACTGACTTTGATGGACCAAGGGTCTGATTCAGTATAAGGCAGCTTCATATGTCCGTGTCCATGGCGCCTAATTGAAATGTCATCTTTGACAAAAAAAAATCAGGTCTACTATAATTATTTATAATCATGAATTCAGTACTTTATGGGTTATCAAGCTCCAGGTGGAGCCTGGAGATCTCCCAGAATTACATCTGATCTCCAGAAGACAGATATCAGTTCTCCTGGACAAAATTGCAGCTTTGGAGGGTGGACTCAAGGGCACTATATCCTCCTGAGGTCCTTCCCTTCCTCAAATTCCAGCCTCCCCAAGATCTACCGTGCCCCCATCTCCGGGGATTTTCCAACCTGAAGCTGGCAAACTTAGTAAGCATTATTTTTAATAGGAGAATAAGCAGCTGCTGCTTGGAAATTTCCTGGAGAAAGGGTTATATAGATTATAGACTAGATTATATAGACTACTGTAACACCTTCTACATGGGGCTGCCCTTGACTCAACTCCGGAGGCTGCAACTGGTGCAAAACGCAACAGATAGGTTGTTGTTGGAGCTATCTGTACGGCAGCACATCCAACCTGCGCTGGAAACGTTACACTGGTTGCCTGTGGCATTCTGGATTCGTTTCAAGGTGCTGGTTATAACCTTTAAAGCCCTATACGGCCTGAGACCTGTTTACCTTCAGGACCGCCTTTCCCCATATGTGCCCCAGAGAGCACTACATTCAGGGTCCCAAAATCTCCTTCAGATTCCTGGACTGAAAGAAGTTCGATTGTCCACCACTAGAGCCAGAGCATTTTCAACAATAGCCCCTGCTTTGTGGAATGCCCTCCCTGAAAACATCAGGGCCCTGCGGGACCTGCCACAGTTCCGCCAGGCCTGTAAGAGCTGTAAGACTATTTAAGCTTGCCTTCAGTAGTTAAGGGGAGGTAGCAAATGTCCCACAGCACTGACAGTCCCACTGGACAAATAGATATTGAGAAACACCAATGTGTATCTTGGATTTTATGGTTAAAATGTGTAGAATTGATTTTATTGTATATTGTTTTTTTAGTATTCTATGTGGTTTTTAACTGTTGTTAGCTGCCCTGAGCCTGTTAGGGGAGGGTGGGATATAAATCTGATAAAATAAATAAAATAAAATAAAATATATAACATTAAATTGCTATTCTTCCTTGTTCATTCCATTCCTTAATATTTTACATTATCCATTATTTGTACTTAGAATTAAAATGTTTGTATTTGTTTGTATTTAAAATGTTATGTATTTTAATATAGTCAAAGGGGGATGAACTGATACCTTCACTGTATTGTGCTTTGTATTTATCGTTCTAAAAACTTTAAGTGATAAAAAATTATATATGAGAAAGAAATCCCTTGCAACCAGAAAAGGAATTATTTGGCTCTTTATCTCCATCACAATGAGAACCCAAGATCTGAAGTTTTAGGAGCTTTAAGGAAGAGATGGGGTGTTTTCGCACTTACGTTTTACTGGCGCGAAGACCCTCCTCACGCCGGCGGATCTGCAGTGATTTCGCACTAGAAGCGCCGGCGCAGCCCATTGCGCCGGCTACTTCCGTCGCTAAGCCAGCGCAAACGGAAACCGCCAAGAAGCAGGAAAACGTTTGCGCTGGCTTAGCGACGGAAGTAGCCGGCTCTTTGGGCTGCGCCGGCGCTTCTAGTGCGAAATCACTGCAGATCCGCCGGCGTGAGGAGGGTCTTCGCGCCAGTAAAACGTAAGTGCGAAAACACCCGCAGTATTTAGGCACACAATCAGAAGCTGTTTGTTATCCTTTTCTCTGTAGAGTTTGGTATGAGCAGCAGATTTGCTTCTGGCTTTTGTCTACTCCGTTTGGGAGTAAGTCTTGTTAAATTCAGTAGGATTTACTTACAACTAGATATGAGTAGGATGGTAGTTTAAAATATTTGCAAATAATAGAAGATTAGCAGAGAACACAGAGAACTTTTTCATCTGCTGTGCCAGTTGGGGAGGGTTAGGGACTGGATCGAGACTAAATTTTCCATCAACTAGATGTAATTTCTCTGATTCCACTCTTGTACTGCAGCTCACTGATTTTCATTAAATGCTACACATAAGGGATAGGGGACCTTGAGCATGAGGGAGGTCTGCTTTGGGAAGGTGGAACCAACGGTAGTTTACAAGTTAGTCTGGATTCAGCCCCAAAATACTGACTAGATCCCTTATGTCTTTAAGATTCTATCAGAAGTATAAAGGATTCTGCGCTAGTGCTGTAACGTGACTGAGTTAGGAACCAGTACTGGACCTGCATCAGGGAGAACAAGTGGGGCTAACTAAGTGGAATCTTTTGCTGATCTACTCAGAAGTAAATACAGCTGTGATTAAAGGGACTTACTGCCAAGTAAGTGTTTATAAAATTAGCAGTCTTAGCAATCCTAAGCAGGTCTATTCAGCAGGCATACTCATGCCTATTCAACGAGGCTGACTCAGGCCTGCACTGTTAGAATCCCCAGGTTTCTGAGACCTTGGTACCCGCCCACCCCCATAATGTTCTCCAAATAGGCAGTCTCCTAATTAGTTGGAGAAATTGCTTTAAAGGAGACAAGTGAGAGGGGGTAGCTGGGATTCTCCACCTATGTATATGGGGATCTTTTCTTTCAGAAAATTGTTGAAATAAACTAGGCACATTTCTACCAGAAAGGTTTTATTTAGAAAAATGAGTTGTGCCAGAATTTGACAGAGATTGGTGTGGTTCAGCTGGAATTGGCTTAAATTTCCATAGTTTGATTCTCTTTCCCGTAGAACTTTGTAGCTTGGCTGTTCCTCTAGTCTCTCAAGTAAGCATGCTTTATTAACTTGATCCCAATACATGGCTTACATACCAGGAGCCCTTGGTACCAGCCTCAAAATCTAAACATTTAGATATCATGGTATGTGACTCCATGGCATGGGGAGTGGCTGGAGATTTCTGACCTCATAGATTATGAGCTGACTCTGAGCAGAGTTCAGTGAGGGGCATAGCCTGGTTCCTGTAATAGTCTTGATTGGTGTCTGCATTGAAATATATAGATGCATCAGGTATATAAGACTTGCTTTTGCTTTACTCTGGGCTGCCCATCATAGACTCCCAGGGTTTCAGTGTACATTTGGGTAGTAGATAGGAATATTCCTTTTTGAATTCTATAAAGTGCACTAATTTTAGGTGTTGGATTTTCTTTATGTTATTGGGTTTTGCTTTTGTGTGATTTCTAGGTTCAATAAATAGTTCTTAGTGTAAAGCAGCTGTCCTCTCTCTCTCTCTCTCTCTCTCACACGCACCAGTCTCTCGCCAGTCTTAATCCAGCCCATTGAACTCTACTGGGGTTAGGGGTGGGGTATCCCAGGTAGTCACCTCGGCACCAGAATTCTTCAACAGGAATAAAAAGGCAAATCACATACATACAAACAGACTAACTAGCTAAAAGGAAAACAGGGGAGATGGTAGAGGCATCTGCTAAAAAAGCAGTATTTCATGGAGCAAAGAAGAGAGGACCCAAATGGATTTGGGGGTGTGAAGTATGGCACCAAGAACACACACACTGCTATGGAGCAGGGTGCTACAGTTACAGGGGGAAATGCTCCCTGAGGAAGTCTGATGTGTTAGCCCCCAAAAGAATAACTTGATTGTTTGTTTGTTTTTTGGAGGTAAACAATGATTTGGGAGAAGTGGCTTTACCTGAGGTGGACTATAGGTGTTAATAGTCCTTGATGGCCCTGTGATTACTGGATGGAAAAAGATACCAGGTTTTGTGAATAGTGTTAAGTATAGTTTAATTCGGGTAAATGGGTGAGGGGAGGGAGATCAGGCATTGATGACATTAATCTAAAGTGAGGAGGTAACTTACTTGGAAGATCCATTGTCCTAAATCAGGTATGTCTAACAGGTAGATCATGATCTACCAGTAGATCGCAGAGGGGTCAGAGGTAGATCACCAGCCCCACTTGGTCTCATGGTTTGCTGGACAGGTGTTTGGGTTTTTTTGATGATTGTTTGGTGTGGTGGTATTTGATTATTGGTGCCAATATGATGAATTCTTATTTTTACTTTTAGAACTGCATGTGTGGTTTTGGCATCATCCAGAGGTCTTCAGTTCCTGTTGATCTTTAATACTTTGGGACAGTGACAGCTTTGGACCAGATTCAGCCAGTGTTAACTTAGCACCCCAGCCACCCCAGTCTAACAAAGATGAGTGTTCCGAAGAAGAGCAAAACCTACCACTTTCATGATGAATGGGAAATGGACTACTTCTTCAACATGGTGAAAGACAAGTGTTGTTGTATACTTTTTAACACCGCTGTATCCTTGCCCAAAAAGGGTAATCTGGAGCATCATTATAAGGCTCTGCATAGCAATAAGTTTGATGCTGATTTTCTACCCAAAAGTGAAATTCGTAAACTGAAGCTCAAAGAACTTAAATCTTAATTGGCTGCACAGCAACAGTTGATGGCGAAGCCAAGGTCACATTCGGTCAATGCAACCATGGTATCCTTCAGGGTCAGCAACGTGATCGCAAAGAAATGCAAACCTTTCAATGAAGGAGAATTTGTAAAAGATTGTTTTCTTGAAGCAGCAGACAATCTTTTTGAAGGATTTAAGAATAAGAAAGCGATCACAGCTACTGTTCAAGATGTACAATTGTCAAGAAACACCATTGTGCGGCGAATAGAAAAGATGTGTGGAGACACAACTGAACAATTGTTGGAGGATGTTTCAGTTTGTGCTGCTTTCTCACTCCAACTGGATGAATCTACAGACATAAGAGACATATCCCAGTTACTAGTCTTTATCCGGATGGTTTTTGAAGACTTCAGTGTTAAAGAAGAACTGCTTGGAATGATTTCTTTAAAAGGGAGAACTACCGGTCAGGAAATATTCAGCTCTTTCTATTCTTTTGTGACAAAGTCACAATCTTCCATTGCATAAACTTGTTTCCATCACTACTGATGGAGCAAGAGCAGTGACAGGTGAAGTTAACAGTTTCATAGGCCTCCGTAGACAGCATGATGACTTTACAGATTTCCTTTCTTACCACTGCATCATTCACTAGCAAGTTTTGGCAAGCAAGAGACTCAATACAAAGCCTGTCATGGACATCACTTTCAAAATTGTAAAATCAGTTCGTGGAAGATCACTTCAAAGACAGCTTTTAAATCTTACTCTTGATGAAGGGGCAGTGGAAATCATTTTGCACATAGATGTAAGGTGGCTAAGTAGGCACAAATTTCTGAAAAGATTTTGTGATTTGCTGAATGAAATACGAAGGTTTTTGAAGGAGAGGGGAGATGACAAAGCAGAGTTGAAAGATGAGGTGTGGTTATGTGATCTGGCATTTCTCACTGACTTTACAGGCGAACTAAGTGATATGAACATTGAACTACAAGGTAAAAACAAATGCATTGGCGAGATGATGAGTACAGTTTCATCCTACAAGTGTCAAGCATGGTAGAATTCCACTGGTAATTGATTGTTTTAGGGTCCTCCATAAAGCTGGCCTGTGAAATATCATGGAGGACCAAGGTCTATTAACTCTGTTATTCTTTCCCCCTCCCCCTTCTTGCTTTATTGCTTGCAAAGTAGAAGTAGAGAGAAACGAAACTAACTTGAGAAAGAGTAATCAGCACCTTCCCATACATTCCTGTTAGGGAGTGTGGCACATCTGGGGAAAGCAAGGACGGAGTCCTGATAACGCTATGATAATGTAGACATTTATGATAGTTTATGTGTGAGAGCACATCCCTGGCCCCCACCTTTTGGAATCCTTTTGAAGTATGCCTTAAAAGTATTTATGTATCTTTAGCATCACTCTCAAGAATCTGTTACACTGAAAGTATCAGTCTATCAATAAATGTAGTTTTGTATCAAACCTGACTCGTCATTAAAACTGCATGCTTGACAACAAGAGCAAATTTGAGCTAACGATGACTGACCTTGCAAACAACACTTTTGATCATTTTCCTAATACGCAGGACCATCTGGGACAATATCCAATTTTTTTTTTCAGAACAAGAAGTATGTGACAGAAATCTGCTCTGTTATCCAGGAATTCGAAAAAAGATTCTGTGACTTCCAAAGAATTGAAAAAGCTGTGGAGTACTTGTCATACCCATTCAAAGCAGATATGGGCATTAAGGAAACTGCAGCTGCTATCAGTAAAAATTACTCATTGAACAAGGCATCTCTTGAAAACGAAATAGTAACCCTTAAAAATGACATTTTTCTCAAGACCCGCGCTAAGCAAGAATCGTTTTGGAAGCTGGTGCCTGGAGACAAATTTCCCAGCTTGAGAAGATGCAGTGAAGCTGTACACTCCTGTTTCAGTTCAACTTATTTGTGTGAATCTGCATTTTCCCATCTGAAAATGACGACTACACAGCGTTCCAACATGACAGATGAACATCTCCAGGATTCCCTGAGACTGGCCCTCACGCAATATTCACCCAACTTCAAAAAGCTAGTAGATGAAATGCAGGCTCAGACGTCTCACTAATTAGCAACAGCGACGTTTTAAAGATTGTGCAAGATCTGCCTGGATCGATACTTGACCTACATTTAACACAAATTACTCAATAAAAGTTAAAGAAAGTTATTAAGACAGTTAAAGAAAGTTATAACAATAAAAATGTAAGAAAAACTGTTAGCAGTTCTTTCTGGATCTTTGTCTCTGTTTTGTTTTTGCTTATTTTGCTTACCAGTAAATGACAGAAGGTGCATTGTAAATGGGAGGGGGGGCCGTGGAACCCAACTTTGGTGGGTTAAAATCTAATTCGAAACTAATTTGAAACTTAATTTTCATGGTGGTAGATCACCAGCACTTTTGTCCGGAAAAAATAGATCACGACCTGTTCGAAGTTGGACATGCCTGTCCTAAATTATACATCTTCCTAGGGTGGGAGAGGAAGTCGTTAGCTGGCCAGCTGCTCTTTCTCACATTTCTAAACTATATGTCCAAATTTGTCCCCAGCTGGCATCCATTATGTGTCATTTTGGGCTGCGCAGTGTGTGGCAGGTCATGATACTTGAGCATGCTCAAATACTATAAGCTGCCATATACTGCCTGCCATGCACTGTCTGTCTGTCTGTCTGTTTTGGTTTTCTATCTATAAACTGCCCCTCAGTGAGAGGAGGGGTCTGACTGCTAACAATTACAGGTAAGATTATATTAACAGTAGTGGGTCATTGACATAGTGGGATAATAGGCAGCCCTGCCCAACAAGTACATTGGTCCTAGTCCAAGAAATCATATGTGTGACATTGCCAGTGTAACAGAGATGTCTTCATATATTTGGCCCAAGAGCTCCCTCACTGTATCTGAACAGGGAAGTTTAAGCAGCAACTGCACAGGAAAAGGGGTAAAACCTCATAGCCTTGTAAAGCTTCCTAGCTTTGGTCCTAGTCTGGGGCCCATACAGCCGCTACTTCCCTTTTAAAAATATTATAAAGATCTAATCTCAGATCACTCTGCAACATTCTAATTTGGTCCCAACTTTGCTTTTAACTCAGTGCTTCAGTTAGACTTGGAACATATATAGCAATGAAATCTAACAGCATTTTCAGACAAATTCTTAGTTGTTAAAGAGCACATGAGGTCATAGAAAAAATACATGAAAGTCTCCCTATACTTCTCTGAATTATTCCCCATCTATATTTGTCCTTTGCTTCCCAAGTATTGGATCACCTCATTTATTTTCTGAAATCAGGGGAGGTAAATATCATCTTAAACTTTTGACAAAAGAACTATATTCAAATGGAAAAAGACTATTCAAATGTAAAAGTTTAGGAGTCTTACAAATACAGCAGAATCTGAGAGATTAAAATTGTGTTGAAATGTTTGACCTTTGCAGCCCTGTATATATGGAACTAGTTTTTGAAAAGGTTTCAAAGAAATGGCTATGTAAAAAAAGGAAACCTGTTTTAAACACATGGGGGGTGACTGATAAAATCTTTATTTCTGTCAGAGCAACTGATAAGATGTGCAGTAAATACATTTTAACTACGAGATGAGCATTTACTCATTTCTAGTAGAATGAGGCTGCTGATCTTTTTGTATTTTGAAGATCTCAGCAGCTACAGCAGCCAGAATTTAATAGCCAAGAATGGTAGTGGAAGCTGGCCAGTGGTACAGAGCATAGTAGCAATGATCTACACAGAAAACTTGGCCTACCACATCTGAGTATTTCATCCAGTGGTACCAGGTGTTCAGAACACATTGAAATTTTTCTCAGATACAAAAGACAGTCTGCTGTCCTGTCCTGTTCAGCGTACTCTCTAGTCAAGCTTGTCAACATGGTCTTTGAGGTAATGATCCATATTTATTGTCTTGTGTGATTTCAATCTTTCTATTAAGGTCCTCGTAGCCAGGATATGAAGAATCAGCAAGCCTTGAAATTTTTCAGGTCGCCAGCTGGCAAGGAGGAATGGGCCATCGCCAAAGCAGAGCAGGGGCCTGGGAGGGGGGGAGGCAGAAGGAAGCAGCAGCTGCCTTGTGCCCCTCGAAGGTTAGGGGCTCCTCTGAGCATGCACAGCAGAGAGCCGGGGAGGGTGGGGAGGAGGCAGCCTGGCCAGCAAGCCAGGGTGGTAGTGGTGGGGAGCATCTTCCCAGCACTGAGAGGGAGGGCGGCTGGGAGCTGGGTTCTTCCCCTGAGCAGCGCAGGCTGGGCTCTTTAGGCAGAAGTGGAGCTGCCCCACTGATGGGCCAGGTTGGCAGGGCAGCATGAAAGGTGGAGGAAGGGCAGGTGGCTTGGAGCTGGGTCCCTCCTCAGAGCAGGGCAAGTGGGGCTCTCCAGGCAGCAGCGAAGGTTGGCAGGGCAGCACAAAAGGTGGAGTGCTGTAAGGGCTGGGGTGAGGGGAGGGGTAGAGGGGTGAGGCGATGTGTGGACATCCGGGGCAGTGGAGGACTCTGTTTCAAGACTTCCCTCTCACCCCCAAACTGGCAAGCTGGCACTGGGAAAGTACAGTCCTGGCAGCTGGGGACCTCGGGATCGATGAGCACCTGAGGCCTGCGGGGTTCTTCTGCCCTAGCCTGGTATGATTTAAAGGCTCTGCCAACCAGCTGATTGGCGAGCCCTTTAAATTGCTCAGGGAGGCTGGCAACTCTTCCTGCTGCTTTTCCAGGCCAGATTTTAGTGGGGGGATGGAGGAAGATGCAGCAGAGGCCCCGGGGGCTAGCTGGGCACCCAGAGAAGGGGGCCCCACCCAGAAGTTGGCCTTCACCCCCACAGGCCCCCTCATAGCTATGTCCGTGGTTAAGGCTACCTCAGGTCTTCGTTGTCTTTATGCAAACTGTGGGTCAATTCCAAATAACATTTTGGTGGGAAACCGAATTTGGATCTGTTTTTGTATCATGTGCTAGAAAAAGGTACACAGAAAATCTGGAAATGTTGAGAAGAAACCATTAACCACTGTGGCCTAATCTTTATAGAAAGTGGAATGCTGAAGTCACTTGTACCATATAGCAGCTAGATTTTATTCTAGTAGCACCTGAGAGACCAACAAGCTTTCAAAAGTCAAACCTCCCTTAGATACCAAAAACATTGGCCTCTGAGAGTTGTTACTGAACTCAAATCTAGCTGTTCTACAGCAAACCCAATGGCCATCATCTGAAATCATATACCACCTAAGGCTGCATCCACCAAGATGTTTTGTCTGCCTTTGTTTACAAACGTAACCATTTTTGTATTTAGCACCCATACAACATCATCCTCTAATCATCAGATTGTCCAAGTTTCCCCTTGCTTTGCTATGACCCCCCCCCCCCCAAAAAAAAAAAGAATACAGTCTAAGGATGTTTGCACACCATGAATGAGAAGGAGCACATCTCTGAAAGTTCCACCAACATCCGCACTCCTGTCCTTCCACCAATCCCACATGTCCACTATTTCCCCTGCCATGCCGTTATGGGACTTTTAAAGAGTTTTAAAGCAACAACCTGTGATTGCCATTGTGCAATAGCGCATTCACATTAGAGCGAGATCTTGACGTTATTTAGTTGTTTTCATTCTTGACATCTAAGGAGAAGGTTGAGGCAGTTTTTGTCCAAATTGTCTTGAGAAACGGCAAGATGTCTGCACAATCCACTGCTCAGCTGATCATGTGGATGATCCATCCTTGCCCCTGTATATTCATGTTTCTGCCTTTGTAGCACCAATGAAAGCATCATAGAAAACTGTTTCTGTCTAATTACAATCTAAGTTAGTGTTTATGAGACCTGTGCAAATAAAATGAGAGAATGCCTGGGAAGGTCAGCATTGACGTCTGATCTTCAGCCACCTATTTCACAATGCTGCCTGAAATTTTATTGAATGACGGGGAAAATTGTAAATTGGTCAAAGAGTTCTAGAACCCAGGTGGTACCCACAAAAGCCTGAGGTTAACCTTCTTTGACAGACTCATAGATCAGCAAGGATCTGTGCTCACAGACAATAATGATCCTACTGTGACAACATCTTCTTAGCTGCAATTATGTCTACAAAATGCCATCTGTCAGAACTCTGCTGAGTGGAGAATGGCCCAGTAAATCTTGCCTGTCTTCTCGTAGGGGGTGAGTCATCCTTTGCCAGGCATGATAAATACACTGATGGAAGTGTGTGTGTGTGTGCAGCAAATCTTTAGTTGTTTTATGGGCCTGTTCACACAACCACAGTTGGCTTAGGCTTTTTGTCTGGGAAGATTTTATAGCAGATGAATCTGCCCTTGGCTCTTTAGTATTCCTAAACGCTGCTGGAAAATGTCTACTGACTTTTGCCCAAAATGGTACACCATAGCTCTTCTATCGCAAACCTTGTTGAGGATTCTTGAAATTCTGCTAATGGGTAGTGGGCCCCACAGCAAAATGGCTGCCATGACTAATACAGGTAACCAACAATAAGAGCATCACGGTATGCTAAGAAAGCCAAAACAAGACAAAAATTTGTGGACACAATAATAAAAAAAGAACCTTTCACTTATATTTGTTTATTATTGTGTCCATGGTTGATACAGGGCCTGGTCTTAACATAAACTATTCATCAAAATCACCCTTCCAAACCAATCACCCTTTTATGGAGGAGACAGCTGTTTCCAAATGAGTATCCCATGAAGACATAAAGTTGGTGCCTCCTGGCTTCTTTTGAAGTAACCTCTGCTCCAGTGTAGCAGATTGGCTCTTTGTTTGGGGAGGGATGCTTTGGAGAAGAAAGAATCTGAAATACATATATTCAGATGAGGTGGAATGATTATTTTGAATAGATTCACCCCATCTCCATTGCATATTAAATAACGCACACCAATTCACCAAGTGTTATCTGTAATATAATAAAAGCTCTTTTGCCTTTGCAAAACCGAGCAATCTGATTGATTGGGACTGACTGAGACTGTGGTGCATCAGCCTTTGGGCCGTCTATCAAACTATCAGTCAAGAGTACTTGTGTGCAATTGGTTGAGTCCACTCTTCTCTCCCACCCGAGTGGCTGTTGCTAGCCAGCAAACCTGATTCTGTCAGTAAAAGGCAACCAACCTTAGTTCTGGCAGTTACTGGCTCTCCCTACTCTTCCATTGACTGAGTCACTTGTCACACTGATTCAGAGGAGAGAAAGAAACCCTTCCCTTGATTGACTGAGGGAGGGAAACATCCAGGGAAAGCTTTTCCCTTGATTGGCTGAGGACTCCTCCCTATCCTCCTCTGGAAAAGGGAAAAAATGACGTCCTGTGGCAACAGACCAGCTACAGAGACAGAGAGATAATGGAGGGAAAGCAAGACACAGAGAGAGATTGAAGTCTTCTGCTTAAAACCAACAATGTTATCAGAGACAGACTGTTGATCTAAAAGATATCACTAAAGGCCTCTGAGGCAGAATTCATTGGGGCTAGCCAGTCCTGACTATAGCTGCCAGTTTTAGGTTGGTGGGAAATGCCTGGAAAATCTGTAGTGGAGTCTGAGGAGGGCATAGGAGTTAAGGCGAATTGGGTGATTTTGGACCAGTCGCAGACTTCCAGCTTAACCTGCCTCACAGGGTTGTTGTTCAGATCAAAGGGGGGAGAGGAGAATGATGTAAGCTGCTTTGGTCCCCCGCATACACACACACTGTGGAAAAAGACTGCAGGGATGGGAAAACCGATGGAAATCTGAAGTCAGAGGGGCAGATAAAGGAAAGGAGATAGGGTTGCCAACTCCAGGTTAGGACATTCCTGGAGATTTAAGGGATGGAGCCTGAAGAGAGTGGGGATTGAGGAGGGGTGGGACCTCAGACAGGTACAATGACATTTCCTCCCAGGGAACGAGTGTTGCCAATCTCTAGGTGAGGGCTGGAGGTCACTCAGAATTACAACTGCGAGCCAGATGGCAGAGATCAGCCTCCCTTGAAGTGGGGGGGGGGGTGAATGCCTTCACTTGGATGGGTGAGAAGACAGCAAGGGTAAGGGGCACCTGCCCAGAGCCTGTTTCTAGAGCCCATTGTGTTTTTCTTCACAATGGACCTTATTCCTAGTATATGTATAATTTTCAGTTAAAATGTTTTAAGCCTAAGAGATTAGAAAATAAACTCATAAACATAAAAAGGAAAACATCTAACATTAACAATTTCTAATATTGTTTGTAGCTGGAGTATTTTTGTACCCCAAGAACATATATTTCTGTTGAGAGATAATGTTCTCAAAGTTATCAGGAGGAGTTTTATCAGATTGTCAGGAGGGGTTTTATCTCTGGAGTGCATTTAAAATGCTTCCAATGATCAATATTTTTGGTTAAAAAAAAGTTTGTGGGGTGTTTTTGTATTAGAGTATATTAAGGACTAGTATAAGAAGCACTACAAAAGTAAAAAGCAGTACATGAGAGGGTTACTGAAGGAAAACTGCAAGTAGTAAGTGAATAATATAAGCACACAGTTGTAAAGTCACATCTGTATCAGCCTGCTCCCCACAAAAAAATGCAGCTGGGATGGAAATGTGATCCCAACCACAGTCGTAGGACTACGAGAATATGGGCAGTCAGCCAAGTTTCAGTTGCTGTTCAGAACCCAAAGATAGCAACAAGGCTAGCAAAAATCCTAAAAATTTAAATCTTGTTCCTTGTGCAGCTCTGAAATAACAGTAGATGGTGCTGTTCATAAAGAAAGAGACCTTTAAAAAAATACTGATTAGAAAGAGGACAGATAAAGAATCAGAAAATATTCCCATTACAGGTAACTGGAGTCTTAGGTGTGATTTGTCTATCCGTGGAGGCTCAAGGTGACTTATAAAAGCAAGTGTAAACAAATCCTGCAAACACTCTGTTTATCCTGTGGAATACGAAACACAATTTTATATGTGGCTTTATAATCTAATTGCTTTGATGTAAATGCCTTACATTGTGGGACGCGTTCCAAGTCAGACAGTCCATTGACAGTCCTAAGTTGGCAGTAATTCTCCTGTAGTGAAATATGCAGTAGAGAAAAATCAAATATTTAGAAAATAACCAACCAATATTTCCCCCATTAATAACTGGTTGTCAAAACCTTAGTGTTTGATATTGCCAGACAAGGTAATTCAGGGGGCAATTCTATGCAAATTTACTCAGAAGTAAGTTCCACTTTGTACAACGGGATTTACTCTCTGATTAGCGTTCACAGGATTCTAGCCTTCAGCTGCAACCTTAAGGACACTTTCCTGGGAGTAGGCCCCATTGCATAACATAGGACTTCTGAGTATACCTGCTGAGGATTGCCTAGAAGATGACATTCTGTAGAGATTGAATAACACGTCTTAAAACTAAGATTTTGCCTTTAATTTTGCTATTGTTTTCATTTAGCTGAATTTACCATTCACGTGAAGGTTGTTTTGGTGTGGCATTCTGGCTATGCTGATGGAGTTTTGATACATCAATATGATAGGCTTTTACCCTGAGGCAGAGACAGTTCCAGTGTTGGACTTATGGACCAAGAAGACTCAGGTTCAAATCCCATATCTGCTGTGATGCTCACAAGTGGACCTCACTTTCTCATCTAGTCTACTTTATAATATTGTTTGTAGAAAGAAACCGGAAGAAGGGAAGAACTATGTATGCTGCCCCATGACATGATTTTTAAAAAGATTAGTAGATTTCATGGGAGGAAATTATTTCAATAGCATTTACTTGCCCAAAAGGCTACCATGCAATACAGTCATAGTGTATGCAAACATTTATTTGGATTTTCACTGTAGCTATTTGCAGTGCTGAGGAAGAAAGCTGTTTCTCACAGCTTAGCTTTGACAGATTGCAGTGACCAACACGTATCCAACCATTTCACATTCCCTTCCTGCTGTTAAGGTTGCCAGCTAGTGG
Organism: Heteronotia binoei; assembly: GCF_032191835.1. NCBI lineage: Eukaryota > Metazoa > Chordata > Lepidosauria > Squamata > Gekkonidae > Heteronotia > Heteronotia binoei. The sequence continues at coordinate 24,432,869 of NC_083230.1, read as the reverse complement.
GGGTGGAAATGTCCTGTCCCTGTAACAAAGGTTTACTCAGTAGTAGGGCACAGACTGGGAAATCCTGGTTCAGTTCATGAACCAAACTGGCCCGATTCTGAACCAGTTTGCAAACCAAACCCAAACTGGTTCAAAAACTAGTTTGAAAAATGCCACCCCCCTCCAGAAGCCTAGAGGCTCTAAAATCACAGGATATCTCTAGTTGACTTTCCTCTATATGCCCACCAAGTTTCAGGAAGATTGAACTTGGGGGGCCGAGTTACAGACCCCTAAACAAGGTGTCCCAGGACAGTGCTTTTCAATGAAAGGTCAGGCAATATTTCATGAGTGTATAGAATGGACACTGGGTGAGCTAGAGGCATCCAATTTGCAGAGTACCTCCTGGGAATGCCCCTCCATATGCCTCATAAATTGCGTGTGGGTCAGATTGGGGGAGGGGGGTCCAAGTTATGGTACCCACAGGAAAGTGCTTTTTGGAGAGATGTTGGGCATGGGTTCAGGAGTGCATAGACCAGACCACCCTCTGTCCAACTAAAAACGTCATCACTGGGCAGGAGAAGACCACCCACCCCACCCAGGACCAGAAGACTCCTGCGCAGTTGCAGCTGGCTGTGTCTCCTTGGGCTCACCCTCCGTCAACCAACAATGTGATAAATGGGAAGGGTCAACCCTGCCCTGGGCCTGGGAGCCATCTGCAGAGTCATGGGTGGCTTTGCCTCCTCAGGCTCACCCTCCTCAGCCCAAACAACATGATTATCAGGCAGAGCTGACCCTTCTGCCCATCAAGGGAGCCACCTGCACCATTGTGATTGGCTGCATCTCCCCTGGCCCACCTGCAGAAAATAAATTTTGGTTCTAGGCACAGAGAACTTCAGTGGCCAAGGCACATATGCCCCAAGGGTCAAGGAAGCAGGGACAAGCATTCCCTCTCCAAGTGGGTCACCCCTGTACAGACACCCTTGCAGCACCGGCTCTTGGGCGAATAGCATCCTAGACAAATCAGTCAACACCCCCCCCCAAAAAAAACAGAACCAGGAAAAGGGACAACAGGACAGGATGCAAAACCAACAACAACAGATCCAAACAAATTCAACTGAGGAAAGGGCAACAAACTCAACTGTTAAAAACTGAACTTTTTAACAATAAAAATTAGGCCAAACAGACCCCCCCCCCCAAAAAAAAGAGTCAGAACCAGAAGAGAAAAGGAACAACAGCAGCACAATACAGCAACAACAAATCAAACAGAATCCTTTTAAAACAGTAACAAACATGACTTTTAACAATACAGGAACTTAGCCAACCCCTCCCCCCCAAAAAACCTTCACCCTAACCCAAGAAATCCAAGCTACTCAAATCAGGAAAAGTAAAAAGACAATGCACTTTTAAAAGTCCTCTCACTAAAGTTAGATATAGGCAAATTGGCAAACCCCCCACCCCAGACCCCCACCCCCAGCAGAACCCCTAACCAACCCCAAATAAGCTACCCACCCACCCAAATCTGGATAAGTAAAAGGACTCTGAGTCTTAAAAAGTCCTTTTACTTTTAAAACAAAAACAAGAACCCCAAGACTGTCTTACCTTAGATGTCTTCTCCAGGCAGGTCAGGCAAGGCTGAGAGAGAGCAGCAGTAGCTGAGGCCAAGGGCCAGCACAGCACAATCTTTCTCTCACACCAACACCAACACAGCAGCAATGGAATGGAGTCCAGCCAGGCAGACTCCTTAAAAAGGTTCTCTGGCCCTACACAGAGCAGTTTCAAAAAATACCACTACTCTGTACCCAGAGAACAGTGTTTACTTGGATACCCAAATAAACAAAAGAACAACAGTGTTGCTGATGGCTGGGGGATTAGCCCAGCCATCAGCTACACAACAGCCCTGCAAAGCATGCATTTGCAATGAATTTTGCAAATGCATGCTTTGGATCGGCTGCTGGGGCTCCTCTCTCCCTCCCCCTCCCTCCCCGATCCCAGGGAGGCTATGGGAGAGACGGGAAAAGGCTTCCAAAGGCAGGAAAGGAGGCAAGTAGCTTCCCTGAGGCTGCAGAAGCTCCTTTCCCGCCTTTTACATTGAGTTCCATATACTTCCAAATATTGATTTGGCTCCTGTGTAACGCCTTCTAATTGGATTCGGAAGTATACGATGCCGTATACTTCTGAATCAGGGGGTATTCGGCAGTCTATTCAGTTCGGCTGAACCGAATGCACACCCCTAATCATCACCACTCTAAAGCTTCCTTATTTGGCAGTGTGTCCTATTGAACGGAGCCCTATCCTGGATAAACCTAGGTTAGCCTGATCTAGTCAGATCTCAGAAGCTAAGTGGAGACAACCCTGATTAGTACTGGATGGAAGACCTCGAAGGAAATCCATTTTTGCTATGCAGACGAAGGCAATGACAAACCTCCTCTGTTTAGCTTTTTGTCTTGAAAATCCGGCAACTCAACAAAGGAAGTAACACACACAAGATATATCATGGAAGCACTAACATTTTGTTACCAGCTTTCTAGTACTGAATTACTACAGTGTTTTTACAACCGGTATGTTAAAGATTTGTCATTGATTCAGATGTTTATTGTGAAACAATGAGTCAAAAATGCATCTGATGTGCATTGTCTAATAATGGATGGCAGCCAGATTTTTATGGGGACAGGATGCCCACTGCATTCTTGTCTATCATTTTTTACCATATACCTTAGGCTATTAAATTCTAGTTTAATGGTGCATTAGAACATTGAAGTAGTACAGTAAACACTAAAGAAAATATCACACATTCCAAGATTGGAATTTAAAAGGCTGCTTTCCCCCACACATACACCACCACCACAATGTCCATTCATGTTTTCACATAAATACTTCAATGGAATGAAATCAGCTATATACAGAGGCAATGTAGCTTATACATAGTTAAAATGATTCAGTGTGGAAACTTAATTAGTTCAGTAAGCAGGTAACAGAGCCAAGTTTGTCTATAAAAAGAGAAATCCTAAAACTGATCTAGGAGCCAGTGTATAATAGAACAGGGGTGGCCAACGGTAGCTCTCCAGATATTTTTTGCCTACAACTCCCATCCGCCCCAGCCATTGGCCATGCTGGCTAGGGCTGATGGGAGTTGTAGGCAAAAAACATCTGGAGAGCTACCGTTGACCACCCCTGTAATAGAAGATAGAGCATTGGACTCTGAATAGGACAGACTTGGGTTCACATCTTTATTAGAGGTGTTGTATGGTAGACTTACATTGCTCAAAGGTGGCAATCAGATGTGAGCTCATCACCATGCTGGTTTGGTTTGTGCTGAGCAGCTGTGAATGCCTGCCAAACCAGTTTGCATCAGGTTTTCCAAAATGTGCGTGCACAAAGGCACTGCTAATTCAAACTGATTGGCAGTCATTAGTATCACTAGGGACAACTTAGACAAACACCAACAGGTAGGATTTTATTGAAACACAGCATTTATTTTGTATAGGATTTGTGAGTGATCAAATTGTCTATTTAAACAATTGTCAACTGGGCAGAGTAGTTATGCAGCAAGGATGTGGAAGAGGGAGTAAAACTCAGTTGGGCTCAGTGACAACGGAATACCTGCCAAATGGTGTAAGGATACAGTAAGGAATACCCACCAGATACCCACAAGCAGATCACTAAACTGTTGAACTGATAACTGAAAAATCAGATCTCTGTTTGTAGCTGCCAAACTGTGTGAGCTGAACAGGCAGATATCCGTGCATCCTTAATCCTTTTCAATGATTGGTGAAGCAAACAGGAAATGTCTTTGGACATGTGACTATGTCTAACCTATCTCAAAAGACTGTTAAAATAATCGTGGATTAACCCCACTTATGCTAGTCTGTGCTATTTGAAAAGAGTGGGATAGAATGAAAAATAGTTCCCAGACAAAATAATGGTTTAATCCTAAATTATTTAAAGTCAAATGTTCTTAGGTACAAACATAGTAGTTGCATGAATGACTGGGTACCTTGGATTTTTACCGCAATCTCATATATGGTACATGGACTGCACAGCAAAGAGCCTAAGTCAACAGAAACAGAAAGCTCAATCAACAGCTACAAGGTTTGAGCCAGAACTAAATACAAATCCAGTCTCATTCAACAAGGGATGGCTACATTTAATTAAGCAGCATGCTTTTGGTCTTACATAAGAAGAGTCTGGCTGTACTGAACCAATGATCTCTCTAATCCAGCCACCTGTTTCTAACAGAGGCCACCCTATGGCCATCATTTTGTTGTGACGCCTCTTACTTTGTTCTCAAAATTACAAAATTGCCTATGGGTTCAATAAAATTGGGGGACTGCCGTTCTATCACTCTGTCATTTTTTGTAAACTAAAAATCTCTGAATGTTATAGCTATTCCTCATAGAGAATGTGCTCCAATTACTTGGTTATTTTAGTTGTTGGATTCTGAACATTTTATGACTGTGTGATCGTGTTTGGAGAGGAGGCAATCGGAACAATACTCCAAATATAACCATGCCACACAATGACATTATGATAATGGATTTTTTCCCCCTGTACCAATGATTTCAGTGTTGCACCTGTGGGCATCTCAGTGCCCAACTATGTGATTTCTGGTGGCCGCCTCCTTTCCTAAAGCATCTCTTCCACAAAACAAAGAACCAGACCTGACTTTTCGCCACCTCATTGGAACAGGAGGAGCTTCTGCAATTCCAGAAGGCATCATTTTTATGTCTTCAGAAAGCACTCATTTGAAAATGACTGCCCCCGTAATAAAATTATACTTGTTTTGGAACCTCCCAAGTTCAAATCCCATTGACTTCAGATTCCATAGTGTCCATTTTGTTGTTGGCTGTACCCCGCTGTGGCAGCTGTTTTGTGGCAGTGCCCCCTCTCTCATACAATTTTCCTTAAAAGTCCAAAGGCTCAACAAGGTTATGGATTACTGTTCTACATGGAATTTGCCTTTTCAATTGCTGCTGTACACTAGTGTCTTCATGAGCTATCAACTTTTATTCCTGAGATCTCTGCCGGGGGTTCACAGTATATGTGAAGCCGGGATATTTTGAACTAACTTGCATCACTTCACAATTACTTACCTTGGCTCTCACATTTTATATTTCCGCTTTGGGTTGGATCCCATGGAATTGTATCTGCTTGAACAGGAGTTCTTGTCAAACGGCAAAATGAGAAGATTATTGGAAGCAGCCATTGCATTAATGTGACTGTGCCCCATTCTGCATTTCCATTTGTGCAGAGTATATTTCAGCAACACCCCCCCATCCCAACCCTGCAATAATGACCTTATTTGATCAAATCATACTATAATGACTACATCAAATTGTCTTTTGTCTTTTGAATACAACGACACTGATAAGGACATTTAAAAAGCATACTTGAACGTAACAGTAGCTGTTGCACAACGTCCTGCACAAACAGAATTGTATTAAGTAAAACTTCTGTTATTGTGTGGCAGGATCTAAACCAAAAGTTACAAGTATGCCAAGGTACCAAAGTAATCTAGGTTGGGTCTTCCTGTTAAAAAGGGTGTTATATGAGTACAACTTTTGTTGAATCTAATGAAGAGTATATAATCCAAGGGTGTCAAACATGCAGCCTGGGGGCTGAATCAGGCACCTGGAGGGCTCCCATCAGGCCCCCAAGCAACTGGCTCTTGCTAGTTTCCATCTCCTTTTCTCTTGCTTCCTTCTGCATTGCAGCTTGCTTTGCAAGGCTTGCTTAATCACACAGGAGCTACAGAGCAAAACCTCAATTTTCTCCATTGGTTGAGGCTCCTCCCCCTCCTTGTCCCCTGGGGAGGGAGGGAAGGAGCCAGAGCTTAGAATCATAAAGTTGGAAAAAGACCTCCAGGGTCATCTAATCCAACCCCCTGCACAATGCAGGAAACTCACAAATATCTCCCCCTAAATTTGCAGGATCTGCATTGCTGTCAAATAGCCATCTAGCCTCTGTTTAAAAACCTCCAAGGAAGGAGAGCCCACCACCTCCTGAGGAAGCCTGTTCCACTGAGGAACCACTCTAACAGTCTGGAAGTTCTTCCTAATGTTGAGCCGGAAACTCTTATGATTTAATTTCAACCCATTGGTTCTTGTCCTACCTTCTGGGGCCACAGAAAACAATTCCACACCATCCTCTAGATGACAGCCCTTCAAGTACTTGGTGATCATATCACCTCTCAACCGGCTCCTCTCCAGGCTAAACATGCCCAGCTCCTTCAACCTTTCTTCATAGGACTTGGTCTCCAGTTCCCTGGATCCCATGGGAGAAATACAAAGAAAACACCTTTAAGACCAACAAAAGTGTTAAATGTTTTAAGTATGTTTTATTTGAAGGTTTGGTTTTTTTAAAAAAAAACTTTAGTCATGTTTGTCTGTGTCCTGTAAGTTTATAAACCTGCTACCTAATCTTAAATAGATACATGCATGGCCTAGCCCAACACGGCCCTGCCTGGCCCGACAAGGTCTCATTTAGGTCAGATCCAGCCCTTATAACAAATGAGTTCGACACCCCCGATAGAATCACATCTGATAGATTTGCAGCCAAATCCTAACTATGTTTACGTCCATTCTACTGCATTCATTGGGATTTTCTCCCGAGCAAACACATTTGTGGCTGAGCTGTTAAAAGATCAAATAAAAGTCATTTGCCTGCAGTGCATAATTTGGATAAATTATTCTGTTTATGGAAACATACGTTATTATGCTGCTCTGATGATTTTGGTTCGTTGGCTGCTCAAAATGCCCTTTGGAATCTGAAGCTCGCGTTTAGCCTTAAAAAATTTTAAGCAGATATCCCCCAATTCAATAACTTATATTACTCACCAAAATAGCAATTAAGCACAGCCTGAATATAACTGACCTAATGAAGTTAGAAACATTGATGACACCAGAAACTCATAGCATAACATTACCTGTTATAAAATATTTAACATTTTATAGCACTATTCGTTGCACAGTGTATCAAAATATGACATTTAACACTCGAATTAGAATTAATAGAATATACATTGGCTGTGTTGGGAAAGTGTAGCTCAGCTACCCAAAGGCAGCAGGAAAAATCCATAATATAAATATGAAACTTTGGTGGTCAGCACAGGACACTAAAAAGGGGTTTCAAAAAAGAATTTAATGTCACCATGATCAACTTTAGTGGTTGGAGGGATGATATAGCATGAAGTCTTTTGGAACTTGAACTCTTATCTTTTACCTGACTCCTATCCCGATCACCAGCACCTCCTATGTCTGTTGGAAAAAAAATATATCAGGACATTCCTGCCAAGAGTATATTGGTCCATCAGTGGAACAGGCTTCCTCAGGAGGTGGTGGGCTCTCCTTCCTTGGAGGTTTTTAAACAGAGGCTAGATGGCCATCTGATAGTAATGAGGATCCTGTGGATTTAGGGGGAGGTAATTGTGAGTTTATAAGAGCCCCCTGGCACAGAGTGGTAAAGCTGCAGTACTGCAGTTGGAGCCCTCTGCTCTCGACCTGAGTTCGATCCCAGTGGAAGCTGATTCAGGTAGCCGGCTCCAGGTTGACTCAGCCTTCCATCCTTCTGAGGTCGGTAAAATGAGTACCCAGCTTGCTGGGGGGAAAGTGGAGGTGACTGGAAAAGGCAATGGCAAACCACCCCATAAAAAGTCTGCCGTGAAAACGTTGTGAAAGCAACGTCAACCCAGAGTAAAAAACGACTGGTGCTTGCACAGGGAACTACCTTTACCTTCATTTGTGCATTGTGCAGGGGGTTGGACTAGATGACCCTGGAGGTCCCTTCCAATTCTATGATTAAAATAATCTCAGAGCTTTTTTAATAGGAGCAAAGTCCATCATATCTCAGCACTGGAAATCCACAACAAAAGTCACGATTGGTTTATGATACGATTATTTGTGGGATATAGGTCTACTGGAAAAACATAACACATCAGATTAGATTAGCAAACTATCAAGTACATGTGGACACTTTTTATGCTATTCTTTATCCATTTATATTTTTTGCCAGTCAACATTAAACATCATCCTAGGAAATTATGGAAAAACATGAGTTAATAAATAAAGTGTATATAAATGATAACGCTGCAAAAAAAAAAATCCTGCTAAAACTGTAAAACAAACTTTATAATTGTAAATATTTTATTTTCTCTTCTTAATTTCTTTTGTTTTGAGCTTGCCTTTTTGGTTTCCCCTACTCCCATTTGTTACATTTTGTTAATATACGATTATGTGTATTTCTTGTGTAATCAAGCAGTAACATTAAAATAAATGGGGCCATACTATCCTCACTGGGGATGTTTACTTTGGACTGAGCTATTCCTTCCCGTGCCACCATTAGCTGCGTCTGATATGAGCAGCCTTTTCAGAGTGTCATCTGAGCTCTGGTTAGCGGCGATGGAGGAGAAGATGAACGAACTTATGCCCATTGTTATTGTCACCTGTCACAGGTAATTGCCCTGGCTAGTTCCAGGCTTTCAACACTCCAAAAGCTTTTCTTGGTAAGCTGAAGGACCAGTTTGCCTATGGTATGGGTAAATTTCAACCATCCAGTCAACTCAGTTAAAATGGAATCAGTAGAAAATGCAGCAAAGTGAGGTGGTAAAGAGGTAGCAGAGTACAAGATGGTAGATTGGGCTGCATCACTTCATATTGTAGATGAGGGACTATATTTTTAGATGTTCCTCATGGAGCTGCTAGAGCAGGTGTGGCCAAACTTGTTTAATGTAAGAGCCTCATAGAATAAATGTCAAATGTTTGAGAGCCACAAGACATGAACGTCAGATGTTTGTGAGAAGGAAGGAAGCAAGGAAGGAAAAGAGATGGACGGGGAGGGAGAGGTGGAAAGAAAGCAACTTTAAATGTATTCTCCAAGCTGTCAGCTTGCTTGACTTGGAGAAGTGATTTAAAGAGGGGGAAAAATGCCTTCTCCGAGCCAGCCAATGAGTCGGTGGGGGCTTCAAGAGCCACACAATATGTGTGGAAAAGCCACCCCTGTGCTAGAGTGAGCCAGATTCTTCCACCAGCCAGTTGAGGTGTGCTTTGAGCCCCAAATCTCCTTTGATCAGCTGGCAGTTAGTTGCATGCTATTGCTGTCAGACAGATAACTGTGTGCGTTATGGAGGCTGGAAAGGAAGCCTACTGAACATACTTTCTTCTCCAAGACCAAATCTATCCCCCATCATCTGGCTGGCAGTAGCTGGGAGAGGGAGGTTTGGAGCACAAAGTCTGTGCCTTGCTAATGACCACTTTTTCTCCACACCACTGCAGCACTCACCTTTCCTCAAGTCTTTATTTTTATTAGATTTATGTCCCATCCTCCCCATAATGGGCTCAGGGGCGGCTAGCAACCAATAAAAACACAACATCAGATCATAAAACTTAAAACAATCAACAGACTACAATCAACACTAAAGAATGAATTAAAATTACACAGTCAGTAAACAATAGCACCGCTAGTACTATCCAAGGTCTTGTCAGGTACGGCGCTCATGTCTTCTGCTGCGGCTGTACCCTGTTGTTGCTTTTGCCATATTCACCTGTTATACCTTGCTCCGGCTGTTGCTACACCACCCTTCTGCTGTTACTTCTACTCCTCCACTTTGCCAATATTTTTTTTAAAAAACACCAACTATTATCTCATGAGATCTGTGTTGTCATTTCGTCTCCAGAGCTGCAATATTGCAAGTACAGAAATCACTTCTCTGGTGAGACTTGCCAGATTCAAATATTTCTACAAACTTAAGTGATGCCCTGATTTTATAGAAACACCCCCCCCCCCGATGGAAAGGTCAACGGTCTGGCAAACCAACCTTGGTCTGACTTCACCTGTAGACTCAGAAGGCAGTCTTAAGCCTGTGTACTTTGCCCTTATGCAAGACTGCTGAGGGCCTTGGAATGTTTTGTACCCTTTCACCTCCTTCCTGGAATACACATTTGGGGAGAGCTAAGGTGAACATCTGCCTCCTCATTCTGCATACTTCTAGTAAATGATTGTGTAAAGAAGAACGTATAAAATAAACAACCACTGTCAGACACAGACTGGTGCAGAGAACCTCAACCCTGTGTCGTGATTTCTACACCCTCCCCCCCCCATATCTCTACAACCCCTTTGTGCAATTTTTTTAAAAATCTCTGCTATAGAATCATGATCAGAATTGGAGCAAGAACCTGCAGGGACTTGTGGAGGCATCTCATTCCCTCCCCCCTCCACTATTTGAGAGCCAGTTTGATTTAGCAATTAAGAGTGCGAACTCTAATCCGGGAGAACTGGGTTTGATTCTCCACTCCTCCACATGCAGCTGCTGGGTGACCTTGGACTTCTCTCAGAGCTGTTCTCTCAACAGCAGTTCTCTGAGAGCTCTCTCAGCCCCCCCTACCTCACAGGGTATCTGTTGTGGAGAGAGGAAGGAAAGGAGATTGTAAACTGCTCTGAGACTGTGAGTGAAGGACGGGGTATAAATTCAATCTCCGCTTCTTTTTCCCTTTCCTGAAAGCCCCCATAGCTTCTCCCCTTTTCCTACTTTGTTTTCTCCTTTCATGGTTACCAACCTCCAGGTGAGGCCTGGTGATTTCATGAAATCACAACAACTCTCCCAGTGATGGAGATCAGTTCCCCAGTCAGGGTTGCCAACTCTATGTCAGAAAATCTCTGCAGATTTGGGAGTGGAGCCTTGGGAAGTTGAGGTTTGGAGAGGGCAAAGACTGCAACAGTACATAATGCTATACAGTCCACTCCCACCCTCAAAAGCAGCCTTTTCTCAAGGAGAACTAGAGATCAGTTGTAATTCTGTGTGATGTCCAGCCCCGACCTGGAGGTTGGCAACCCTAGCTACTCTGAAAGAAATGGTCACTTTGGAGGGTGGAGTCCATGGCATTATACCCTTCTGAGGTCCCTCCACTCCTTAAAATGCAGCCTCACCAGGCTCCATCCCCCAAATCTCTAGGAATTTTCTGCCTTGAAGTTGGCAACCCCATCTACTTTCCATCCAGTAGGCAACCTACTTTTATTTGCCCTCTGTCTCCCTCTCATCTTCCCCCCACAGGTCTCTATATAGGAAAACTGTGGCCCATTTTTTGGGGGGGAGGGGCAACCACTGTGCCAAGTCCATTTGCATGGTAGAGAATCCTCAAGGACTTCTGAGGGGGTGGGGAACCTTGCTTTCCACTTCATACTATTTCCGCTTTCCTTTCTCCTGTCAACCCCCATGTTCTCTGCCTCATTCTTACCTTCCCCAACCTGCATTTCATCTGCCCTCCCATCTTTAGTTTTATTTATTATTTATCTATTTCATTTATACTCCACCTTTCTCCACAGTGGGGACCAAAGCAGCTTACATTATTCCCCTCTCTTCCTTTTTCTCTTCACAATGACCGTATGAGGTAGATTAGGCTAAAAGTATATGACTGACTCAAAATCGCCTGGTGAACTTCCACAGCCAGATGGGTACTTGAATTTGGGTCCCCAAGACATTACTCTGAAGTTCTAACCACTGCACCACATTATTGAATGGTAGCAAGCAGCTAGGCCAAGTTGTCATGGAAATCAGGTGGCAGCAAGTCACACTGTCACACTGTGACAGCAAGTCACACTGTGGTTGCTGTTATTATTTATCTATTTCATTTATACTCCACCTTTCTCCACAGTGGGGACCAAAGCAGCTTACATTATTCCCCTCTCTTCCTTTTTCTCTTCACAATGACCATATGAGGTAGATTAGGCTAAAAGTATATGACTGACTCAAAATCGCCTGGTGAACTTCCACAGCCAGATGGGTACTTGAATTTGGGTCCCCAAGACATTACTCTGAAGTTCTAACCACTGCACCACATTATTGAATGGTAGCAAGCAGCTAGGCCAAGTTGTCATGGAAATCAGGTGGCAGCAAGTCACACTGTGGTTGCTGTTAGACCTAGGGTTACCAACCATCAGGTGGGACCTGGAGAGCTCCCCGAATTACAACTGGAGAAAATGGGTGCTCTGGAGGGTAGATTCTATGGCATTATATCTGGCTGAGGCCTCTCCCCTCCTCAACTCCACCCTCACTAAACTCCATCCCAAAATCTCCAGCAATTCTGCCCATGTGCTGGCAGCTACAAGCACAGACAGTTTCAAGAGGGAATTGGATAAATATGTGGAGAAGAGATCCATCAATGGCTATTAGTCACAGGGTATTGATGGAACTGTCTGTCTGGGGCAGTGATACTCTGTATTCTTGGCGCTTGAGGAGCTTCTAGTGTGTGTGTGGGGGGCTTCTAGTGTCCTGGCCCCACTGGTGGACCTCCTGATGGCACTTGGTTTTTTGGCCACTGTGTGACAGACTGTTGGACTGGATGGGTCATTGGCCTGCTCCTACATGGCTTCTCTTATGTTCTTATCTGGAAATGCTACAGGCCTGTCCCCAATGAGTCCTCCCTCAAAGGCCAAAACAAACCTGGAAAGGACCCTGCCCCCTCCCCCTATCTTTTACTCACCGAAACCAAACCTTGGAATGCTGTGGTTGCCTAGCAATAGCCACTGAGGGAATCTATTTATTAAAGCTATAGGTGGCCCTTTTATCATTTTAGAGTTTTTTAAACCCCAAAATGTTTGTTTGATTGATTGATTTCAGATTTTTCTCCAAACCTGGGGCATTGTTCAGGTTTGTTGAAAGAACTGTCTTTCCTGTCCACAGCTCCAGTCACTGGATGTAAGTATCCTCAGATCTGGCCAACTTCACTTTTAGAATATATATGCTGGAACCCTTAAGAACTTGTGGGGAGTCAACTCGTCAGCCAGTCCTTACATTCTCTCCGTACAGGAATGCATTTCCTTAATTGCTTCATCCTAAACTAGCTTTCCCCCCTTTCCTCTTCCCCTCCCTCCCTTTCCCCTTTCCTTTTTTCCCTCTTTTCCTTTCTTCATAGTACTTACTTTATTACTTAGAAACATTATGCACTTGTTAGTAGCCTAACAATTGCTCATAGTACATTTATCAATCTAATTTTTCTTGTACCGTGCTTGCCTATTATATTACTTTGTGTTTGTATTACATTGTAACATGCTTATAAAGTAACTCTACAGGTATTTTTTTTATAAAAAGGTTTAATTAAAGTTTTTACATTTTTCTGCAAACCTTGGAAGTCCCCTAAGTTTGCAGAACTATGTGTTTTCGGTAAATGTGACCCCTATCCTCAGATTTCGGTATCCACAGGTGGGGGCCACACTTGATAGATGGTATGATGATATTACTGTTTTCATTAATGGTGTTTTATACATTAGCCTGAGATTTTGTAGAGATAGGTATCAGGTATGCAAGATGCAACTCCTATGAACCTCAGTTGGGAGCCTTTTGGACTCTCAGATCTAGAAATGTTTTGCGACCCATGCCACCAAGGGGCCAGCTAAGAGGCAAACTGCAATGAACTAAATAGGCCTCTTCTACACACTGTTCTCCTCTGTTTTATTAGCCAGCAGATGGGTTCAGCTGTACTATGGCTCAAGTTCTGGCCTTCCAAATGCAAAATCTTTAAGAAAACAGTGTCCCTTTTATATCACAGCATTGTATATTTGCTGTATGATACCATTTGTCTGGGTGCTTTTTGCCCCTCCCCCCCCCCCAAAAGTATGCTTTCATGCTTTTTTCAGTATTCTTGAAATTTGGTGAGTTTGAAAGGATGCAGAAGTATTCTTTTAAAAAGATGAAAACTCTGTTTCTGCTTTAATCTTGATGGTGATTTTCTCTATAATTTTAAGAGATAGATAACAGAAAGTCAGGTATGTAAATCCTTAAGCAGACACATGAACAAGAAAGCCTGGTTTTTCTGCAGTGAAAATGCATTATTAACAAAGCAGCAGCATTCAAAGGGAGATTTTTAGTGGCATACCATTTGTAACACAGAACAGATTTAGGACTTTAATTCTGGAGAAGATTTTGAGAAACAGGTCTTATGGCAAACTGTTGTTTGTAGGGTGAGAACACAACATCATTTCTTCACATGAACAACATTATAACCCTGGATTTGTTGTGGGAAGACAAATATTCTGTGTGTGAACAGTTTAATGATTAAGAATTTCAGCAGCCAAAGGAAGGCTACCAAGCTGTCTGTTCCTTCCCAAAGGGCATCTATTTACTTTTGTTTTATTATTGACACTTCCTGATAATCAAATGCTCATCTTGTAACCGGATTTACATAGATCACATTACGTTGTGATTCAGAAATGCACAACAATGCATTTGAGACTTTGTGGCTGGACTATAGTGGCATTTCCCATTTGGTGGGTGGCGTCCCTGCGCCAGTCCATGACAACCTCAAAGGCGGGTCACGAGAAAAAACCCTAGCTAGCCGGATTATTATTCATAAGGCAAAGGAGGCAATTGCCTATGGGCCCTGCCCACTTCAAGAGCCCTGCGTGAGTGACACAAATCTATCCCCTCCCCTCCCCCAGATTTGGCTGCTGTGCTGCTGCTGTCTGGCAGGAGCTGTGTGGTGGCGGTGCAAGAGAAGGCAAAGCAAGGCAACACAGTTTGTAATCACAGTTAGAGCCCCAGCCCCTTGTGCGCAATGTGAGCCTACCACCAGGGTGCTATGCCAGCATGGCCCTCCACCCACTCAGCCCGGTGCCTGACTCACCGGACTGCGCAGCTGCAGAAAAAAGCCTCCTGAGGTGTGGATTACTACCCTCCAGGACTGGATTGCAAAGGGACAGGGCAGAATGCCAGCCTCTGGGACTGGATTGCAGGGTGACTGAGTGGATTACTACCTTTAGGGAAGCTTGCAAACTACCTTTTCCCCTGACAATCCAGTGCCAGAGGCTGGCAAACTACCTTTTCCCCTAGCAATCCAGTCCTGGAGCCTAGCAAAGTAATTTTTCCCCTGGCAATCCAGTCCTGGAGGCTGGGAAATTACCTTTTCCCCAGGCAATCCAGTGGTAGAGGCTGGGAATCTAACATTTTCCCTGGCAATCCAGTCCCAGAGGGTAGTAATCTATTTAGCCACCCTGCAATCCAGCCCCAGAGGCTGGCATTCTGCCCTGCCCCCTCTCCCCTGGCAATTCAAACACAGAACACCTGTGCTAGCCCCAGGGGCTGGCAATCTGCCCTTCCCCCAGCAACCCCATTCCAGGACACTTGTTGGTTGTGTTGACTTTCCTGGAAAATCTATTCCAGATTTTTATTGCAGCCATTTTTGTGCTTCAATGTATTTCAATGGAGCCCATGCAAGTCAATTGGCAATCTTATTTTCCATTATATATCCAATGGGCAATCTAGCCTCTCCCTTTGTTTCCTAGGGGCAATCTTGTCATTCATTTTAATACGTCCCTAGTATGGGAGTAGGCATTATCTTCGCTTTAAGGGGTGGGGGTGGGGGCGGTCTGGCATCTGATTCTTGCAGGAAGAGAGAAGAGGGACCAGCTTGGCAGGAATCAGGTCGGTGTCAGCAGAAAAGCTGGAAGCTGACCAGTGCATTTTCTTCACATCAAGTGTCTGATATTTCTTTAAGAAATGATGCTGAAGTTTGCAATGGGATGTGGGTGTTTACCTGAGAGTAACATATCATTGACTTCTGTAGGGTTTCTCCTTGGTAAACAGAGAAAGCTCTACAGAAGAACATGCTTTCCACTGGTGCAAAAAAATAGAGAAAGCCCTCCCAGAGGGGAAGGAAGATTTGTCCCTTGCAAAGTTGTCACTAAGGAACTGCCTCCCCTCATTGAACTAAGGACCCCCCTCCCCAATTCCAGGATTCCCTGTCTTCTCTCATGTCGTTTCTCCTTCCCTTCCATTCTCCCCCACCTTAATTCCAGGATTCCCTGTCTTACCTCATGTCGTTTCTCTCCCCTTCCATTCTCCCTTCCACCCCCTTCTTCAATTCTGGAGTTCCCTAACTTCCCTCATGAACACCCCAATTCAGAATCACATTGACAGGAACTGCACTGCTTGTCTCAAGGCCAGAATTCATCTCAGAGTGATATGGTGCCACCGATGTCCCAGACATTTAAATGTTTTCCTTGCGCCAGCCTGAAAAGCAGCCAGAGTCAGGAGTCAGAGCCTGAACAGTGTAAAAGTTGACTTCCATTCCTCAGGGACTGTCTTTCTAAGCAGGACCCTGGTTCAGCAAACTCAACTGGCCAGTGCTGTTGAGGAAGGGGTGTGTAGGTGGTGCAGGCAATTGAACATGGGCATTAGGAGTGCTTGCAAAGCTGGAGAAGGACACACAGACCAAAATCAACACCACTGTGTATACAAACAATAAAGAATTTATAAATCCAAATTTGAAAAGTCTCTTCTTATTCTCCAAAGATACCTTATACACAGTACAAAAATTTCCAAAGGGGGTGGATTCCACAACACAAATTTCTAACCAATTCTTTCACCAATGTTCCATACAATTTTTACAGGAAAGTTCCTAGTTGAAACTTTCATTTAGAGGATAAGTTCATAGTCCTTCTCATGGTTGTGGCAAATCCAATCCCCTAGAATAATGGCTCCAAAGGTCTTCTCCTTACATGCCTGTCAACTTTATGGGTCACATTTCGCAGAGATGCTTGATCACAGAGCCATTCTGCAAATTCAATCTTTTGACATCAAAACTAAGACTTCTTGTATTCACAAAAAGCACAAGCTTGTGAATGCAAGAAGTCTTAGTTTTGATGTCAAAAGATTGAATTTGCAGAATGGCTCTGTGATCAAGCATCTCTGCGAAACGTGACCCATAAAGTCGACAGGCACGTAAGGAGAAGACTGGAGCCGTTATTCTAGGGGATTGAATTTGCCACAACAATAAGAAGCCTCACATAATGCCTCCCAGCACACACAGCCTCCAAAGGTCACAGAAATAGCCAGGGAGGCCAGGCCTCACTGGGAGTGTTTCCTTAGAGCCCATGTCTGCTCTCTGGGATGTGCTGGCCAGAGACTGTTGCTAGGCAACCCAGCCTGTTTTAGTCAGGAAAGAGAGAGGCCTCAGGGGAATATAATGTCATGCAATCCACCCTCCAAATTAGTTATTTTCTCTAGGATGGGGAGAGATATTTGTTATCTTGAGTCCAGATGGCAGAGATCAACTCCCCTTGAGGTGTGGGAGGGGGGGAATGAATGTCTTCACTTGGGTAGGTGGGAAAACAGCAAGGGTGGGGGGAGCGCTCACCCAGAGGCCTTTAGTGATACATTTCCAGATTGGTGGAAAATCCCTGGAGATTCTGTGGCGGATTCTGCCAGACCCAGGTTCTTGCTGTGGAAGCTGATTGGGTGATTTTGGACCAGTCACAGACTTCCAGCCTAACCTGCATCTCGGACTGTTGTTCAGGTCAAAGGGGGGAGAAAAGAATGATGTAAGCTCTTTGGTTCCCCCACACACACTGTGGAGAAAGCCTGTCCTGTCCTGTCCACATGCTGCCCCCACTCCACCCCCACTCAGCCTCTTCCAGATTTGTGCTTCAGCACAGATCTGGAAGGGGCTGAGCGTGGATGGTGGTGCATTTACTGTCCTGGGAGGCATGAGCAGGGAGGGGGAGGATGTGCCCACCCTTGTAACCAGGTGGCGCCCTAGGTGGCCGCCTACCTGGCCTACTCCCATGATCCAGCTGTGCACATAGTAAAAAGAAATCATGGAGACAGACTAGTTTGTGGCCATAGAAAAGGCATCACTAAGCTCTGCACAGTTAGCAGTTTGGGGTATTAAGCTACTGGATACTAAACTGATTCATTTGCTCTTTACTGTAGGCTTTATCTATGTAAGCTTTTTTTAAAAAAGAATTAAGAAAATGAAAATTATTGGTCCATTAGTATGCAACATGAAGGGCCAAATTAGATTTCATGCCAGTTTGTAGCCATGGTGTTTGTAAGATGGGCCTAGTTTACGGTGAGTATTGAGGACAGAGATCAGACACAGTGTTCTTGTAGGAGCAAAGCTTAATAATGTTTTAACCCCACCCCCAGCAGTCTGGTGTGTATTCTGCATTAACTCTTCAGTTAGAACACGTGGATAGCTGCTTTAATACTCAAAGAAAGGTCACTGGGTGGGTGGGGGGGAGTGACCTTTCACTCACATTCATCTTCCAAGTTTTAAAACATTTCACAGAAGACGTCATTGCTGTTCCAGGGGAGTGTCGGGGAATTTTCTTTAAATATATTTCATAAACACTTACTCTTACCACAGTTCCCCAGAACAACCTAAAACTGTCAGGAACAAAATATATGAAACTCAGTAGCTTTTCAAAACATCAGATAAGCTTTATTGTACTCCAGTTTTCTCTCAGAACAGCGCTCATATATAGGAAAGCAAAACAGTTAGATACCACTATTCCATTATGCTCACAGTTAAAACTCAGATAGATTTTTATACAGTTAGATTAAACACTTTCCAGTTTCAGCAGTTAGACTTACTCTGTTTCTCAATTAATAACCTCTTATAGTCATATGCCTAAAAATCTAAGTCTGCTAAAATTCTGAAACTCTCTATCTTCCTCTTCTCTCTATCAGCCCACACCTTGAGTTAAAGACCTTTAACTCTGCTTTCTTGGCTTGACCTGCCCAGAGACAGCCTTTTGGCTCTCTGATGCAAGCGGCAAGATTGTGGAAAATTTCTAAGGCTTTTTGTTGTGTCTGCCGTTTGTCCCCAAAAGTACAGCACACCTGTGGGTGGTGCCTGGAAGGGACGAATGCAGCTCACCTATCAGTGGCGGGAAGTTTAACTGGCCAGGATTGGACCTGACCAGGAAGAAGGTTGTTCTGGGAAATGTATATAACAGGGGACCCGGCCCTGCCATGTTGTCTTTGTGATGTACTCGCTAATAAAGCATGTTGCCATCTGAATGTCTCCGACATCAGTACATTATACTGGCAACGAGGATAGGATACCGGTGAGCAGAGAGCTGCCTCCGGCCGCCCGCAAGCCCTGCGATCCGAGCTCTAGTGCTCCCGCGGCCGAGGTCTTAGCTACTGCTCCCGGACAAACCCTACCGGCATTCGACGTCACCTGGCCCGACTTATGGGAATCATGGGGACCGGATCAACTACTACATAGAGCTGCACAAAATGGAGGCAGCAGCAGAGAAGGCGCTTCTCTTGAGTTCGTGCGGGGTGGAGACCATCCAGCTGATGAAGCGACTCATCGCGCCGACCACCCTTGCAAGGACAACCTACAACCAGCTGGTCAAGGCGATGATGAGCCACATGGCGCCACAGCTGTCCCGTCTCACACGCAGGCACGCATTCTACACGAGACAGCAGAGACAAGCTGAGTCCTCAGCCAAGTATCTTGCAGAGCTCCATGTTTACCAAAATCATAGAAAGATTCCCACAAACAAGCTTGATAGCTTGTTCCATAACGTTTCCAGCCTGTAGGGGGATGCCTACAGAATTATGAAGAAGAGACATAAATATAGACAAACCCATTTGAAAACGGCCTCTTGAGTTGGTTCCAAAGGCTGGGAGCGAATAGGACTTGTAACCTTCAAGATGAATCGGACTTTGGTACCAAGTCTCTTGGAGTAAGATGACATCAAAGTTCTTAAGGTAACTGATAAATTCTGCGTCTTTGGATTTATTCCACCAGCCAGACAAGTTCCACGAGATGATCTTAATATCCGATAATGGAGAAATATTTGGAATTGAAGACACTGAAGAGGATCTCAGTCAGTCATCTTGGGAAGATTGGTTTGGCAAGCAGAGAGAAACAAAAATCATACCTTCGTTTTCGAGGCCCCTAGAAATATTTTTGCTAAGTTCACAAAGATGAAATTATCCTTAGGATTGATGGAATTGTCCATTGACTTGGTGGGCGCTGGGTGGATTTCAGCAACGACCAGCCTTTCCGAAGGCCCCCTGATTACAGGTTGGGGGTAAGTGGTTAGTGAAATCTCAGATGGAAGAGTAGATATCGTATTATCCACTTTCAAGTTTGTTAAAGGAAGGCAAGTGGAAATTGAAGAGTGAGGAGGATCTTGTTGATCTAGGTCGATCAAAGGAACGTCTTGAATCTTTCTCAACTTAATAGAAGAAGTTCCAGGAGAGCTCTTTTGCTGCCCACTCTGCTTCAATAAGAGGCTTCCTTTCAACAAGTCTAGTCTTTTTAAAATGTCTTGTTGATCATAAGTCTGGAGGGATTGGAACTGATCTCTAATATTGTCTTCCAAGATATTGGTTGCAGAAACAACCTCCATAGATTCATTAAGAGGGTAAGATTGAGGTGACAAATTTGCTGTGGCGGATGAAGTGTTCACATTCAAGATGTCACCTGATCTATCTGCAACTGTTAGAGAGTTATCCTGTAAATTTAGATATTTCTTTCGATGAATCAGGGGTAGAATGATTTCATTCTTAAAGATGCACGTAGGTAAGATTCCTTTGGATGAGAGATATTTTTTAGATCACAACAGAAGCTGAGGAATCTGCGCTGACCTAAATGATAAAAGCACCCTCTGTGACTGGGAACAAGCATCAAAGAATTCTATCTCATGTAGATCAATCCAAGCCATTTCCCCTAGGAATAAAGTTCTTAGATGTCTTTTGGATAGTTGCATAGAGTTCCACAAAGGGCCCCTCCCCTTATAGTTGCAGATGGTTAAACAGATTTTGTTTGGGGTGAGGATAAGTTTATAAAGTTGCTCTTGCTCATCGGATGAAGACTTTAATTTGTAACCTATTGTTGACTTTGTTACTTGCTTTGGAAAGGCAGTCTTGGGATAGCTTTTTGGATAACAACATTGAAGGTGTCCAATCAAAATTCCTACGGAAAATCCTGGGATTCCCAAAGTGCGTACCATATGCAGTTTTATGTTTAGAAACAGGGATGAATCTTGTGGAAACACAAGCATGGCTAATGTCACTTAAATATTGGTTATGGCTACATTTCCACTCTGATTTGGAGAGCCTTTTATATCAACTGCTCTCAGAATCTAATATGTCAAATTGGCTAGTATTTATTGAGAGGAAAATTAAATCTATGGGCATTGATTCAGATTCACTTCTTATGCTATCCCTAAAAGATGCATTTTTGAAACTTAAGCTCAGAATTCTAGATATTGAAATGCAAATATTATATAGCCTGGCCAACAAGTCTTGCTCCCTGCTGAATTTCGAACTTCCTCTCTCAGTAGGGAAATTAGCATCATATTTCTCCTCTCTGCAAGCTCCACAGCAACGGCGTGCGTTCTCATTAACGAGATGTAATGCATTACCATCTGCTATCTTATTTGGTAGATTTAACAGGATTGAGTACTCTAATAGACATTGTTTTTGTAATCCCAAGTGTATTGAAACTATTTCCCATGTATTACTGAACTGTCCCCTTTATGATGATATTCGTTGTATATACCTGAAAGATATTTTAGCAGATATGTTGGGCTGTGCTGATTCAGGCAAAGTCCACAAACTTTTAAATGACACTTGTTCTGAGGTAACTTTAACGGTTGCTAAATTTCTTCAACAGGCCATGGTAATACGACAGAAAATGGTTCTGGAATGACCACATTTTATTTGTTTTAATCATTTAATTTGGCTAAACTTGACTCATATATATTTTACTTATTTTATGTATATTAGCTCCCTACGTACTCTATTATCTAGGATTTTATATTATTTATATTGCTATTTTACTGCTAAATCTGTTTTATGCCTATAAAGACTTGCTGCTGCTGATTCCCCAGAGCTCCATGGATTAGCCCTGAGATGCGATTTCATGGAGGACTTGGAAGAGATCCTGCTGAACCGTTTCGCGGTTGGCGTCCGGTGGCCCAGGATTGCAGCCCACCTATGACGATCAGTGGCAGGAAGTTTAACTGGCCAGGATTGGACCTGACCAGGAAGAAGGTTGTTCCGGGAAATGTGTATAACAAGGGACCCAGCCCCGCCATGTTGTCTTTGTGATGTACTCGCTAATAAAGCATGTTGCCATTTGAACGTCTCCAACATCAGTACATTACACTTATAAAGGTTTTTCCCTGAGAAACTTTATCACCTATCTCTGATGCTATCTCTCTCCCAGGACAGTCTAACACTTTTCTAACCAGCTGTAACTGCAGATGGCACTGGCCACTATCCAGCTATCTTTAGATCTCGGGCTAGCTCAACTACTGTCCAGTGAGAACTTCCTCCTTATCTGAGTTTTTCTCATCTACTTAACCCCAAACCACTTTTCTCTCCAGAATAGTTTTTTTTTTTCTCATCTTCCCATCTAAGATTGTCCTTAGATAAACTCTTTCTCACTGACCTACTTTCTCCTAACAGCTAACTCTGCAGATTTTGGCTTCCAGAAATTTTTAGGTGCTTCAAACAGAAAATTGACATGGGTTTTTGACATAAGGGGATCAATTTTAGTTTTTTCCGCAACATATATATATTTTGCAACATATATATCCTGCATTAACCCTTCAGTTAGAACACATGAATAGAACCAGGCCTTGAATTCAGCAGGAGCTCACAGGAGTGCAGCTCCTTAACCTTTCTGAGGGTTCCCCCTCTTCCTCCCCACCTACCTTGTCCATTGAATAGTAGGTGCAGCTGCATAACAATCCCTGGATTAGGAGAGCGGGCAGCCAGCCAGCCACCAGGAGTTTTGCCACAACCCCAGCAGCCCTCATTCACCCCTGGAGAAGCCCGCACTGCCCTTTCTCCACTTCTTATGTGATTTTGGGTGTCAGGTGGCTTGCTGGCCTTTTGACTGTGGAGAGCGCTGACTGGATCTCTAGCTGGCCCAAGCAGGCCTCACTCACCTGGGCTCTCCTTTCTTGTGTCGGATTGCTTTTGGCTGGTGATGGTGCATATGCTAATGAGTTATGCTAATGAGCTCCACCACCGATTTTTCTACGAAATGACCCCTGGATATAACACATGGACAGCTGCTTAGAACACCTGGATAGAACACATGGATAGCTGCTTTAATACTAAAAGAAAGGTCACTGGGGAGGGGGAGGGGTGACTTTTCCCTCACATTCATCTTCCAAGTTTTAAAACATTTCACAGAAGATGTCATTGCTGTTCCAGGGGAATAAACTGATTCAAGCACCAAATCTGTACATTTTTCCACAAGAGCTAACAGCAGCTTTGAGAAAGCATTTGAAATCATGGAAGAACATAGGAGGAAAAAATGTAAGGCACCATTCCCTCAGCCTGCAAATTAGGATTAAAACAAAAGGGAGGGGGGAAGCAAGTCTCAGTAAGTTTTCATATGGCATCAAAATTGGATGAATATTTTATGGATGATTTTTTGAATGTTCAGTGGATAGTTTATGCTGTTTTTTATGTCCTAGCTTGTTTTTAACGGTTTGCTGTAAATTCATATTGATAATTCTGATGTTTTTACTATTTTATGGTTTTTCTTACTTGTAAGCCACCTCAAGCAGGATTCTGGTGAGGCCATATATAAATTCCATAGACAATGAAGATAAACAATGAATATATACACTTGGCCCGTGTAGAACTCAGTCTGGCCTCCCTTGGTTCGGGGATGGATAGCAGATTTTGTACTCCCGAATGCAGTGCTCTCTGGGGAACATATGGGGAAAGGCGGTTCCGTAGATAGACAGGTAAACCATATAGGGCTTTAAGGTCAATACCAGCACTTTGAAATGGACTTGGAACACAATAGGTAGCCAGTGCAGCTCTTTCAGCACTGGTTGAATGTGCTTCCATTGAGGGAGCCCCACTAGCAACTGTGCTGCAGCACTCTGCATTAGCTGCAGTTTCCAAGTCAGAGTCAAGGGCAGCCCCATGTAGAGGGCATTACAGTAGTCTGTAATGTAGGCAAGGTAGACAGCTGCTTGGGATGCCACCTCACCTACAGGGCACCTCTGGGTTGCCCCCTTCCCCACCACTTTCAGCTTTCTGGGTTATAGACCTGGGAAGCTGAGAGCATATCTGCATGTGCTTTCCTCCATGCCAGGCTTCCCTCATGAGGGAAGCCGAACTTGGAGGAGAATGCACCCCATCCAGCTGCTTTTCAAGGCGAGAGCAGCCAGGTGGAGGGTGTTCTCCTCTGAGCTTGGCTTCCCCAGCCCTCCTTTCATGCTGCTGCACCAGCTCTCCCCATGGGGGGGAGGGGTGCATGATTGGGACAGGTGCTGGGGGGCACAGGGTAGGTGCCAGCCTGGGGCACCCGAGGCCCTAGTGCCAGGCCTGATTACGTAATGATGTTTCTACATAATGAATTTCCATCAAACACGACAAATGCACTAGAGTGGCCTGGAGCAAAATGACCAAGAGAAATGTGGATAAATGGAGCCTAGTTTGTAAAAGAGGACAATATATAAGAGTTACATGGCATATGAGTTAAGTCTAGAGGCTTAACTTAAAATTTCTATATTTGTGAGAGAGCACTGGGTTTATGCACAAGCAAAGTAAACTATATTTTAAGGCCTCAGATTATGAGGGAGACTGCAAATACAACCCTCCTAAACATTAGTATATAATCATTTTTTGGAAATGCTATGGTGCCTCTTAGATATAGTTTAAGGCCTTAGCATGTTGTAATTTGGCCCTGGTTTTTTTGAGCACATGCGTTTGTAACAGCCCTCATTAATCTCTTGAACAAAGGGGTTTTTTTAAAAAAAGAATCTTACAATTACATTTTGAAAAGTATGCTTCTGGCTTTCATTATTGCAGTGCTGAGTCTGAAACTAAATTGTAAAAGGAAAAACTGAAGAAGAATATTTTTTAAGTTAAAGAAGACCACATTTGCTATTTTCCACTTGTGTGAGATCCATAACCAACATATCGAATTGTCAACATGGCTCCATCTGTGGATACAAATCCAGAAACTGGAGCAATGGAGAGTCAAGAAAGATTTGCCTACCAATCTGAAAATGCCCAGGCTTATAGAAAAAAAAACATTGGGTTTAGACAGTCACACACATCCTGTGATTAGGGTTACCAATCCCCGGGGGGACAGGGGATCCCCCAGTTTGGAGGCCCTCCCCCCACTTCAGGGTCATCAGAAAGTGAGGGGGGTGTTTAAATGTCTGCTGCGCTCCCCATTATATCCAATGGAGACTGATCCCCATAGGGTATAATTGAGAATCAATCTGTGGGTATCTGGGGCTCTGGAGGGGCTGTTTTTTTTTAGGTAGTTGCACCGAGTTTTCAGCATAGCATCTGACCCCCTAAATTAAAAAAAAAAAAAAGATTGAACCAAGGGGTCCATTCTATGAGCCCCAAAGTAGCTGCCCCATCCTTCGTTATTTCTAAATGGAGGGAAGGTATTTAAAAGGCATGTGGTCCCTTTGACTGGGATAGCCAGAATTCCCTTCATAGTTCAATAAGGCTTGTCACAACTTTGCTCCTGGCTCCACCCCCAAAGTTTCCTGACTCCACCCCCAATATCCCCATATATTTCCTGAGTTGGACCTGACAACCGTACCCATGATAAAAACATCATATGTTGCACTAAGAAACAAATGCCTAAGCAAATGCAACAGTATTGCCAGCCTTGGTTTTTACCAGTAAAAGGCAAGGGGGAGGGGGCAGGGCCCTTTCAAGGGCTATTTTAGCCTCTGAAGTAGGACTTATTGGGGCTAGGCCCAACAGTAACCATGGGAAACTTGCTACCACACAACTTGCATGACTTACCAAGGCCCAACTGCTTGCTGTTGTTTAACAGCAGCCACTCCTTAAAAAGCTTCAGCTTAGGGTTTGGTAGACCCAGGGTCCAAATTCCCACTCTGCAGTAGAAGCTCACTGGATGACTTTGAGCCAGTCATAAAATTCTCATGGGTAATTGTTGGGGATAAAATGGAGAAGAGAACTATGTAAAGTGCTTTGGTTCTCTACTGGGGAGAAATATAGGATATAAATGAAGTAAATACATAATAAATGTAGATGAAAATGGGAGCAGATAAAAGGAGACAAGAGCACAGGAAAAGTCGAGATACTATGAGGACTTTCAGGAAAGGGGAAAGAGGAAATAGCGGGTGAGGGAAAACAGGGAAAAATAATGTGCCCCCTGCACGTCTTTGCAGGTCATCTACATGTATTATCAAGGATTAACATCTCAATATCAGCCATATTGACTTGGAACTAAGTTCAATGCACTTACATAGATGGGATTTACATGTGTTTAGTAATTTTCACATATCTTAGGTGCAGGCATGGAAAAGGGTTGTTGTAGAATGAATTAATTTTACATTCTGTAAACTTGGCATCTGTCTGGACAACAAAAGCAGAGTTTAAGACCACAAATCAATTACTTTACGTATATGCAAAGGTAAATCAATTACTTTACTATGGATGCAACCCAGACACAATTAAGCATTGTTAAGTACTTTTTTTTAATTCAGCAAGAAAGTTAAGCAAATGCTTAAAATCTCGCTATTGAAGTGCTTCAAATTGGCTGGATCATGCCTAGTGTGTTTTGGATTAGAAAATCAGCAGGGCTTCTTTCTACCAAGTTCACTGGAATTTAGATCAAGTTGTTCAAGGAGGGTTAGGAAATATCCATTTTAAATGCTTCTCTTGTTTTTCACTAAGGCAGTATCAGTGCCTTTGTTTCAACTGAGATATCTCTTTTGCTAAATTAATACAGTTGCTAATTATCCTCTGGTTGCTGTTCTGTACTTGGCTAATTAGTTTAGCTGTGTCACCCTATTGTCAAACTTGCAAATGATTCAATTAATCTTATCTTGTCCTCCCAATAGCCCTCTGCTAAAATGAACAATGGCCTCATGTTTGTTTGCATCTATCTTTGGGTATAATAACTGTTCTGTATTCTGTTGTAATATTCTCTCACTGCAAAGATAGTTCTGTATAGTTCTTTATTCTTAAACTTCAGCTGTCGTACTCCTGACAATAAGTTTTTTTCTTCCTTCACTAATGAAGCAGCCTGTGTCTTTAAATTGGTTACTGAAACTACAGCAAAAAGCATAAAATCCATTTTGGATCATTTTGGATCACTGAGCAAATGTCTTAGTGTGACACATATCCTGGAATCACCGTAATGGAGACAAGAAACAGTTTAGAAACAACGAATTCTTCATTTCCTTTGCAAACTCAGGAATAAAAGCTACACCAGCAATGTTTAAAAAAAAAAGCCAAGCAGGGACTTATTTGCATATTAGGCCACCCACCCCTGGCATCATCATTGTTTCACACAAGGCTTTTTTGTAGAAAAAGCCCAGTGGGAACTCATTTGCATTGTAGGCCACACCCCCTGATACCAAGCCAACCGGAACTGTGTTCCTGTGCATTCGTGCTCAAAAAAAGCCCTGAACACCAGTTATGTACAAACTAATTGAAATCAAAATGGTGTCATGGAATATATTTAATCATGAAAATGCCTGTGAAGAACAGAGGAGCATTCATTATTATGATAGATGCTTACAGCATGAGGTATTTAGTAGGAACATTCAGATACATGAGTGCAGTAAGTTAAAGCCCCAGAATATAATGAGTAAATATATTAAAGTGCTATTATTATTATTTCTCCTTCAATAACTAGTTAAAGGTTTCTTTTTCTCCCTCCAAACTGAATTTGTACTTTCACCCATTTTGTTCTGTCTTTGACCACGGGGAGACTAAAATGGTACCTTTATAGATGGAATGCACAGGTTGGGCCTGAGGTCCTTCCCCAGTGGGTAACATAGCATACAAAAAAAAAATCAAATTTTTTTTCACAGAAAAAAGGTATTCAGATTCAGGATTTTTTTAGGAATCCTATTTTTTTTATCTCCATTGTACCCTATGCGGACAGTTATAGTCAATGGTCTCCATAGGGTATAATGGGGAATTGATCCAGGAGTATCCGGGATTCTGAGGGACTGTTTTTTGAGATAGAGGCACCAAATTTGCAGCATAACTGCTGGTGCCTTTCTTCAGAATAACCTCCAAGTTGGACCAGGGAGTTCAGTTTTTTGGGCCTCCAAAGAAGACGAAACTCTTCTCCATTATTTCCAACAAGAGGGGAAGAAGGCATGTAAAAGGACCACCAGCTTTCTGGTATTCCTAATAATCCTGAATATCTTGGGGATTTTTTAAGGAATAACTATATTGGATAGCCAAACATAGACTGTGATCTGTATTCAGCTAAGAAAATACCTGAAAAATACCAATAAGGTATTTTTTGGCTCAGATATAGCAGAATGCATATCCTTATTGTTCTCTGTCTCAGGGACTCTAAATTGGATGGAAAAGTAGCATTAAAATGTTTTAAATAAAATCAACTGTGGCAGACATGGAAAAGGGGCTTCAGTCTTCTACTTTGTGCTATTTTCCTGACCTGAAACAGTCTTTCAGGGCACTATTTGGCCCACTGGAGAAGCCCACACTTTCCCAATAGGTCAAATAGTGCCCTGAAAACCTCCATGAATCTGTCTAATACCCTTTTAAAGCAGGCTACCTAATCATTCCATCCACTTGGAATAAATTTCACAATTGAATGTTCTAACAGAAACCTTTTCTCTTGCATAATGTCCAGGGCCAGCTTGCCCACTAGGCAAACTAGGTGGTTGCCTAGGGCACTGGAAGGGTGGGGGCACAAAATTGGGCTCCCCAGCCCCTCCTGGTGCCCCAGGCAGGCACCTAGTTTGCCTGCCTCCTCTGCCAGCCGACTGCTACCACTGCCCACCACTACTGCTGCCACCGCCTGCCCCTCCGTTCCTTTCCCTTTGCCTTCCCCCCATGGCTCTGTGACCCCCATGCCTACCCCCTCCCTGCCGCTCCTCCACTCTCCCGACCCTTCCGCACCCTACGTTGATTTCGATGCTGGAACCGGCTCTAGCGCTCCATTCCGGCTATCTAAAGCCCCCCTCTCCCTGCTCGTTCACTCAGTCGGCGGGCAAAACCGCACCACAGGGCCAGGCTGTGCTCACAGTCTGTCAGGACAAGAGTCCTGAAAGGGTGGCTCCACTGCCACTGACTCCTCTCCGATCCAGGAAGGTACACACACACACATGTACAAAGGTACGCACACACACATAAGAAGGCATGTGAAAGGGAATATAAGGAAAATGTGTACATACCTTGAACATTTTTGCTGCTTTTTGAATGGTTGATGAAGAGGTGCCCTTTTGCTCATCCCCATGTATTGAGATGTTCGCCAATGAATTAATCCACTAATAGTTTTTTCTTTGTTTTCCAGGGAATCATCTGTGGTGACTGAGATGAATCTTCCCTTTAGCTCAAGGGTTCCCTTCTCTGTTTAGCGTGAAGTTGTGGGAACAATTGGGAATGGCCATCGCCCTTTGTTCTGTTCTTTGTTGTTGGAGATGAGTGCAGCTGTAAAAACAGCATTCCATTCGTGTTTTTTTTCCCTTTTTTTACTTTTTTTTTTTTAGAAAACACACCCTTTTTGCTCATTAAAGAAAGTTAACTTTTCAAGTAGGTGTTTACAGTTATCTACATTAGCTAATAGGACATGCACATTATAACCGTACCCTTCTAACCTAGAATCCTTTCATGTTTAATTAGAAGTTTGTTTTATTTTCATTAGTCTTGAGATTCCTTTGTTTGTAACTTAGATACAAAGATAAAGAAATCTTTGATAAAGAAATACAGCTGCTGTTGCTCTATACTGAAACCTCTTGGTTAATAAGCTTGTATTGAAGACCAGAATCTATTTTTTTCTCTTATTTTCCTTCTTTCTTTTGTAGTTTTTTGGTAGATTAAAGATACACAGATTTGGTTTTGGATGATGATAGATGTGATAGATAAGAATGTGGAATTTGCCACTAAATATTCTGTAAAACAGTAGCATTTTATAATAATATCAAAAGGTCATAAAACATTTGTATAATTTAAAGGTAATATCTATGTACTAATTTTGAATACTTACAGGTATAATGAACTATACCTTTTCTTTTGTTTTTTTAATGTAGTAATAACTGTAATCTGTTCTTTTACTTTCTGTACCCTATCCCTGATCCTTTCCCCCAATTCCCCAATTTTCCCTGTAAAACTTAATAAAACTTGTAAAAACAAAAATGGACTTCCTCGGAAGTTCAAGTACTAACCCTGTCCCTGCTTAGCTTCTGGGTTCTGATAAAATTGGGTTTACCTGGGCCACCCAGGTAAGCCATTTTCTTTCTTTTTAAAAACAAAATTCTTATTTTATTAGGTCGTCTTATATTCAGTACAACTTTAAAAGTTTTGAGCATAAGGTAAGTAGATTATTATACATTTTCCAGTAACAGCTTGTTACAATTACATTGTATAGAAGGTTATGACAACACTAATGATAAATAAAACTATTTCAAAAATATAACATCTGATTATATAAAGGGTTTTTAGGGATTGTTTTCCGTACTGCCAGGTACTCTACTATCGGGAACCAGATAGGTACAAATAATTTTTCATTTCTGCTTGCTGAGGAGATGATAATTGAACTTAGAAATTTTAGCCATGATGAAATGATCCCATAGGCGTTGTTGCCATTCTACAATTGTTGGTTTACAGCTTGAAATCCATTTTGATGCAATAGTAGTGCGTGCTATTGATAATAATATGTGTATTCTTAGATTACAAGGTACATTGTTATCTGGGTCTGACCATTTACTTAAAAACATAATTTTTGGATGTAACGGCAGTTTAATGCTAGTGATATTTTCTATTTCTACAATTATTTCTTTCCAAAAATTCTGTATAAATACACAGAACCACCAAGAGTCAATAAAGACACCTTTGATACTATATTTCTGTACATTGAGAGTCCATGTTTACACCTATATGACAGGGGTGGCCAAGGGTATCTCTCCAGATGTTTTTTGCCTACAACTCCCATCAGCGCCAGCCAGCATGGCCAATGGCTGGGGCTGATGGGAATTGTAGGCAAAAACATCTGGAGAGCTACCCTCGGCCACCCCTGCTATATGAGACCTAATATTTGGAGGTAGATACCATCTTATAACTAGTTTAATAGTTTGAAACCTGATGTTAAATACTTTAGATGTATAACAAGGTGATTTCCAGATGTTTGAACATTCTTGTTCACTTAGGGTGCATCCTAGGTCTTTATGCCATTGTTTCTGGTAATTTAAGATAGGGTATTTTCCTGCTTTTGAAATTATTTTTCTTATTTTAGACAGCAGTTCTCTAGTATTTCTGTCAATTTTCCTCACTAGTTGTTCAAAATCAGTTAATGGTCTTTCCATTGCTTTTTTATATCCAAAGATTCCAAAATAGATTGAATTTGAACTAGTGTAACCACAAAATTCTGATATTGTATTTTTCTTCCAATTTCTGCTTAGTAATTAATTTCTCTTTTCCCAAAAAATCAATCAAATTTGTTAATCCTGCTCTATGCCATGATAAGTAAATAGCATCATTCTGGCTGGGAATTAACCATTTCTGGTTTGTAGTGAGATTTCCAGGGCTAAATGTTCCTTATATTTTTTCCAAATGTTTATCTCTCTCTCTCTCGGCTTGGCTTCGCGAACGAAGATTTAAGAAGGGTGCAATAGTCCACGTTTGCTGCAGGCTCGCTGGTGGCTGACAAGACCAATGTGGGACAGGCAGGTCCGGCCACAGCGGCTGCAGGGAAAAGTCTGATTTAGGGTTGGTCCTGTAGCAGTGCGATTCTTCCTCAATCTCCTTTTGTCCTCAAGACCAGCTATGCGCGTGTTCTCAAAGGAAGAGACAGCCTGGTGGATGGTGTGCCTCCATGCTTTGCGATCTGAGGCTAGGTCAGACCACTGGTGATGGTTGATGTGACAGGTGCTAAGGGATTTCTTCAAGGAGTCCTTGTACCTCTTCTTTGGTGCCCCTCTATTTCGATGGCCGGTGGAGAGTTCGCCATACAGGGCAATCTTGGGAAGGCGGTGGTTTTCCATCCTAGAAATATGCCCTGCCCAGCGCAGCTGCGTCTTCAACAGCAGTGCCTCGATGCTGGTAACCTCCGCCCGCTTGAGGACTTCAGTGTTGGTCACAAAGTCACTCCAGTGGATGTTGAGGATGGTGCGAAGGCAGCGCTGATGAAAGCGCTCAAGGAGTCGCAGGTGATGACGGTATAAAACCCACGATTCGGAGCCATAGATGAGGGTTGTCATCACAACCGCTTTGTAAACATTGATCTTTGTGCCTTTTTTCAGATGCTTGTTGCTCCACACTCTTTTGTGCAGTCGGCCAAATGCACGGTTTGCCTTTGCCAGCCTGTTGTCAATCTCCTTGTCGATCTTGGCATCTGAGGAGATGATGCACCCCAGGTAGCTGAACTGCTGGACTGTCTTCAGAACTGATTCACCCACAGTGATGCAGGGAGGGTGATAATCTTCCTGGGGTGCAGGCTGGTGGAGAACTTCTGTCTTCTTCAGACTAACTTCTAGGCCGAATAGCTTGGCAGCCTCTGCAAAGCAGGACGTCATATGCTGCAGAGCTGATACCGAGTGGGAGACGAGTGCAGCATCATCAGCAAACAGTAGCTCTCGGATGAGTTTTTCCATTGTCTTGGAGTGTGCCTTTAGTCGCCTCAGGTTGAACAGGCTGCCATCGGTGCGATAGCGGATGTAGACACCATCGTCCTCATCTAGATCTACTGCGGCTCTTTGAAGCATCATGCTAAAGAAGATCGTAAAGAGAGTTGGCGCGAGAACGCAGCCTTGCTTTACACCTGTGCCTATTGGGAAGGGCTCCGAGAGGTCGTTGCAGTGTCTGACTTGGCCTCGCTGGTCTTCATGTAGCTGGATGATCATGCTGAGGAACCTTGGGGGACATCCTAAACGTTCCAAGATTTGCCACAGGCCTTTCCTGCTAACGGTATCGAAAGCTTTGGTAAGGTCGACAAAAGTCACATACAGACCCTTGTTCTGTTCCCTGCATTTCTCTTGGAGCTGCCTGAGAACAAATACCATGTCGGTGGTGCTCCTGTTAGCTCTGAAGCCGCACTGGCTCTCTGGGAGGAGTTCTTCTGCAATGGTGGGCACCAGTCTGTTCAGGAGTATTCTGGCAAGGATTTTGCCTGCGATGGAGAGCAGGGTTATCCCCCGGTAGTTGGAGCAGTCTGACTTTTCCCCTTTGTTCTTGTATAGGGTGATGATGATTGCATCGCGAAAGTCCTGTGGTAATTTGCCTTGTTCCCAGCAGGTGACAAGTACTTTGT
This sequence comes from Heteronotia binoei, assembly GCF_032191835.1. Classification (NCBI taxonomy): domain Eukaryota; kingdom Metazoa; phylum Chordata; class Lepidosauria; order Squamata; family Gekkonidae; genus Heteronotia; species Heteronotia binoei. Next base: position 24,399,900 of record NC_083230.1, on the reverse strand, counting down.
GAAGTGAGCTATGTAGTACTGTGCCCCCATGCTTCCAGATCTCTGGTGGAATTCCATCAACTCCTGCTGCCTTGCCACTTTTCAGTTGCTTGATGGCTTTAACAGTCTCTTCTAGGGTGGGGATCTCATCCAACTCTGTTTTCACCGGTTGAAGTGGGGTGAGGTGGATTGCTGAATCTTGAACTACGCGGTTGGCACTGAAGAGAACCTGAAAATACTCTGACCACCGGTTCAGTATGGATGCCTTGTCTGTGAGGAGCACTTGGCCGTCTGCACTATGCAAGGGACTCTGAGCCTGATATGATGGACCATATACTGCCTTCAGGGCTTCGTAGAACCCTCTTAAATCACCAGTGTCTGCACACAGCTGGGTTCTCTCTGCAAGCTTGGTCCACCACTCGTTCTGAATGTCTCGAAGCTTGCGCTGGAGGTTGCTACATGCAGCGCGAAAGGTTGCTTTTTTCCCAGGACAGGAGGGCTGAGCAAGATGTGCTTGGTAGGCAGATCTCTTTTTTGCCAGTAATTCTTGGATCTCTTGATTGTTCTCATCAAACCAGTCCTTGTTCTTCCTTGTGGAGAACCCGAGGACTTCTTCAGAGATCTGCAGGACGGTAGTTTTTAGGTGTTCCCAGAGTGCTTCTGGAGAAGGGTCTGTGGGGCAACTGAGGTCCTCAATTCTTGACTGGAGTTTTGCCTGGAAGGCAGCTTTAACTTCGGCTGACTGGAGGCTGCCAACCTGAAACTTCCTCCGAGGGATACCTCCTCTCCTGGGTGTGGGTTTAAAGTGAAGACGGAGATTGCAGCGTACAAGACGATGATCCGTATGACATTCTGCGCTGGGCATTACTCGGGTGTGTAAGACATCTCGAAGGTCTCTCTGGCGCACCAGAATGTAGTCGATAAGGTGCCAATGCTTGGACCGTGGGTGCATCCAGGTTGTCTTCAGACTGTTCTTTTGCTGGAAGATAGTGTTGGTGATGGTGAGCTGGTGCTCCATGCAGAATTCTAGCAGGAGGCGCCCGTTGTCATTGCAGTTGCCAGTGCCGTGTTTGCCAAGTACTCCTTTCCAGGCTTCCGAGTCTTTACCTACTCTGGCATTGAAGTCGCCAAGGATGATCACCTTGTCCTCTGTAGGGGTTTTCCGTACGAGGTTGCGTAGATCAGCATAGAACTTGTTCTTTTCTGCAGGATCTGCTTGAAGGGTTGGGGCATACACCCTGAAGAGTGTTGCATGCTGCTTGTTTTGAAGTGGGAGGCGCATGGACATGATGCGATCTGAGTGACCTGTTGGAAGGTTTTCGAGTTTGGAGGCAATGGAGTTCCTGACCATGAAGCCAACGCCAGAAAGGCGGCTCTCAGCCTTTGACTTACCCGACCAGTAGAGGGTATAGCCAGCACCGTGTTCTTGAAGACTACCTTCCTCAGGGAAACGGACCTCACTGAGAGCTGTTCCTTATATTTTTTCCAAATGTTTATAGCAGTTTTTAAAAATACCTTTTTTTGCCAAATATTTGGTGAGACTAATGTTGGGTTCCACATAAAATCAGAGAGCGGGTAGGGCTCTAGGTAAGTTTGTTCAATTTCAACCCATTCTAATTCTGGGAATGTATAGGCCCGTATTAATGATGTTAAGTTAGAAGCTTCATAGTAATGTTGGAAGTTTGGTATCTCCAATCCATTTTCAAGAGGTCTGTATAATGGGTTTTTTTTAATTTATTCATGCTTTTTTATTTGCCCAAAAGAATTTAAGTATTTCTTTTTGCCATTTTTTCAGGTCATTCATGGGAATTGTTAGCGGTATTGTTTTAAAAAGGTAACTATATTTCGGTAAAATGAAACTATGAATCAGGTCTATTCTATCTGCTATTTATGTTAAATTGCAGGCCTGAGACCTGAGTAAATTGGTCTAAGACCTTTTGGACTTCAACTAATGATTTAACACGGTTAGTTAAATATAAGAAAATATCATCTGCATATAGGGAGATTTTATGCATGTTTTTCCCTGTTTAACTCCTTGAATATTTAAGTTTGTTCTAATTGCTTCTGCTAACGGTTCTATGGCTAATGCAAACAACAGCAGCGATAGCGGGCATCTCTGCCTAGTCATTCTTTGTAGAAAAATTTTCTGAAATAATAGTCCCATTAATCAAAATATTTGCACTAGCTTTCTGATATATAGACTGTATTGCTTTTAAAAATTTTTACCAAATTCCATCTCAATCAAATTGCTCTTAAAAATGGAATTTCTATGCTTTTTTGGCATCCAACAAAAGTAAGGTTGTTTCTATTTTGGAGCTGTTAATAATATTCAATATATGCCGTATGTTGTCTGTAATTTTCCTTTGAAAAATAAATCCTGTCTGATCTGATTTTATACAATTTGGAATAATTGTTTTTAGTCGATTAGCTAAAAATTTTCATGGAAATTTTGGCATCTACATTCAGTAGGGAAATAGGATGATATGAACTTGGATATTGTATATCCTTATTTGGTTTTGGTATTGTTATTATGGTTGCTTCTGACCAGGAGTTCAGCATAGTGCCTGAATGTAGGACTTCATTGCACAGATTGGTTAAAGGTTCTATTATTTCTGATTTAAAGCATTTATAGACTTCCAGGATCTGTCATCTCGGCTTCAGAGCTGCCTGCAGAGCTCTCTCTGCGGCATCTCTGAATCTGGTCGTTGGAGAGGTCTCACAGATGTGAGACCCCCGCAGGGAAGGCCTGGAGGGCTTTCTCTCGGCATGGAAACCCCACGGTGGGGGAGGGGGTTAGTGGCAACTGCCCCCTATGCTCGTCGTGCGTCCTGAGGTTCTGCGGCTGTGAAAGCTACTTATCAACAGAAAAAGAAGAACTCCCAATCGCTTTTATGCTTTCTTTTTCTCCAGTACATCTGCAAATCTACATCTTTCCACTTTTAAAGCAATGATTCTACTTAACAAGTAGGTGTTTTTTCCTAAATTTACCCCCCTGATGGGTCACTCTGCATAACTACAAAAGACTAGCTCACGGATGATTCGAAGCGGCCTCGGACCGACAGAAGCAGTCTTAACCTTTTGAATTGGAATGAATATAATTACTAAAATTGACCCGGACTTTAATTGGATATATATTACAGAGATTATCAAGAATTTGCAATATGATTTGAACACAAAGGAGATATACAAAAAAGAAAAAGAACTCTGTCTCTTTTATCTGACTTTAACTGAAATAATACCTTCAACTGGAGGGAAGTGAAAATACAATCTGACTTGAGAGACTGACTTTTGAATGTATAAGCTGAGTATGGCCTTTTCTAACGAAATGACACATGAAAAAGGTATTTGCTCAAATCTCAAGTCTTTAAAGGAAGATTTGATTTCACTTACGCAGCTTCTTAGAGATTACTTTATGCTCATTGCTAATGATTTGAGCAAAGAAGATCCGACAACTAATGAAATAGCTAATCTACAGGGGTTCAGCATTAAGGAGAGCGAATCAATGGCAGTGAAAGCAGAAGGGGAAATTGTTATGCTAAACAAACAAAGGAGAAAGAAGATATTCTCTTATGATGCTCTTTTAAAACCACTGAAGCGGAGAAGGGAAAATGGCAACAAATTCTTCTTCCTGTAGTTGAGGGGGCAGGACATGCTGAGAAGAGTAAAGCTGCACTTTGAGCAATGCATCTGGATTTGGAAAACTAGCTGCAAAAAGGACTTTGGTTTTTCTGCTTCTGCTTTGGTGAATGGCTGAATAAAGAACTTTGACTAAGTGAAAGGTGTTACTTAAAAGATAAGCTGTGAACAAAGGGACTGCCTCAGAAACAATTCGGGGGTAGAAAGCAAAGGAATTTAAAAGTTTTTTTTTAAGTTTTTGGGAAGAAGGACTTTGGAATTTTGGGTTTCCCTTTTGGGTTTTTTTCCTTTGTTTTTTCTCCTTTCTCTCTTCCTGCTGAATAAGCAAACATGTAACTAATATTAATGAACAGATGTTAAAATTTAAAAGATTAAGAGAGATCTTGAAGAAATGATGTTAATGAGGCTTATTAGCATAACTTTCTAGATAGTAGATCTATTCACAGTTTGCATATTTAGGGAGATTGCTTCTAATGATGTGAGAATAGGACCAAGGGTGAAAGGCCAGACAGTATAAAAAGGCTGCAGAATTTGATAGTTTTGGTAATATGGTAGATTTGCTATTAATATGTTAGCAGGAGAAATGGTTTAGATGGAGATAGACAGTTGTATTTGATGTATCTTATGTAATTTGCTATGAACAAAGAAATAAATTTTATGTGTTCCTTTTAATCAGGATTTTGCTAAATCAATAAACTAATCTGTGCCTATTATAGGTTTAAGTTAAATCAGGAAATTTGATGTTGAGACAGTCTTATAAGAAATTTTTTTCTTATGAACTGGTTATATTTAATTTGTGGTTAAGAATTGTTTGGTCTTATATTGCTTTACTAGTTTATTATAAGAATTACTTTTTTTTCTTTTACACTAGTGAGAGAATAAAGGATGTAATACGTAAGGAGATTTTTATACTTGTAGGTAGGAAGAATTGAGTAATATATTGGGAGGTGGAATTATAACTGATATATTTGTACTGGCTTCTGTTTCTTTTTCTCCCACTTTTTAAAGTTCCCTTTTCTCTCTTTTCCCCTCTTTTCATGTATCATCTGCAATGCTTCTTTATTGTAGTTTAAATCAATAAAACTAAAAAAAAAAATCAAATTAAAGCATTTATAATATTTGATGGGAAAACTGTCGTTACCTGATATGATATTGGGTCTGAGCTGATGAATAGCTTCTAGGGTTTCTTTTCTGGTAATATCCCTATCCAATAGTTGTCTATGTTCTATAGATAATTTACCCAATGGGTTTTTTGGGGGGGGTTTGGATAAAAGCCTTAATCTTAGCAGGGTCTGGAACTTGTGTTTGATATATCTTTGAATAAAAATTGGTTACTATTTGTGCAATCTTAGATGATTCCATATGACTTCGTCCTGTCTCATCTTTTAAAGAATATATAACAGATTTAATTCTTTTTTGTTTTACTCTCCAAGCTAAATATTTTATAGATTAAGGTGTTTTTTGCCAAAATCTTTGTTTCATATATATCAAATTCTTTTGTAATTTAGTAGTCTCAATTGCTTTTAAAATTTTACGTTCAGTTAGTAGTTTCTTAAAGATTTTTTTACTTCCAGTATTCTCATGTGCTTTTTCTAGCTGGTGTATTCTTTGGTGTATTTCCTTAATCCTATCATTTTTCTTTTTTTTTTTTAGGTGAGCCGATATGGAGATTTCCTGGCCTCTAGAGCTTTAGAAGCTTCCCATACTGTCTGCGAAGAGACTCCACAATCCTTATTTCTTAATGTCAGTTAATAGTTGGTCACTGTAAAAAGAATTCAATAAAATATTTTTGTCAAACCGCCAAAGCCTGTCATACTTAGTTTGCCTCAGATCCCTCAGTTTACATATGACTGGGGAATGGTCAGACCTCATTCTTATTCCTATCTGTGCATCCTTCAAGTTAGACAGCATTTTTTCAAAAGTAAAATAAAATCAACTCTAGTATAAGTTTGAAAACAAGCTGAAAAATGTATAGTCTTTAATTGTTTGATTGCAACAATGCCAGGAGTCATAAAGGTAAATTTTTTTCAATAATAAACCCAATTCAGTATCTTCATTAGTTTGATTTCTTGGGTGCTTGTCTGAATGCGATTTGTCCAAATTTATGTTTAGTACATAATTGAGATTGCCCCCAATTATTACATTTTCTGTTTGGAAATCTCGAAGCATATTAAAGGTTTGTTCAAGAAATGGCAGTTGTTCAGAATTAGGGGTGTACACTGAGCCACTAGTGAGTTCTTGACCATTTAATAGGCCTTTTATAAAAATAAATTGCCCCCTTGAGTCTGAAAGTGTCTCAGTGTGTTCAAGTCTAAGGTGCTTTGCCAGCAAAATAGCTACGCCATGAGATTTTGAATTACTTGGGGTGTGAAATTGTATTGGGAACCAAGAAGTTTTTAAAACAGAATGAGTAGTTGATTTTAAGTGTGTTTCCTGTGATAGCAATATGTCTGGTTTCCCTTTAAGAACCTGTGATGTAATGTGTTTTTGTTTGACAAAATTATTGACTTTGAACATTAAAAGTCATTACATTCAATTCTGCCATATTTCTGTTGCTAGTATATCAAACTGTTAACTAATTCCTAAATACAATTATAACTAGGGGAGCCCAATCCAGAGAACCGCAGTGTAGCTGTGCTCGAGTGCAGAACTAGCATCAGTGGCCACAGTCGGCTTCCAAAGGGGAGACGTTATGCCACGCTTGGAGGGGGAGACTGGCCTGATGAGCAAGAGAGAACCTGTCACCATTGTGATTCTGCCCAGGTGCTGCCGAGGCGGGGGTGGGGGAGGCACAGGCTCATGCAGGACCACAGGATTGGCCAGTCCATTGCATGTGACCGGATGAGGGGACGGAAAGCCCTTGCCTGAGAGGCCATCAATCCCCTCACTCCTTCCCGCTGTCAGAGACTCTTCCAATGGCAGGCAGGCAGGCAGAGGCATGCGTGGACAAGCAGGAAGTGCCAAGTGCAGGAGTTTGCTGTCCTAGACAGTGACTGGAATGTGTGTCTGGGAGTGGCCAGACCAAGTCCAGAAGACACCCCCCGGAGCCCCCCCCCCCGGTGTTGCCCTGATGCCGCCCCCTGCTATGTGCAAGGAGCACCTCCCTGGAGGCTGCAGAATTCAGAGTGCGAACCGCTAGGCATGCATCCACTTCAACAACCCCCCCTTAGTGTCCTGCACACAACAGCCCTGTGGGGTTGGGTAGGCTGTCAGCCTGGGTAGGCTGAGAGGTGGCACCTCCTCCCCTGTCCAGCCACACAGGGGACAGCATGACGGCTCATAGACCATTCCCCCCCCTCCGAACCAAGTCTGCCCATTCCCCCCAGGCATTCCTTCGATGAGGCCACTGACAGAGGGGGGGTTGCCCAGGGAACGTGCAGCAGATGCCAAGCAGGAGAGACAACAGAGGGCACAGCTCAGACTTTATTTTTCAAGAACAGAGTGCATGCTGGGCAGTCTCGCCATGGGCCATTCAGAGCGGCGGATAGACAGTTAAGGGAGTGGGAGGGGCAGTGGAGTGACACACACGGAAGCCTCTGTGTTGGAGTCCCACCTGTAAAACGGAGACAGAAATCAAGAGCAACTGCAGGGGCGGTGGCTGGAAGAGCAGGCTGTGTTTTAGCCAGGTGCTATCTTAAAGGCACAGTCTCTGACCCACCTCCCTGCAATGGGGCAGCTGCCACACACACACACCGTGCCCTGCCAGGGGTTGGGAAAGCAGCAGAGGGTGGACGAAAAGAAGGGAGCAGGCAGCAGCACAGTGTAGCAGGGTCAGCAAATACCCCCTGCTGGAGCCCACTGTCGGGTTCAAGTGCCAGAGATGCTCGCACACCGAGCAGTCGAGAGCGAGGGGAGGGGGAGGCTGGGGGGGACACAGTGGAACTTACCCAGCCATGGGCAACAGTCGTCACATGCAGAGCTGCCGGGAGCCCAGAACCTGTGGAGACCTGGAAACAAGAGCAGTTAGTCCCGCAAGTCAATGATACTGTCAAAGCAATTGCACAGTGCAAAACCCGTCACCAATGTGCCTGCCTGTCCCTCACTCGAAGTCTGTATGGCCGGGAGCTCACCAGCAGAACTTCCCACCACACACTCCTCTCCCCAACCACTGAGTTGTGCGAGGCCAGAGTGGAAGTATTTCTAGAAGGAGGGAGACCGCGATTTGGTGCTGGGGAGGGGGCTCGTCAGCATGAGGCACAAGGGGATTGGCGAGGCAATCACGCCACACTCCCTAAGGGCTTTGCGAGCTTCTGCAGCGGCAGAGACAACCTTTGTTTTTGGTTTCAACGAGTGCCTATGGGACATGCCACTGTTTTTGCAGGCGTAACGTTGAGCCTCTCAGGTGGGGTGTGTCATGGCTCAAATGGCTCAGGAAGCTGCCTAAGCCTGGCCGCTCCCCCAACTCCACCCCCTCCTCCACCTGAACGCCATACTCCGCCTCACTTGCATCCACACTCGGGTGCAGCCCTCAGGCACCGCTGCCCTTGGGAGTTACGTGCCCCCCGCTGTGGCGGTGCTGGTCATACGTCAGTGCAAACCCTTCCTGCGCCCACGTAGTGGCTCGTCTGCTCCCAAAAGACTTTCTGCTGCCCCCCCTTGGATTGTGCTGTTAATCTACCTACCTTCTATTATATCTACACAAAGATTATCCTAAAACCTATCAATTTAAATCTATCCTATGATCTTAAAACCTAACCTAAAATACTATATCTTTTATACCTACGTATACCTTATTTCTATATATAGCTGGTACAACAGCTGGTAGTTCCAAATGAAGAGCCTTGAGGAGAAGTGTTCCCTCCAAGCCAAGTTAGCATGAGCTAACTCACAGATTTTTAGCCTCCAGCTCACACATTTTGGTCCTAGCTCAGGAAAAATGGCCCCAGAATACAATAATTTATGCAGTAGCTCACAACGTTCATGCCAGTAGCTCACAACTTTAATACCAGTAGCTCACAAGTAGAATTTTGGCTCACAAGACTCTGCAGCTTAGAGGGAACATTGTTGAGGAGGAGTAATCCACTGTCCATGTGATGTACAGTATACAGCTTTCCCATATGATGGACTTGAATTTTGCATAGCACAAACCATTTGTATCTAACGTTTGCTTCTTGTAGTCTTTGAGTAATGGGTTTCAGCATTTTTCTTATGGCCAAAGCATCAGATGGAATGTCTGGAAACACTGTTGTTCTCTCTTCATTATAAGGCAAAAAGCCTGTTTCTCTGGTTTCATTTAATATTGCATTTTTCATCCTGAGATCTTGCAACATAATCAAAATGTCCCTTGTGAATTTTCTGTTAGGGTTGTTGGAAGCCCCAATTCTGTATGCTTTATAAAGAATTGGGATGGTGCCTGTTTCTAATTCCATGCATTTTGCTAACCATCCAGCTATGAATTGCATTAGGTCACCAGACCCCCCCCCCCACATCCTCAGAAAACCCATGTACCTTCAGGTTAGGTTGCTTTAAAGCCGCCTCTAATGAAATCACTTTTTCTTGCAAGTGGATGTTTTCTTCTTGCAATGTAAGCCCTAAGTTTAAAGCAGTATCAGTGGTTTGAGCAGTTTGTGTTTGGCTTTTAGTAATGTCTTTCAGCTGGTCATTTAGAGGCTTTAACAGATCAGCAATTTGTAGGGTAAGCTTTTCTAACAGGGATTTTTCCATAGTTTGGATGGAAGATGGCACAGATTTTTGAATAATTGCTTCCAAAGAAGCTTCCTTTTGAGGCTCACCCATTTCCTGGTCTCTGGGTGTCGCCATTTTGCTCAGGGATAGTTGCATCGTTACAGAAGAGGACCACTGTGCTTTCTTACCTCCCACAGCTGGACATTGGGGGGATCACTGCTCTCTAGCTCCGTTGTGCTTTCCAGGCATCTGAGTGGCGCTTCAGCTCTTCTTTTGCTGGTAAGCGGCAGAAACGGGAGGGAGGGTTCCGGTACAACCATTCTATGCATCCGTCATGTTCGCTGGCGTCGTCCTGCCCCTCTGGTCAAGCAATTTTCAATTGTAGTCCCATTCTTTCTTGAAACAATGAATTTCACCATATATAGTACCACACAGGCCTCTGTGTCTTCCTGGTCTTGGAATCAGCTTGTCAGGTTGGTTTGTCTTAGATTATGCTCTTTTAAATTGTTTTTGTTGGCTTTGCTGAGGCTCCAGATGCGTCCTTCAGGCCGGATTTAGCCAACTGGTTTAACTCTTGTTAGGTTCTCATGACCACTCCTTCAGCCATCTTCTGGTTCCAAGGGCCTGCTTGCCTTTCACAGGAAAGACTTTTCAATGCTGGAGTTTGAGAATCTTCTGGAAGCAGTGTATGCCATCTATAGTTCAGAGCTGGTTTTCAGTAGCTATTGGTTGGGTAATCTGAGGCAAGAGTCTTATAATTCTATTACAGATTGTCTGTTGTATATTTCATAAATAAGTGTGTGTGTATACACATACATGTATTGAGAGGGTGGGGAAAACTATAGAGCACCTACATAAAGGCATAAATTAGGTTTTTTAAATTCTGCAAGAGGGATTAAAAATAAAGAGTTAGAAGTATTGATCACTTAAGTACCAGAATCCCCATTGTGGGCTTTAATATTTTATAAGTCTGGCATGAACATTAGAAGATGCTAACAGCTGCTAGGCCTTGTGTGACATCAGAGCTAGCTAAAAAGTCTGACTGAGATAATACCTTTCTTTTAAATCAATGGAAAAGTAATTACATTGTCTTTAACTACATTTTAAAAACCCTCCTCCACCATTTAGAGAAGATAGTTGGTGTATGGTAGATACGATCCTTGCTTGTGTGGTTAATTCCTCCTCTGGCAAGCTGAGGTTGAACAAGAAGTTCACTGTGCAATTGATAGTTCTGTGAACTTCAGCTGTGTTCTAAAATTGCTTCATCATGGAATAGGTGGTTCATAACCCTATGTGTTTCTCCACAACGATCATAAGTGATTGGAGTTGAGTCTTTAAATGCTTATTAGTCACTCCTCTAAAATGATCACCCTGTCATTGCTTCAGTTTTCAAACCATTCCCTTCAGAATTGGCACATTAGGCACTCGTGAAGATTTAATCAGGGATGTCAAGCGTGTGACCTGGGGAATGGATCAAGCCTCTGGAAGGTTCCTGTCAGGCCTGCAAGTGTGTCTCTCTGTGTGTGTGTTGTTGGCTTGTTATGCCAGGACTCTCCTGGGTGCAGCTGGGTTTTGCCTCTCCTTTTTCTCTGTATTCATGTCTTCATGATGCAGTCCTTCTCAGTAGGAAAACAATGTGAGCTATTTTAAACAAGAAACAACAACAAGACAGTGAGGTGGACTAGGCTGAGAGTGTGTGTCCAGACCAAGTTCACCCAGCATATTCCCTTTGTGGACTGGGGATTTTAACCTAGACTTCCCATATAAGTAGGCTGATACTGACCACTATATATTGCTGTCTCTATGTTCTTGCACTGCCTCATAAGATTTGTAGTTATTTCTCTGGGGAAGACTATAGTATTGTACACAAACACATGGCCCTTGGTCTGTGTCATGGTGCCTTCACATGTTCTTGATCAGCACAAGAAGCAACTTATATACCAAAGCTCACAGTGCTCAGCCATTTTGTGTTTTCCTCTTGGTCTTCATTGACCATGAGATCTCTGTAATGAATGTCAATAAAACAAAAATAGGTTTACAGCTTACAGATACATACCTGAAAAACACCTGAACAGCATACTCAAGGTCGCTACTTTGTCTCCAGATTCTGATGCAATAATTCAGAGCAAGGGGTGTCAGTTATCAGAGACTGTTAAATAAAAAATATTGCAAGAGTGATAATCTTTTAAACATGTTTTAAGTTTTCAAAAACTCTTTTAATTGTGTTTGTGTCCTTTATAAAGTTTATATCTCTGCTACCTGGAATTACATTTTATGACACACATGGCCAGACCCAACAAGCTCTCATTTATATTAGATCTGTCTCTCTTAACCAATGAGGGTTTTTTTTTGTGTGTATATACAAATTTTATTGATTTTTATACAAAGGAAGTTGTGAAATTGGGGGAAAGAGTAAGGGATAAAATACAGAAAGAGAAAGGGGGTAGATTACAATTGTTACTACTTTAAAGGAAGGAAAAGAGAATATATATAGTTCATTATATCTGCAAGTAATCAAAATTATTACATAAGCATTACCTTTAAATTCTACAAACATTTTTAACCTTTTGATAATATCACAAAATCTTACTGTTTTACAAAATATGTAATAATGGATTCCAAATTCTTGTCTATAGTATCTGTCATCTTACAAATCCACATCCATATATCCTTAATCTATTTTAAAAAGACAAAAAACAAAGGAGAGAAGGAAAGAAATGGGGAAAAAAGCCAAATTCTGCCCTTCAATACAAGCTTGTCAACCATCAAAAGGGTTCCAACATAGAACAACACCAGGTGTTTTACTTTATCTAAATCACAAGCAAGAAAATTTCACGGCTAAGATAATAAGACTGACTTCTCATTAATCAAGTAGAGACTCTGAGTTTAAAAGTTCAGTTACAATGCACATGCTCTATGAGCTAATATGGATAGCTTTTGACCCCCTACTTGGGAAACTAGTTCACTTTAATGGACATGGAAAATACATTTTTTCTTAAAAAAGAGAGAGAGAAAAGAAAGTCCAGTGGGAATGTTACTTTTGTTGCCACATTCTTCTCTAGCAACAACGGATGGAGCAAAGGGAGATAACCATTTCTAACCATCTTTACAACTTCATGCTAAAGAGAGAAGAAAGCTTTCCATCTAGTGAAAAGATTTTCCAGTCACTGCAGATTCTACTAACTTCCCTGGATATTGGGGGGGGGGGGGAGTTAGTAGTAGATTAATCCATTGGGTGATATCTCAGTACCAGGGGATAATCAAAAGAATACCTCTTCATCAACCATTCAAAAAAAGAAACAAAAGCATTCAAGGTATGTATGCGTTTTCCCTATTTTCCCCCTTCACATGCATTTTATGTGTGTTTGTATGCATTTATATATATTTGTATATTTAATTTTAGCTACTATATTTAAACAACTTATCTTTTAATCCTTCCATTAGGGTGTATTTAAATTTTAAATTTTTTGCAAGTTGTTTTAAAGTTTCCATTATTGCTCTTAATGTTTAACCACCCTATTGAGCATCAATCATTAACAGCCCCCCCTTTTACAATTGTTAAACCTTCATTGTGACTTTAAAGTTCACAAATCTCTACAAAAAAAAAAACGAATCAAAACAAAATAAACTTCCCTTTCAGTTTGAAAAATACAAATGCTTTTGATTCTGAAGGGTCCCTTAAAAGTCAAAATTCCAAAAAATAAATCCCAAAGCAATGTACCAGCTGAAGTGCAGTTTTATAGTCTCTTTTTCTTAAAATCTTTCCAGACCTTAATCCTCTTGCACCTTGTAGCAGACCAGCAGTTTTTGCTTAAATCAACAAAGTTCTCCCTTCTAATCTTCACTGATTCTGCAACAAGCTTGCCAGCTATGTCTACGTTGGTTCCCTCTTTCTTTGTCTGAGTAGATTGTGCTTTCTTGTTCTGCCGCAAAAGAATGTGAGCCTCTTCCATTTTACATTTAGACAATCCTTTCTCATGTACAAGCCAGTTGCCACCTCTTCCAGGTCATAAGATATCTCTTGTACATCTTGGGGTGTCATATCTGGTATATTTTCAGCTTTGTCACATTTGTCAAAAAGCTTTTGTATACAGTCTGTTATGAGTTCTGCTAAAGAACCAATTCCCTGCTGAATAGAAAACATGGTGACCATAAAGTCCTTTTGAGTATTCACTTTGGTTTGGTATGGCATCTTCCCTTCAGTATGTATCAGTCCATTAGCAAAGTAATTATGATCAGAAATCCAACTTAAAGTCCCAATGAACTAATCTTTCCAAATTTCCAGTTAAATTTTTTTCTTCTCCTAAATTCCAATTGGAATTACTTCATTGCAGACAATGTGAGGGGGGTTGCAGGCACTGCAATTCCCCCTCGACCTTGCTACGCTAAGACCAGAACAGGAAGTCCCCCATAACAAATGAGTTTGACACCCCTGATTTAAACAGTGTTTAGGTTTATTTGAACAAACTGGCAGGGAAGGGCAATATTTACGCAGTGTTTGGGATTTTGAATTAGTAGATAGAAAGTTACATATAATCGCAGCACTGCATCTTATGTTGCTGACTAAACAAGAGATGTTTTTACATTTAGGGCTGTTTGGCTTTCACTGAAGATATAACAGATGTTACAATGCTTTTTCTTAGAGACCGCTTATTTTAGTTTGCCTTTTGAACTTCACACTGGTTAATCATACAGCCTTGAGAATGTATTCAGCTTTATCCCATTGTTTAAGACTAGGGTTTTTCAACTAGACCCTTTTCTCTGGCAAGATCATTGTTATCTTCTCTTTAAAATCAATAACTTAGGCTTTTGGCATGTTTAGGGTCTTTCAATGCCATTTCAAACCAGTTGCCAAATCCTTATCTTCCAGATTGACAATCTTTTCCCACTGGATATTAAGCTTAAAACTGGAAAACGTATTTCCCTCTCAGTTGTGTTTCTTTGTTTCACACAGAGAGACTGTTTATACTATTGGGCCAGTCTCCACCAGAGCCTCTCTTTTTCCCAAAGCCACACCACACTGGCTCTGAAACAGACTGCTTATAGACTTTTCTCACACTAGAGAGTCTCAAAAGCCAATACTCTCTTCTTCATGCACTCTTCAACTCCACAACTGCCTATCACACTCTTCTCTACAGTTAGCTGCAGTTCTTCAATAAGAGCGAGTTCCATGAGCTGTCATTCAGTTCATCCACTCACTCTGTTCCAAGCAACACTGCCTATGAGCATTCCTCTTCTTGCTGTCCATCATAGCTTGCATAGCTGTGTATGATATCATCACTGCAAAGCCATCTCACACATTTAAACAAATCCTGAACAGTGTCATGAACACAGGAAGCTGCCTTACTATTGGTCTATCAAGGTCAGTATTGTTTACTCTGATAATGGCTCTCCAGAGTCTTAGAAAGAGATATTTCATATCACATAACTACTTGATCCCTAGGGCAGGTTGACTCTGTAGAGCACATGTTCTTTAGCTGTCCGCTCTACAGGGAGGTTCGTCATGGAATTATCACTCCATTACTTGATATGATTCCTGGCCACTTCAACACAAACAAAGCAAGGCTTCACTGGCTTTTACCTGATAATAATTCTAAGATTACACGTGAAGTTGCTAAATTTTGTGCATTAATTCTCAAATTATGGGAACTGCACCTTAAAAGTTCTTAACATTTGTACAATTGTATTACTATTGTATTTTATGTCTGTTTGAACTGTATGCTGGTCTAAAGACCATAATAAACTACTACTACTACTTCTACCATCACCACCACCTCCTGATCCTTTTAAATGGAGATGCTAGGGATTGAACATTCAACCTTCCTTCATGTTAAGCAAATACTCTTCTGCCGAACCCTGAAGTATCTTCCATTTATGAAGCAGAATATATTTTATAATGTGTGTTGATAACACATGCATGTATAGTGGTATGAACATGGAGTATATATATGTACAGCCAAGCAGTGCGGAGATTGATGCTTATATAGAATCTTCACATGTCGTTCATGATGCTGTCTACCCAGAGAGGCCTTCTGTGTAGGAACTGTATGTTGTGTGAGGTAACCTCTGTCTCTAATACCCATATGTAAAACTGGAACAGTAGTGATTTGTTCACAGCCTCAATAATGATTAGGAGGAAAATATCTGAAGCATTACAACTGTAATATTACTGTAAGAATAAAATACTAAATAAACCTGGAGCAGGCTGTGCAGGTTGGTTTCTACTCAGGGATGTGTTCTAATTTTTTTTTCTTATAATTCAAATCCAGGATTTGGGGAGGATGCTGTTAATAGTTATTTCTGAATTTCAGGTAGGACAGCACTTGTTTGGGTAGGTGTTCTGAAATGTTACGGTGATTATTTTCAATGGGGAACAAATTTGAGTGTCTGGTGAAGCTGTTTTTAAAGGTAAGAGCACAAAGTTTGCACAGAACGTAATGCTCTTTTAAAACTAAAGAACCCCTGAGTTTCCAGAAGAATGGACAAAGAGGTTTGATTTTATAGATCTCTAAAACAGATACCCATTGGTGCATGTGTCTCCACTGTTTCCTATGGAGGGGCAATGGTGACGGCCCAGCAGAAGACATCTGGCTGCCAGTTTTTGTTTTTTTTAAATCCTGCTTTCAACCAGTTTCTTTACATAATATTTCAGTGATGGATTGATTTTTTTTTTAACCATTATGCTGAAAACTCTATATTTTGCCATCTTTCCTTGTTGTAGTCCATTGTCTCCTTTCACAGAGCAAGAAATGCTTCCCTTGCAAACAAACAAACAAACAAAAAACACCTTCAGCACTACAATCTTTGAAAAGCATTTGATTTTTTTAAAAAAGCACACACACACACACACAAAACCGTCCAAGTATATGTGTGTGTTTGCGCGCGTGTGTGCGCGCGCATGTGCTTGCATATGAGAAATCAATCATTCAGTTGCTGTGAGACACATGTCTTCATGCTAGGTATCCCCTGTAGGGGTATCCTAACTATTATTGAAGGAGTTCCTGGTGAGTGGGATCTTTCATTTTTTTCTCTGGGGCTTGTCTGAGAGTATTCTCCTTATCCTCTGCAAGGATCCAATTGGAAGGGAAGAAAATCATCGCTCAGGAAATCAGGAAAATTCAAGAAAAACAAGATGCCTGTTCCTGCTGATGATAATGAGCACCTGAGCACATAAGATAGCATGGGCTTTTGAATGGGATGTTTTTAAATAATGCCTAAGAACCCCAGAGTCGTGCTTACTATTACAGAAATAATGGTAACAATCCCAAGCAACAATTTTCATGTATATTTTCAGTTCAGGAATTTTGAGATGTTCATCCCTATTGCTACTGTCATTTTTTTTGGTGGAAAAACTGCTGTGGACTTCATAGATATCCTTTTCTCTGAGCATTTGGCAATTTAATTTCAGCTTTGGCTTCTGTGTTGATTCATCTAGTAAAAAGGATTAGCAAGAACTCTTATAAAAACTTCCATGGTAGCCTGGTCCCTCAGCCAATGTGTGACTCTCTCTAAGACTTCCCCTTACCCTGGTTAGGCTTCTGCAGGACTGTCTTCTTACTTCCAGTATTTCTCAAAGATACAGAGGCCCATAACAGGGGAAAAAAATCTGCCTCTTTCCGTTATTTATTCTGTTACCCATATAAGATCAGCCAGAAGGCATTACAGTTCTGTGTTTCCTCAGAGTAATGACTTGAAGATGCTATAAAACCAGTTTCTCCCAATGTTTTTCTTTCTTCTTTTTTTTAGCATGGTGGTCTTCTCTGTTCTCTTTAAAAAGCATATTTTTGGTGACAATTAGTAATGAGTTACTGAAACGTTTGCAGGAGGGGTCAGAGTCTCTTTTTCCATTGCCATCAGCACTGTCCCTGTCTGGTATATCCTTTGCCTGAGAAGCTGTGGATATTTATATGATGGAGAGCGGGCATAATTATGTCAAGGGCAATGGCAATGTGATGGCATACCTCCAGTGACTGTCAAGCCCTTCATGCTAATTGAGTTGACCTATTACATGGTACACCTTAAGGCTTAATAAGTATCGTAATAGGTCAAGTTAATGTGCATTATTTCTTATAAAACCAACATGACAGCAAGGATGGGGGGGATCTTGAATCTGTTGGAAGTCTCTAAGGAGAATAATCACACAAAACAACAATATCTGAAACAACATTTAGAGAACGGAACTCACGGGAGCTTTTTCTGCACAGCAGCCATTTTATCCTGGAAGAACGCCATCTAGCACATCTCCAAAGAAAGTTCTGTCAGGTTGTCAAATATTTACTTGAAAATGGCTTTCATATGACTCCTTTTGTCAAACCATCTGTCTTTATGTGCCAGTTCAGGCTTGATAAATCTGGCAGTTCCACCATTGTTTTCATAGTCCATCAAATCAATGGCATTCTACTACAGACCCTCTTATGAAGCCTTTTAGGTAAACTGTGGTGGTGGTAGCATGTGAAGATATTCTGTAAATACAGTTGCAGTGCAACATTCCCTAAGCAATTTTTTACCCTTCTATGCCCATTGACTTCATTAGAAAGGGGTAACTGTTTAGACCTACACTATTAATGACTTTTTCCTAAAGGAAATATAAGAATAACAGAGAATTAATATTCGTAGATAGTATAGTGAAGCAATATTAAATCATACTCAGATATGCTGCTTAGAAGGCAATATACTGAACAAAGCTGTACATCCAAATCAACCTGTCCAGACCAATAGGCCATGGAGGCCACTGTTGTGTCCATAGCCATATTTCTGTGTTTATAACAACACATAATGCAAATCAATATGACAGTTTGTGAGTTAAAGGTCCCCCCCATTGATTAACTCTCTAGAATTAAAATAATTACTTAATGGATCAATACAATTTTACTTATTACAAAACTGTAATGAAAATGTCTTTTTGAGAGTCCTGAAGGAAAGGGGCAAATGTAAATTGCTCTTGAATCCAGTCAAATTACCCTGTGAATTACCCTTGAATTCAATCAAAGGATGAACCAAAGTGTGCAAATAAGGCTGGATTCTTGATCCAGCTTACAGAGGTTTATCATTCTATAAGAAAACTTTAGGAAGCAGGCCCTTAGCTACCGGGGGGGGGGGGGCGCTGTATTTAAAAAACCCTCCACTAGCCCCGTAGCTAGGAGCCAGAGGGGGAAGGGGCCTCAAGGGGGCCACTGGGGAGGGGCCCATGGGGGCAAGTGCAGAAAGCTGGAGAGGCTGGGGGCTCCCTCCTGTGTGATTTAAAGAGCCTGTTGGATTTAAAGAGCCTGTTGATAAGCTGATTGGCAGGCCCTTTAAATGATTGGCAGGGAGAGGCAGTGGTGCGATTTAAATCAGATAGGAGGGGGAGGCCATGGGAAAGGGGTAAGGCCTCCCCAAAAACCATGTCAGAGGGCCAGGCCTTGTGGGTCCCTGGTTAGCTACGGGCCTGCCCTTCACTATGTAGGGCCCCTCCATTGGAGGGCCACCAGGATCCGTGAAAAAGGGAGAGCGAGTGCGAGAGAGAGCTGCGGTGAATGAGAGAGACGGGTTGGTGTGAGAGAGAATTGGAGAGTAGCAGATAGAGAGAGGGGGCAGTGAGAGAGAGAATGGGAGAGTGGCAGAGAGAGGGGCAGCGAGTGGAAGAGTGGCAGATAGAGAGAGGGGGCAGCAAAAGAGAGAATGGGAGAGCAGCAGAGTGAGAGGGGCAGTGAGGGGGAGAGTGGCAGAGAGAGGGGGCAGCAAGAGAGAGAATGGCAGAGCAGCAGAGGGAGAGGGGGCAGCAAGGGGGAAAGCAGCAGAGGGGGGGCAGAAAGAGAGAGAAGGGGGGAGCAGCAGAGAGAAAGGGGGCAGCAAGGGGGAGAGTGGCAGAGAGGGGGCAGCAAGGGGGAGAGAGAGCACGTGACAACGATTGGAGAGAGAGCACAAGACAAGAGAGTGACAGCAAGAGTTAGAGACAGCATGAGAACGAGAGAGTGACAGTGAGGGGGAGAGCAGCAGCAAGAGAGAGAGAATGGCAGAGAGTGAGAGAGGGGGGACAGTGAGAGAGAAGCAGCAAGAGAGAGAATGGGAGAGTGGCAGAGAGAGGGGGCAGCAAGGGAGAGCGCAGGAGAGTGGCAGAGAGAGGGGCAGCAAGCGGGAGAGCAGCAGAGAGGGGACAGCGAGGGGGATAGAGAGTGCACAACAGTGAGGGGGAGAGAGAGAGTGCAAGATGAGAGAGCGACAGCAAGAGTTAGAGACAGCATGAAAACGAGAGAGCAACAGCAAGGGGGAGAGTGGCAGCAAGAGAGAGGTGGGACAGTGAGTGAGTGGCAGCGAGAGAGCGACAGCGACAAGGGAGAGTGACAGAGCAACAGCCAGAGAGAGAATGCAAGAGAGAGCCGGGGCCAGGCAGCCAAGCCCCGTGCCCCCTCCCAATTTTTTAGCTCCTGGGCCTTCCCACCCAATTTTTTCTGGCTACGAGGCTGTTAGGAAGAGTTCTGTGAAAATCAGAGCAACTTGCTTCAGACATTTATGTACAAAGTTTGTTTTTTTTACTTTTTAAAATTTTGTTAGTAGACTTATATCCTGCCCTCCCCACCAAAGCTGCCTCAGGGCGGCTAACATACCGATAAAACATTGCATAAAACTGATTAAAACAAATATAGACAATAATACATTAAAACTTTAAGATAATACAGGTGCTATATTGGGTTGATCCTTCTCCTAGAGCACCTGCTAATAACATTTGTCTTAAAGTTTGAGTTAATTTGTGTTTGTTAGGTGATTCATTAAGAGGGCACCACCTTTATCTTGAAGTCTTCTGTTGCAGGATACTGTTCTTGTCATCTAGGGAAGGGCCGAGAATCAAATTACAACCTAGGTTTCATCACAAACTCAGCTGGTTCATGGTTCATGATCTGCCCACGAACCACCATGGTTTTTGCAGCAGTTCATGACCACCTCCCTTCCCCTTCACTCTTGGAGGCATGCTGCCACTACACCATGACTTGGGGAGAAAGGAGGACGCATGTAACCCCCCTTCCCTTTCTGGAGTCATGCCACCTCAGTGACATGCCTCCACCAATGACGAGATTGCTTTCCCTTTGCTCCTGAAAGCATGCTGCAGCTGCATCATGATGGGGAGGCAGGGGAGGCATTGGGGGTGTGATCTAATATGCAAATGAGTTCCTGCTGGACTTTTTTCCACACAAAAAAGCCTTGTGTGAAAAAATGATGATGTTAGGGGGAGTGGCCTAATATGCAAATGAATTCATGCTGGGCTTTTTTGACAAAAAAAAAAGCCATGCAGGGAGGTATTTTAAAAATGCCTCCACTGTTGACCCCCCGCTCCCCGGTTTGGGAAACGGAAAAAGTTTTTGGAAATTCACAAACCATGGTTTGTGCCCATCCTTATTGTCAGCTTTCTCATTAAAAGAAGCCTGATTAAAATGTACAGAGCTAGCCCTATACCACTTGGTGCTTGTGGCCAGGCATCTACTTGACACCACCCTTCCATGTGTTCAACATTTGTATACCTTTGGTTTTAGTGGGTTGTATCTAGGCGACCTTTTCACTCAATCTTACCCATTTTCCCTCCTTACTACAGCCACGTTTCACATGGCTTATGTCCATGAAGGTCCCATTATCTTTTTTATTGTCAAAGGGGATCCTGTCTGTCTTTTTTTCACTGGTTGAAAACTTGGTTGGATCCAACTCATCACATTTGTAGCCCATGTCGTGCCTTCAATTTATGAGTTACCGGAATGACCATAAGTTTGAATGCTAGGATCTATAAACTCAGATAAAATATATACCACAGGTTAGGAAAGGCACAAATAGGTATAGAAAAAGGTTTGCATAGTTAACATACAAAGTAATGGAAGCTGTAAAACAGGAGTGTCAAACATATGGCCTGTGGACCTGATCCAGTCCCCCAAAGGGCTCCAATCAGGCCCACCAGCAAGTAGCCATCATCTGCTTCCTTCTCCCTCGCCTGCTTCTTTTGGTTGCAATTTTTTCTTTCTCTCCTGTGAGGAGGCAGCCGAGTAAAGCAGCCTATCCTCTCTCTTTCCTCCCTCTCCCTCCCTCTTCCCAAAAGGGGGAGGAGGATCCTCAGCCAATGGAGGTGCTTGGTTCTGTAGCTCTGCTGTATGATTAAGTTTGCCAGACTCAATCAATCACACTGCAGAACTACTGAGCCAAGTCTCTCTTCCTTCTAGTGACAGAGGATACTCCCCTTTCTCATCTCCTGGGGAATGAAGGAAAGAGATTCCAGTTCACTTGATCCCACTGGAGAGATACATAGAAAGAAGCTTTAAGACCAGCAACATTTTAGTCAAGGTATGAGTTTTTGCCTTGCTACAGAGAGACAGTGTGTGTGTTTTCTTGAGCTTGTTATGGGTGCAACTGAGTTTGCCTCCCCCTTTATTCATCCTGTCATAATCCAGTGTCAGGATTAGATGGAGAGTATGTGTCCAGATTGGGTTTACCCAGCACATTTTCCTTTGATTTCTTTTGATTGGGGATTTTGAACATAAGACTTCCCTGATAGTAGGCTGGTACTGACCAGTATACATGGTTGTCTCTCTGTTCCTGCACGGCCTCATAGGAGCTGTCTCCTGAGAAACCTGTATAAAGGTCAAGAAGCAACAATCAGAACAGGATATGGAACAACTGATTGGTTTAGAATAGGAAAAGGAGTTTGACAAGGATGTATATTGTCACCCTGCTTATTTAAAGATTAATGCAGAGTACATCATGCGGAATGCTGGCCACAAAACACTGCAAATATTACAAAATGGATTCTTTGAAAGAGATGCAGAATTCACCCGGATTTCAAGACGAACTGTGCATTCGCCTTTAGTGAGCTGTATGGAATGTTGGAAGCGGAGGCTCCCTGTACGGTGCTCAATTGAAGGTGTTAGTGAGTCATCATATGTGAAACAAATTTCATGATATTAAGTGCTAATGAACAGATACAACATTTTGTAATATTTGCAGTGTTTTGTGGTTGTTTTGCCGACAGGTTTTTGGTTTAGTTATTTGTGAACAACATCCCTTTAATTCAGGGCCTGGATGAAGCAGAAGCTGGAATTAAGATTGCCGGGAAAAACATCAACAACCTCAGATGTACATATGACACCACTTTAATGGCAGAAAGTGAGGAGGACCTAAAGATCCTCTTGTTGAGGGTGAAAGAGGAGAGCACAAAAGTAGGCTTGAAACTCAACATCAAAAAAACTAAGATCATGGCATCTAGCCCCATCACACCTTGGCAAATAGAAGGGCAGACATGGAAGTAGTGACAGACTTCACATTTCTGGGATCCAGGATCACTGTAGATGGTGACTGTAGCCATGATATTAAAAGAACATATGAACATATGAAGCTGCCTTATACTGAATCAGACCCTTGGTCCATCACAGTCAGTATTGTCTACTCAGACTGGCAGCGGCTCTCCAGGGTCTCAAGCTGAGGTTTTTCACGCCTACTTGCCTGGACCCTTTTCAGTTGGAGATACCGGGGATTGAAGTTTGCTCCTTGGGTGGACAGCTATGGCGAACCTGGGTAGTATAATAAAAAGTAGAGACATCACCCTGCAAACAAAAGTCTGTATAGTCAAAGCGATGGTATTCCCAGTATGTATGTATGGCTGTGAGAGCTGAACCATAAGGAAGGCCGAGTGCAGAAAGCTTTTGAGCTGTGGTGCTGGAGAAGAACCCTGAGAGTCCCTTGGACTGCAAGAAGATCAAATCAGTCAGTCCTAAGGGAAATCAACCCTGACTGTTCCCTGGAAGGTCAGATGCTGAAGCTGAAGCTCAAATACTTTGGCCACCAAATGAGAAAGGAACACTCCTCACTGGAGAAGATCCTGATGCTGGGAAAGACAGAAGGCAAAAGAAGAAGGAGACAGCAAAAGATGAGATGACTGGACAGTGTTCCTGATGTAACAAACACGGATTTGAGCAGACTTCAGGGGATGGTGGAAGACAAGAGGGCCTGGTGTGACTTTGTCCATGGTGTCTCATAGAGTCGGACTTGACTGTGCGACTGAACAACAAGAAGGACAAGTCACCTTGCGGATGAAAAACTGGATAATTAATAGGAAAGAGTGTGAGTATAAGTGGGCAATTTTCACAGTGGAGGGTGGTAAGCAGTGGCATACTGCAGGGCAATACTGAGTCCATTGCTGTTTAATTTGTTCATTAATGATTTGGAGTTGGGAGTAAGCAGTGAAGTGGCTAAGTTTACGGATGACACTAAATTGTTCAGGGTGGTGAGAACCCGTGAGGATTGTGAGGCACTCCAAAGGGATCTGTTGAGGCTGGGTGAGTGGGCATCAATGTGGCAAATGAGGTTCAACACGGCCAAGTGCAAATTAATGCACATTGGGACCAAAAATCCTAACTTTAAATACATGTTGATGGGGTCTGAACTGGCGGAGACTGACCAAGAGAGAGATCTTGGGGTCGTGGTAGATAACTCACTGAAAATGTCAAGACAGTGCGCGTTTGCAATAAAAAAGGCCAACGCCATGCTGGGGATTATTAGGAAGGGAATTGAAAGCAACTCAGTCTGTATCATAATGCCCCTGTATAAATCAATGGTGTGGCCTCATTTGGAGTACTGTATACAATTCTGTTCACCACACCTCAAAAAAGATATTATAGTATTGGGAACTGTGCAGAAAAGTGCAACTAGTATGATTAAAGGGTTGAAACACTTTCCTGTGAAGAAAGGTTACAGTGCTTGGGGCTCTTTAGCTTGGAGAAACGACAACTGAGGGGTGACCTGATAGAGGTTTACAAGATTATGCATGGCATAGAGAAGGTAGAGAAAGAAGTACTTTTCTCCCTTTCTCACAATACAAGAACTCGTGGGCAGTCAATGAAATTGCTGAGCAGTTGGGTTAGAATGCATAAAAGGAAGTACTTCTTCTCCCAAAGGGTGATTAACACATGGAATTCATTGCCACAGGAGGTGATGGCAGGTTCATGCATAAATGACTTCAAACGGGGACTGGATAAATATATGGAGCAGAGGTCCATCAGTAGCTATTAGCCACAGCGTATAGTTGGAACTATCTGTCTGGGGCAGTGATGCTCTGTATTTTATGTGCTTGGGGAGGGCATCAGTGGGCTTCTAGTGTCCTGGCCCCACTGGTGGGCCTCCTGATGGCACCTGGGTTTTTTGTTCACCGTGTGACACAGAGTGTTAGACTGGATGGGCTATTGGCCTGATCCAACATGGCTTCTCTTATGTTCTTATGTACTTATAAACCTTTAATTTATTCATGTCATGGGGTTTTTTTTGTTACTGATAATATCAGAGTTTTTAGGAACTGTTGGATTTCACCATTTTTAACACACTCTTCATTGAATAAACTTAAAGGGGATAATATTCCCCTTTATCAAGGTTTGGAAACCCTGTCCATGGAGGGTAGATGGGAAACTTGTTGAACAGGTTAAACCCTTCAGATATTTGGGCCTTCTTTTCCACCATCAACTTAATGTTTGAGTCATTTATTGTGATAATAGGCAAAAGCCCTGCCCCTTTATATATGCAGCCAGTGCTCTTTATGCCTGGTAGGAGTGAGTGAAAAGTAGGTGATAGCTAATCATGGCCATGGAATCCTGGCGAATCTAGATGGGAGGTGGGAGTTGGACACAGAAAAATCTAACCACTTTTTTCAGTCAGGTAGGGATTAACTGCTATCTATTTCATTCATACCCCTCTTTTTTCCTCAATGAGGTCTCAAAGTGGCTTATAACCAGGGCCGGCCTTTTCACTAGGCAACCCTGGCGGCTGCCTGGGATGCGACCCTGGCAAGGGCGCTGGTGCAAGTCCTGGAAGGACTCTAGAATGGCCCTCCCACCCACCCTCACCTCTGTGGTGAGGGAAATACCAGTGAAAGCCGCTGGGGAGGGAGCCGCGTGCCTGCACTGCAGAGCACACTGTGGGGCTGTCCATCACTCTGCTGGCTGAGTCAGATGCAGTGGTGGAACTAGTGCAGCCTCACAGCATGCTCCACAGTGAAGGCACGCGGCTACTCCTTGCCACTTTCGGAGGGGGTAGGGTGCCCTGGCTAGGGCGCTGTTCCACCTCGAGCCGCTGCTGCTTACAACATCCTGTATTAAGTTTTTATTCTCACAGAGATGGTAAGCATTTGTCTGAGCAGTATCAATTAAGCCATTTTGTAAATAAAATATAAAGTGGTAGCCTAGTACTGATCAATGTATCAATCCATTCTAGATTTTCCCAAAGAGAAAGGCCTTTCAGATGTCATTTTAGAACAACTTACTTTTCATTGAAAAAGGAGCTAATTCAGTTTGACTTTACAACACATAAAAACACTCAAAAATGACAAAGTAGCAACCTTCATTCAGTTATTAACTGCAGTGTATGCTAGCAAGCTCTTGAATAGGCCTACACAGAAGTGTCATTTGATAGCCAAAAAGTCAACAAAGTTTTTGAAGGATTTGTAAGGCTGGAAAGGAGACTTGTAATTTTGGACACAATTGTTTCTGCCAAAGTGCATGCTTGGCATTACTGTGTCAATTATGTGTTAAGAAGCCCAAATGTCACATAAAATCCTTTTTCTCTTGTTACTGTTTTGCAAATGTTATTTGAGCCACGTCAACTTGTGCCACCATCACTGACATTTTCTTTTCCAGCGCTGTACAGCTCCCTGCTTTAACAAATTCAACTTGCTCTTGCTCAAAATATTTTTGCAGGTGGTTGGAAATCAATCCTTCTGTATCACCCAGCAGCTCTGTAAATACCAAAAGCTTGACATTCTGTCCTTGAATGAAAAACAGAACAAAATGACAGAACTCTTCTTGATTTCTTCTTGGTTCACGGCGTCCACTTCAAAAGAAAATGATTCATTCACGATTTCAACCCTTCCTCAGAGCCTGGCATTCAACCACTTCTCAGACTGCAATTTTTAAATCACAGGGTGAGTCCTGAGAATCCCTTGTTGTTTCTGAATAGATAAAATACCATGGAGTGAAGTAGCCCTCTAGGCGTAGCTCTGAAGTTCGTGGTTGTGTTTGGGAGTTGGTTGTGGTAAAAAAAAAGAATGTGTGACTAACCCTTCTGGAGTGGTCCAAAGGTCCAGCTAGTGCAGCAACCAGCTTTCAGCTATATGCCTCCTGGAGGCTCCCATGCAAGACATAAGAACCACACAATAGCCACTCAAGGTGCTTTAGCCTCCAAGACGAAGACAGCAGTGGTAGTAGTTGCTGCCTCTTCACCTTACTGTTGTCCCTTCCAGTAGCACTGGAATGCACAGTAGCACTGAGGAAATAACTCTCATACCTCTTTACAGATTAGCTATCATTTAAAAAACTGTATAGCAAACAGCACTTCTTCCTTAATTCTTTTGTGATTACTTCTTTCCACAGTTCAGTCATCATTGTGCTTACCCTGGAAACAAACAATTAGGAATAATGATAGATGACTTGTAAGAAAAACAAACTCTAATTCAGGAACAGATGTATATAGTTTGCTGTACTACTTTTGGAGACTGGGGGCTAAACTGATTATCTCCACTGGCTCCCAGGAAGGGCAACAGACAGGAGGTCAGTGGCAGGCCTGATAGGAGGTCACCATCCCCTCAGATTTGTTCTGAGGCAACCACCTCAGGTTACCTTAGAGTAGAACTGGCCCCTACATCATATTCTCCATCCATTCGTTCTCCCAGTCAACAGTATTTTTTAAAATGTAATTGAAAATGTTTTGTAAAATGGTATTTAGATTCTCCTCCTCATGTGAAAGAAGTGAGAAATTTCAAGAGGAAACCAGAAGTATTTCTACAAAACTAATGAAATTCATTAGTAGGAATATTTCTTCACATGCATAGATAACTGCTAAATATATTTGCCCTTGCCTAAATAACCTGGCTAGCTCAATTCTGCCATATCTTGGAAACTAAGCAGGGTCAACCCTGGTTAGTATTTGGATGGGAGACCACCAATTAAGACCAGGACTTCTGAGGAGAAGCAGCAATGGCAAACTATCCCTGAACACCTCCTGCCTTGAAAACCCCATAGGGGTCATCACCATAAATTGTTTGTGATTTGACAGTGAAAGAGAAAAAAATAGTTTGCCCAGGATTAAATTTGAAGTGAATTTGAGGATTCCTATTCAGATAAAACATCCAGGGAATGTCATAAACATTATGATATGACTAACAATATTTAGAGATATCCTGACATCTCTAAAACATTGTTATGTCAGAGTCCTATTGTAATGTTTATGACATTCCCTGGATGCTTTGTCTGAATAAAGGTAAAGGTAATCTGTTGTGCAAGCACCAGTCATTTCCGATTCTCAGGTGATGTTGCTTTCACAACATTTTTATGGTAGACTTTTTAAAGGTATAGTTTGCCATTGCCTTCCCCAGTCATTTACACTTTACCCCCAGCATATTGGGTACTCATTTTACCGACCTCAGAAGGATGGAAGGCTGAGTCAACCATGAACCGGCTACCTGAACCCAGCTTCCACTTGGATCTAACTCAGGTCATGAGCAGAGCTTGGACTGCAGTACTGCAGCTTACCACTCTGCACCATGGGGCTGAATAGGAATCTACCAATTCACTTCAAAACTGATATCTGGTTGAGTCAATCCCTAACATATATGCTGTGAAGATGAGGCCTTACAAAATACTTACTTGGAAAGTATGTCCGTAACTTGCATGTAGTCTCTGTGTGTAGATTGTCATAACTGCTGAATGCATACATGCGGTTTTCCCGATTGTATTAAAGTCCAGCAATTACTTTCTAAGAGCCTCGTGGCACAGAGTGGTAAAGCTGCAGTACTGCAGTCGGAGCCCTCTGCTCACAACCTGAGTTCGATCCCAGCAGAAGCTGGTTTAGGTAGCTGGCTCCAGGTTGACTCAGCCTTCCAACCTTCTGAGGTCAGTAAAATGAGTACCCAGCTTGCTGGGGAGGAAGTGTAGATGACTGGGGAAGGCAATGGCAAACCACCCTCTTAAAAAAGTCTGCCGTCAAAAACGACTGGTGCTTGCATAGGGGACTACCTTTACCTTTAATTTCTCTCTGGTCATAACTTTTTCATAACCTCTAATGTTGCCTGTTTTTTTCAATTTGCAATCTGAATTAGGGAAACCATTAACTGATTAATCTCATTTTAGCTGGCTTTAAAATTGCTTTGACTGCTATCTTTTTAAAAAAATATGCACTTTAATCTATTTTTTTATCTTTGATATGCCAATAAAGGTCAGTCTGTCTCTCAGACAGATACAAAAAAGGAAATTATGGATGTTTTTTGGCCAAGCATGGACATCTCAGGACACCTGAAGAATGCTGGGCTAAAATGAAAATGTTGTGACTTGAATATAGGAGGGGGGTGGTAATAGATCACAATTCCAGGCCCCGAAATAAAAAAGCCACATGTCCCTATTATAGGGAACTGCATGAAATACTAAAAGGAGGCTGGCATCCACCATCACCTTTCAAGACAAGGACCCAGCAGACTTTGTTAATAATGACTTGGTTTCCCAGGAGCTGTTCTGCCACAAGACTTCTGCAGTGAACTTGGATGACATCAGACAAAATGTTTGTGGTAAGGCTTGCATGCAACGGGAAGAGGGGAGGAAATACCCTTCCAAAGATGATGCACAGATAAATGTAGGATGCATGTTTATGTTTGCATAGTGTCATGGACAATAACTGAGACTCCCCTGCCTTTTAACACTTCTCTTGCTTGAGATCACCAATGGATGAGAACAGCTCCCTTTGCAGCACAGCATCAGGGTGTATACATTAATTACGTAATGGACTTGGCTAATGGAATTAAGACTGGACCAATGAATATTTAACAGATATTGAAAGTGATTATGTCAAAGATATGACTCTTCCTTGCCTTACCTTTCAGTATTAGTGGAAATTGTGGTGGATAGTAAAAAAAAAATATTGGCAAACATTTATACACTGAATGAGCACCAAGAAAGATTTTTTAAAGATCTGCATCTTAATTTAGTAAACCTGGAGTATGCAGAATATTGCCTAGTAGGAGACTTCAATGCAGTTTATGATAGACAACTGGACAAAAAAAATACATAAGTATACTAAAGCTAAAGGATTTCAATTACCAACAAGTTTTTGGAAGCTTGCAGAAGAACTGGATTTAGTTGATGCATGGAGAACAAGATATACAAATTCGAGAGACTTTACATACCATTCTGCTAGCCATCAATCGTGGTCAAGAATTGGTATGTGTTGGCTGTCCACAAATACCTGCCGCCCTACATCAGTCACAGACCCCTGCCTGTTTGAATGAACCAATGGTAAACTAGTACGGGAGATTAGAGTTGTATATAGGTTTGGCCCACAGGCCCTTAGTCAGTCTTTGTTGGAAGCAGCCTTCGCCATGCTTCCCTTAATAAAGAGCTGTCCTCACTATGATCTCGTCTCTGCAATGCTTTGAACCCACTATATTATAGTGGCGATGAGGATGGGATCCTGGTAGGAGATGCAGCAACCAGCACGCAATGCGCCTTGCAGCGAGCTCCTGCTCCGCACATCACACCGCCATTGCTCACAAGGGTCACCATGCCAGGACAGATGAGTCAGAGCCACCAGTGCTGGAGAAACAACTTCTCCAAGGGCCAACCCCAACCAGGCTGCGGTGCCTGGCCCCCATGGACAACTGCCGTAGTTCAATCCCAATCATCCCAAAAGATGGGACCGATGGGTGAAGCGACTCAACTTCTATCTCCTCTACCACGAAATTGAAAATGAGTGGAAGCAGAAACAGCTTTTGCTCAGCCTCCGCGGAGAAGACACCCTAGCGCTGGCAGAGAACCTGATGTCGCCGGTGCGGCTGACCGATGGCGCCGCCACATACAAGGCCATCACGGAGAGGCTCACCGAGCATTTCTCACCCAGGCGATGCTCATGGCCCTGCAACTAGAATACCACAAGAGGGTACAGAAGACCGGCAAGACTGCTTCGACTTTCCTAGCAGAGCTGCACCGCCTGGCCCAAGATTGTGATTTCGCAACCTCGACAAAGCACTGCTGTGCCGTTTCGTGGTGGGCCTCTGCGAAGAGAAGATACAGGCCAAACTGACGAGGCACAAGAAGCTTACGCTGGTGGATGCCCTGGATGAGGCGGCCGCCTACAAGAAGTCACATAAGGAGCAGTGGGCCATTGCAATGAACCAGGTTGCCAGTGGGTCCAACTCAGAAGACTCCAGTGTGGAAGACGCACTGCAGACACGCCAGGCCCCGAAGTGCCAACAGCCATGTGCCACTCACCCTACCTCAACAGGAGGATGCGCTAGCTGTGGGGAAGCCCACAAGCGCTATTCCTGCACGTTCCGGAACGCCGTCTGCCACACGTGTGGAAAAACGGGGCACCTCGTACGGGTCTGTCGGTAGAAGTCACTGTGCCCTGGCAGAAAACCAAGACAGAAAGATGGCCAACACCACGAGGTCACATTCGTGGAGGACATCCAGGCGCTCACTGAGGCAAGGGACCAGGTATGCCAACTTCCCATGCCCTCCCTGGGAAAGTACAAGGTGACTGTGTTCATAGCGGGCAGGCCCTGCCAGATGGAAGTCGATTCTAGGGCGGGCCAGACAGTAATATCAGCCCGGACATTCAGGGAACTGTGCCCGGGGAGGGAAGCCCAGTTGAGCCCATACCCCTTCATAGTCCGGGACTTTCAGAAGAGGGAGGCTGCAGGTGACCGTTGCATGGATCACTGTTGCCAGGTTGCCATGCTCCAGGAAGGGGACCAACTGCCTTGCCTGCCTAAGATGGAAAAACACGGATTTAGCAGTAGCTGCTATCAGGGCTTCCATTGTCAAAGCAGGCTCCAGTAGCACCCCCAAGCTCTTGACCTTGTGCACCATTGCCAGTGGCACACCGTCAAACGCCAGTAGGGGGATTTCCCTTCCTGGACCACCACAACTCAAGCAAAGGACCTCTGCTTTGCTGAACTGAGCTTCAATCTACTCACCCTAAGTCATCCAGCCATGGCTTTTAGTGCTAGGTCCAAATTTTCTGGGACACAGTCAGGCCTGCTGTTCATCACTAGATAGAGCTGGGTGTCATCAGCATACTGGTGACAACCCAAACCATACCTCCGGGTGATCTGGGCAAGGGGGCACATATAGATGTTGAACAACATCGGGGAGAGCACAGCCCCCTGAGGCACCCGCAGTCAAGCGCGTGTCTCTGGGACAGTTCACCCCCAATCGCCACCCTTTGTCCCCGACCATCAAGGAAATACGGGCTGAGATGGCATCAATATGCTGATGACACCCAGCTCTATCTGTTGATGAATCAGCTGGACTCCGCCCCATAAGCTTGAACCAGATCTGGTACTCTATTGTCAGCCAGTACTGTTCGTGCAGCACTGGCTGAATCCAAGCCTGTGGAAGCGTCGCTGTCAGCATTCATGCTACCGTATTCTGCACATTCTGCACATGCTGCAGTTTCCAGATCAGATTCAAGGGCAGCCCCACATAGATTGAGTTATAGTAATCCAATCTGGAAGTGACCATTGCATGGGTCACTGTAGCTGAGTCCTGGGGGATAATATAGGGAACCAACTGCCTGACCAGCTGAGATGTTAAAAGGCCAATATGGCAAAGGTGGATACCTGGGCCTCCATGGAAAGCAAGGCATCTAAAGTCACCCCTGTTGGAATTATGTATCTGTCCTGTATGTCCTTTGCAATGTTCTAAAGTTTCAGTCATTATAGGGTTAACACTGTGCCTGATTCCCTATTGTCTGCATGACCTAGGAAGAAGATACTGACTGCTGTCAATCAAGATCCAGAAGCGGAAAAACTGGTTTATTTGTTTGGTCAGTCAGGTGACTTCCTTGGTTCAGACAGAGAGGTCAAGGAGAAGGGGAAAGTATCCTCCATTAAGCATGTGTTCTTCAATGTGTTAGGATGTAGTTCTTAGAGTTTGTTATTTTCATCTCCCAGTACCCTTTCCCTGTAGTAATAAATATGTCTTTGCTTTCAAGTTAAATGCCTCTCAATGATTATTTCATCCAGTGATCCATCGAACTGTTTGAGATAAAGAAATAGAATTTCAAACAGAATTCCCTCCAAAATTGGTAGCAGAGGAGATGGTTCTTGCTACAAAATTGATTATAGCATGGATTGTTTTTGGCTTTTTGAACTCTAAATGATTTTTTTGAGATTTGGATCACATTGAGAGCATTTGGAAAGCAAGCTGCTATGCTGTGCAGTCAAGCCTCATTTTAAAATGACTTTTTTTTCTCTGATCATTACTGAGAATGTTCTGACTTAAATGAGCTTTGAATTCAGATTGTCTCAATCTGAAAATGCTACTTTGTCCAGAGACTGCCTCAAATGTGCTAAAGAAAGATTTTTGAAGCTTTTTTTTACCCTTTTTCTGTGGGTTATGTCGGAGACCTTGGAAGAGCCTTGCTGCAGCGACATGTGCATACCATGCCTCCTTTTCTCTCCAGTGAGAAAGGAAGAATCTTTAACTCTGCCATGCCTGATTGCTGTGAAAAATGTCGAACTCAGAGAAAGGAGCCATTGGACCTTCTGTTTCCACATCTGCAGGAGCAGCCACTGCAAATCTTGGTTTTGGGACCATGAGTAGCCTGCCTGTGATAGGATTTAGTACCCTGAAGTTAACTAAGATTAATTTCTCATTCTGGCTCTCGCTCCTAACGCAAAGATTTGAAATTTATGGAGCTGAACTAACTCCGTCTGTAGATTGCCCTGATAATGAGTCAGAAAAGTCAACTTTTAAATATGAACATAAGAACATAAGAGAAGCCATGTTAGATCAGGCCAATGGCCCATCCCGTCCAACACTGTGTCACACAGTGGCCAAATATATATATATATATACACACTGTGGCTAATAGCCACTGATGGACCTCTGCTCCATATTTTTATCTAACCCCCTCTTGAAGGTAGCTATGCTTGTGGTCGCCACCACCTCCTGTGGCAGTGAATTCCCCATGTTAATCACCCTTCGGGTGAAGAAGTACTTCCTTTTATCCGTTTTAACCTGTCTGCTCAGTAATTTCATCGAATGACCACGAGTTCTTGTATTGTGAGAAAGGGAGAAAAGTACTTCTTTCTCTACTTACTCCATCCCATGCATTATCTTGTAATCCTCTATCATGGCTAGATGGTTTTGCTAAAACTCTCATTTTGGAGTCTATTGCTTGAATGCCTAGACGCAGATATAATGAAACTCCCATCAGCACCATTCATGATTTAAAGGGCAAAATATTTGGTTTTCAAGTGTGAGAAAGGGAGAATGTGACTAAATGTCTGAAGGAACTTATGTGCATGCAATCCAAACTACAGGAGCTTGGTGAGGCTATTGCAGAAAGAGACTTAATTTCAACTATATTGAAAGCTCTACCAAATAGTTACAGGCCTCTTAAGATGATCTTGCGACTGCAAACAAATTTGAGTCTGGAAGGTCTGTTAATGCTATCAAAGAGGAAGCAGCCTCCAGATCTGGGGACAAGGACACTGAATTATCTGATTCTATGTCTTGAAACCACAACATAGAAATAAGGCTAGAAAGGATGTAATCTGCTATAGATGTGGACAAAAGGGCCATATTGTGAGATATTATGCAAAACTATTTTTGCGTTCTTGACATTCATTACAGAAATCTCATGGTCAGTGCTCTGAGCATAGGACCCAGGGAAAATAAGAAATGGCTGGACATTGTGAGCTTTTGTACATAAGTTGCTTTGTGTGCTGGTCAAGAACATGTGAGGGTACCATAACGCAGACTGAGGGCTATGTATTTGTCTACAAAATTATAGTCTTCCTCAGAGAAATAACTGCAACTGTTATGCGGCAGTGCAAGAACAGAGAGACAGCTTTGTATAGTGGTCAATATCAGTCCACTATCTGAGAAGTCTAAGTTCAAAATTCCCAGTCTCCTGAGTCCTGACCCAATTTGAAACACTAATGTTGAACAAGAAAGAACATATTTTACAACATATTTATTAACTCCTTTTACAATATGACACATTATATTATGTTATGCGCACACACGCACACACCCCACCTTTATTAAATACTCTCATGTTAATATGCCAATATGTCGTGATATGATATAGTTGCTAAATATTTTCTATACATTCTTCTTACACATGTGTACAGTGATTAAGAAATATCCTTAATATCTGTAAAACTGCCCATCAGTGTTCCCTCGAAGCTGATTTAGTGTGAGCTAGCTCACAGTTATTTTAGCCTCCGGCTCACAAATTTTTGTCTTAGCTCAGGAAGGATGGCCCAAGAGCAAACTAATTTATGCAGTAGCTCACATCTTTAATGTCAGTAGCTCACAAAGTAGAATTTTTGCTCACAAGACTCTACAGCTTAGAGGGAACATTGCTGCCCACATATTGTGTATTTGGGTAATTATAACAAAGCTTATTTAATATATGTTTCTTCCCTTTTCTCTGTTATTTTTCTTTCTGTATCCCCATTAACATTTAAAATAAAAATCGGTATGCAATCTGCAAAGGAAATGCTGGGTGAACTTGGTCTGGAGTCTCTGGACACACACCGTCAGCGTAATCTACCTCAATGGCTTGTTATTCCTTATCTAAATAGTTCACATTGCTTTCCTACTGAGAAGGCATGAATACAGTGAAAAAGAGATCCCTGGCATAACAAGCCCAACAAAACTCTCTCTCTCTCTCAAAGCAAAAAGCTCATACCTTGAACAAAACTTTGTTGGTCTTAAAGGTGCTTTCTTTGTATCCCTCCTATGTGATTGAGGGAACTGGGCAAAGCAAACTCTCACTCTTTCTCTTCTTCTTCCACTCTTCCTCTCCAAGGGAGGTGCCTCAGCCAATGGAGGGAATTGCTCTGTAGCTCCTGTGTGATTGAGAGAACAAACCAAGCTGTGATGCAGAAGCAAGCAATAGAGAGGGAGAAGAAAGCAGGAGACAACCAGTTGCTCACAGGCCACACACAAGCCACAAGCCACATGGGGACCAGATACATCCTGTGGGTCTCATGTTTGACAACCCTCCTACACAAAGAGGAGGATTAGAATTGGGAGATGAGTCTCATCTCTGTTAATTGTTTGGTCTTTGATGTCATTTCCCTCAATCTCCATTCCTCACCCTGTGAAAATAATAGTGATCTAAGTCTAAGTATAGTTATTAATCATAATAATGAACGCAAAGTTCTTGTAAAAATTCCTTTGGTTGGATCCTACTAGCTTCCCATTAGCACAACAGGGAATAAGAACAATCTTGCTTAATTCTATGCCTCACTGCATCCCTGTCCCACCCACATGGTGTTTTTCTCATGTGGATCCCACAATCTCCAGCAGAACTTTTTAAGGCTCAAAGGGGCTTCTCCTACCTACTATACCTCCAGGATTCTACCCATGAGGTTCAAGCTAGCTTTGACAAGACTTTGTATGGTGGTATATTTGTTATTGTCTGCCTTATTCCCATATAGAACCAGTGATGTAATTATCTATTTTGGGGGAAAGGAGAGTGTGGGTGAAAGGATCAACTCTCCTCCCCACCTTAGCCCACTTTTGTGTTCTGTTTGAAGCATTTTCCTCCTCATTATGGCTCATTTCTGACATTGAAGCTTGACCGAGAGAAGAATGATTTAAACAACAATGCAGCAAGGTAAAGTGAGGGAAGCTTTCACTACCCTCACCCACAGACTCCTTTCTTGTTAAAAAAAAAATAGAACCCTCCTCCCCTGTTCATATCAATATTTGTGGCTTTGCTCTTTGTGTCTACTTCAGCCCTTAAGAATACAATAAAGTATGGTGTTTGAAAAGCTAACTACATCCTGTAGTAATTTCTAGATCTGCATAGTAATTTTGTAGGTGTTCAGATTAGCCATTCATATGATCGCATCAAAAGCTTTTGGGAATGTGCTGTTAGGAGATAATCCTGAATATACGTGTTCCCAATTGAACACCATTGTTTTAATAATAATAGCATTTCTACAACACTTTGAAATGTTTCAAGAACTTTGCACATATGACTTTAAACGTTGTTTTTTTTTTTTTTTGCAGCAGCCCTCTCAGGAATGTTTGTATTATTATCCCCATGTGGCAAATGAGAGGCTGAGGGGGAAATTACAGTTGTTTAAGAAAGACTGGCCTTGTGAGGTTATAACAAAAACAAAATTTGTACCAAGAACTGACTTGTATTTTTAGCCATTTATGTCTGACTTATGATTCATGGCAATTGTTGATTCACTGTAAAAAAAGGTAGTCCCCTGTGCAAGCACCAGTCATTTCTGACTCTGGGGTGACGTTGCATCGCGACGTTTTCACGGCAGAAAAAGGGGAAGATGTTTTGGTTGTCAAGATCAAATTCTGTCACTGTAAGAGACACCTATCCTGCAATGGCAACGTAAGATCCCCATATTATGGCTGAAGCGCAGGATGGAGCTTGCTTTAGTCAACAGTGCAATCTTATGCAGTTACTCCAGTTTCTCCTACTGAAGTCAATGAGCTTAGACTGAGGTAAGCCTGCATAGGATTGCACAGTGTTAAATTTCCCAGACTTTGCTTCTTCATTCCACTTATGTCATACAATATTAGACAGATGCAATACCTGGGAGAAGTCCTGAAGCTACATTTTTTCCTGACACAACATTGCTGAAGTTTAAAACAGAAAAGCCCTAAAGTTTCTGGCAATTCCTATTGACCACTGATCTTGCCCCCACAGATGGTAGAAAGAGATGGACTCAATGGCCACTTTATTTTAACAAACATATTTAAATGGCAAGGGCAACAATTTAACTAGTGGCGTTGCCGGGGTTGGAGTTAAACACAACCCCTCCCCCGCCAAGTAATGGGTCAGCCGCCCTGCCCCTGCAAATGGCTCACCCATGGCCAGCGTAGCAAATGGACTCTGCCTTTGAGTTCCAACCCCAGCTGCACAGTTGAAGTGTAGGGTCGATCCAGGCAAGCCCAAAGGCAGTCTGCCTTCCTCATCCCCCAGGCAGCACAGCCTAGGGGGTGATTCTGCAAGACCCCTAGGCCCTAAAAAAGGGATGCAGTGTGGTGCTCATAAACCACACAACATTCCATAAACAGAATCCTGCCACAGCAAGGCCAAACATCTTTCATTAGGCCATTGTACCCATCTATAGGCTTAACATCTCCCTAAGCCCTTGCCTTAAATTTCCTATGTCAGAAAGATGAATGCCATCTCCCCTGTACAAATCTGTACATTCCAAGCAGATCTGAGAGTGAGGTAGATAATGGCCCAACCCACTCTCAAAGGCTTTTTAAAACTCCCTGTTTGCTTTATGCTGAGTCCGTTGATACCTTGTGGGTCTGAGACACCACACCAAAATAGGCATGGGGTCATAGCAGACCACACCAACAGAGTTTGCAGCCACTGGCTCTGTATGACTTTAGGATCATTCTTGGTCTACAGTATTAGAGTCTTCCCTTTAACTAAACCAAGGTCATTGCTCCCAAGTGAATAACAAGAACGTGAGGTGGAGGACCAACACTCCCCTCAAATAGCAAAGGCAACAATCCCAGCCACTGGAGGCCCCAACACCCACACCATCCTAAGGGGGCCCACTTGCTGAGACCCAACTGGGAATCAGTGGTTGTCCTTCTGGAACAATGAATTGCCCAAAATATGAAGATGAGGACACATTGCCTCTTGCCATGGACCACAGCACCTAAAGAGAGAAAAACAGTAAACAAGCAAACAAGTAACACAGTTTTTACCGCAATAAAAGAGAATGTTCACAGCACTTGTACTCAGCAAAGTGCTGAGCAGCTGCAGCGGATGCAGCACCTATCCAGAAAGAATGAGTGCCAAACTTCACTCCTTCCAGCCTGACCTTGCTAAGTATTTTGGCCATCACTGATCAAAATTAGTGTCAGCTCCAGGTTTGGAAACTCCTGGCGTTTTAGGGGTGGAGTCTGGGTAGGACAGGGACCTCAATGGGGTACAATGCCATTAGAGCCCAGCCCCCAAAGCTTCAGTGTTCTTCAAAGGAACTGATCTCTGTAATCTTAAAATGAGCTGTTATTCTAGGGGATCCCCTGTAGTAATCTTTGTAAGCTGTTATACATTGTGCTTTGCTTCTTCAATCCTGTATGAAACTCTAGGTTAGAAAGTGAAATACTACTCGGGATAGGTTTTAGGCTACTTCTGAAAGAGTGATTTTTTTTTTTTTTAGACCTTTCGCTATCAAGTTAGGCAAGATCTCCTATGTATTGAAAACACTCTGGGCTTCAGAGTCTTTCTATATACAGAGAAAATGTGTTCTCAACCCTCTCTCACACCGTTGAAACTACACATTACAGGGAAAGTTTGTATTGTATTGTAGAAGCTAGTCAGCTCTTCCTGATGAAAAATCACTGATAAGCTTCTAGAGGACCCATTTTTTCCTTTTTTGAAAACAACTGGTCCTCAATAAGAAAAGAGAAATGTCTCAGCTTTAGTAACAGTGTTGTTAAGAGTGGAGAATTCAGCAGGGCCTTATGCTGAAAGGCAAAGATGAAATCTCTCACCAGAAAACATCATTGTTGATCTTGGATGAACTGAGAAGAGACAGAAGATGCCATTTTCAGAAGCAGCCATTCAATTAAATAATTATTTCTGCCCACAGACCGGGAGCTTTTTATTTGTGTTTTTTTTTGGAGGGGGGAAGGTAAACCCATTGGTATATACTATTCTGAATCACTAGAGGCACAATACATAAAGAACCATCTCTTAAAAAGAAAAGAAGAAAGCCAGAGATAATAAAAAGAGAGAGAGAGAGACTATAATAATGATGGTGAAACATCAAGAAGTGCTGGGAATGGGAAGCCCAAAGCGTGTGCATAATCCCTGACAAGAATATTGTTTACAGATAAAAATTGTATTCAGAGCAAAGTTAATAGAAGGGGTGGAGGAGAAACAGGCTTGAGGGTGACTTTGTTTGATTGTATTTATTTGTTTGCAGGCAAAAAAGCAGAGGCACAAATTTCACACTGTCTACTTTTATGTGGCTAATACTTTTCCATCATACGCTTCCATCATACATTTTCTTGGCTGGCAATGCTTCTGTCTGTGCATCATTTACATTGTTTATTGGTTTAAATATTCCCTTTGAACTCTTAGAGGGAGAGAGGTGACTGTGAAGCAGGTTGCCTCAGTAGATGAAGTGAGACACAAGGGTTAATAGCCGTAACACTGCATTTTAGTAGGTGCTTGTAAATAGGACACAGGGTGATATTAGAATTGTGTGCGTTACAAAAAAAATCACTTTCTAAATAAATGAAGTTAGGAAAGATATCCCTTATTTGTTTATTATTGCAAGCTGGTGAAATGTTTCAGATGCAAAGGCATATACATTATGACTTAACAATTCAGTTTCTCCAAATGCCTACTGCAAAACATATACAGTAGAAAGGCCCGTTGCAGTGGCAGGAATTTTCAGACCTCCCCCCTCCAAATTGCATTGTATCTTCAATCTAAATAGTACAGACTGGTTTTATTCTAATCTTGATGAGCTGGATGGTCCAGGCTACCCTTATCATCAGATCTCAGAAGCTAAGCAGGGATGGTCCTGGTTAGTACTTGGAAGAAAATAAAAAGACAGCAGTGCAGTTCCCCTGAATACAGTCTTCATTTCCTTGTCCTCTTTTTTGCCTTCAAAAGGTTCCCCAGCAGCTGTACTTCCATCACATGAAAGTGAATATGCACATTCAAAGCAGCCAAAATAAACAGTTTTCAAGCCCACACTTTTGTGATCTCACTGGGGCTTTACTCATGGGAGCTGCTAAATGTAACAATCTGCTGTATTTCAACACACTTCTTCACACTAACACAGGAAAACAATAGTAAGGGAGAAGTCTAGGGCAGGGGTGTCAAACATGTGTCCTGGGGGCCAAATCAGGCCCTCAGAGAGCTCCTATCAGGCCCACGAGCAACTCACTGTCATCTTGCTTCCACTTGCTTTTTCAGGCTTGCTTAATCACACAGGAGCTACAGAGCAAAGCTCCTTCCTTGGGGAAGAAGTGGGGGAAGGAGAGCTAGTTTTGCCAGGCTCTCTCAATTGCACAGCAGAGCTACTGAGCCAAGCCTTTCTACCTTCTGTTGGTTGAGGCTCAGCAAGCCATTGAGGTGGATTAGGCTGAGTGTGTGTGTTTGTCTGTGTCCTTTATACAGTTTACATCTCCCTGACCTGGCATTACATTTTATGACACACATGGCCTGGCCTGACAAGGTCAAGATCTGGCCCTCATAGCAAATGACTTCAACATCCCTGGTCTAGGAGGAAAACTCCATCCCATAATTGGGTTCTATTTAACTCTTTACTATCCATATTACTTTCAAACCACTTCTGGAACAAATGCAAAATAAACAGGGACTGTACTGTCTTCCTCTCTCACACACTCACTGGGAAGAGCCACAGGGTCACACCTGCTTGCCCTTCCATGCAGCTTTCACCCTCCAGAGATTTAAAGGCACACACACATTCCAAAACACAAAGAGTTTGAAAGCTTCTTCTAAACATGCCGAGATCTAAAGGCACATCATGGCCATTGAGGTGGGGCTTCCCCCTGCCAGCCAGATGGCTGGTGGCAGGGAGGAGCCTGCAAAATCAGGGAATCCCCTGCCTGGACCTGGGGGCTGGGAAACCTAAGCTCTGATTAGGATTGCACTGTACATGTAGGTTGCAGTTTCAGGTGAGAATGTGTTTGCCTATTGGGGTTAATCTATGTTAGTATAGCAAAACTATTGTTTCGGACAACCAAAGCTAATACACATACTCGATGTTTCAAATTTTGGTGGCAGCTGAAGTTGTCCAAGGTTCTTAACGAGATGTAAAGGTCTTGGAAATGTTAAAAATTAAATGTACAAAAGTATGTTGTGGTTACTGGTCAGGGTATTGGCTATGTCTTTCCCTGCCTCCATTTTATTATCATGATAGCCATGTCAGGTTAGACCAAGAAAAAATGACTGTCCCTAAGGCAGCCACTGAGTTTCATGGTGTGAGTGGAGATTCGGATTAAGGTCTCCTGGGTCTTAGTCCAGTGCTTTAACCACTATACCCTTTACAAGGCCTTGGCTTAGTCTGTGCTCCAGGCAAGGAGAATGCTTTCTTTTTTCCTTGCCAGAGAAAACAATGTTTGATGTTCTCTAGTAGATTTCCAGTTCTCTTTTCCTTGCAACAATAAAATAGCAGTAGCCTAGTACTGTACATTTTAACAGAGACCACTATTAAGAAATAATTAAAACTCTCTTCTAAATGTATAAAGACTAAATACTGAAACCACATACAGTTTAATTATTAGGTTCATTTTCTTTTACAACTCATTTAATGTCTGTTCTTACATTGTATTCATCCTCGTTGGCTTCACTTACTTAATAGGCTTCTCAAGGAGGAAGCACCAGTTTTCCAGGCTCTTCCCCACCCCCAGTCAGCTGGCCAGCAGGGGAAGACCCGCCCCTGCAGCTACCATGTGCCTTGAGATCTCCTCAGGTTTAGAAACCTGCAAACTGTCAAGGCCCAAGATTCCCAATAATAAAGTCCTTTGTTTCATTCAAATAAACTTGTTTATTCAGGAATTCAAAGGTGTTCCACTAACAGCGTTAATGGAAATACTGAGTTACAAAAGGTTTCATGCGTACTATATAGGGTATCATAAAATGTTACTAAAGACACTTCATTCTAGGTTCATAGGTTAAGGCAACAAGATATCATTCTATACAAAAGCATTCTCACACGTGAAGAGATAAGCAAACTTGTGAATTGGGGAGTATACTCTCACATTCTTTGAGACATAACAGACCTTCTCAGTATCTTAAACATCCTGCAGCCAGATGGTGATGCCTACATGCCCTCTAGGTCGTAAATAATGGAGAGTGGCTAGGGCCTTGAGCTGTCAGCCAGTAGATGAATATGTGTATAGCAACAGGACTTGATACAAACACCTTGGGTGTTTTCGCACTCACCTTCAAGTGGCGCGACCACCCTCCTCACGCCGGCGGATCGGCAGGGATTTCGCATAAGAAGCGCCGGAGCAGCGAAAAGAGCCGGCGACTTCCGTCGCAAAAGCCGCTCAAACGGAAACCGGCAAGAAGCAGGAAAACGTTTGAGCGGCTTTTGCGACGGAAGTCGCTGGCTCTTTTCGCTGCTCCGGCGCTTCTTATGCGAAATCCCTGCCGATCCGCCGGCGTGAGGAGGGTGGTCGCGCCACTTGAAGGTGAGTGCGAAAACACCCTTCGTGTTTTAAAATGCGTTTGTGTGCCTTTAAATCTGAGCAGGAAGTGAAAGCTGCATCTGGAGGAGCCAGCAGCAGAGCCATGCATGTGTGAGACAGTGAGAGCACAGTTCCTCTACTTGCTTTCGTATCAGATGTCTTTGTATAGGAACCAGAGCCAATATGTGTGTGTGTGTGTCAGAGAGAGAGACAGAGAGAGAGCACAGTCTCTGTGCTTGTTTTGGGTTCGTTTCAGATGGTTTTGTATAGTAACCTGTTTATGGGATGGAGAAGAAGAAGAAGAAGATATTGGATTTATATCCCGCCCTCCACTCTGAAGAGTCTCAGAGCGGCTCACAATCTCCTTTACCTTCCTCCCCCACAACAGACACCCTGTGAGGTGGGTGGGGCTGGAGAGGGCTCTCACAGCAGCTGCTCTTTCAAGGATAACCTCTGCCAGAGCTATGGCTGACCTAAGGCCATGCTAGCAGGTGCAAGTGGAGGAATGGGGAATCAAACCCGGTTCTCCCAGATAAGAGTCCACACACTTAACCACAACACCAAACTGGCTCTCTCCGGAGGAAAACTCTACCTCTCTTTTCATTTGCCTGTGGCTGAAGAAATTGGCTGGAAATACAGCAGCTCCTGTGCGTAAAGCCCCAATAAGATCACAAAAGTGTAAGCTTGCAAACTCTGTTTATTTTGGCTGCTTTGTTAGTGTGTGTTTACTTTCATTTACTGGAATTGCAGCTGCTGTTGGGGGACAAGGAAATGAAGACTATTCAGGGAAATTACACTGCTGTATTTTTATTTATTTTAGGGAATAGGAAAGTCTCCTGGCTCCACCCCCAAAGTCCCCATGTATTTTCTGAGTTGAACTTGGCAACCCTAGCTTACTATATTGTATAATTTAATACTGATATATATTTTTTAAAAGCACAGATGAATAATTTCAAACATTTCCTGTGTTCCATTTTTCAACACTTTAGGGCCATTAATACAGATCAGTTACATACGCAGAGACATAAAGAAATAGCCCTTGACACAAAAGCTTTTTCCCATTGGTTTGAGCATGCAGAACTAATGAGTTATTTGAAGACATAGCTTCTCCTGAAGAATACTTGAATGTGGTATAAAACACAGAATGAGGGACACACACTAAGGGATGGATCCAATTTTTCTTTTCTGTTGTATGAGAAACCTTGATCTGTTGGAGG
The DNA here is from genome assembly GCF_032191835.1 of Heteronotia binoei. NCBI lineage: Eukaryota > Metazoa > Chordata > Lepidosauria > Squamata > Gekkonidae > Heteronotia > Heteronotia binoei. The sequence continues at coordinate 24,356,270 of NC_083230.1, read as the reverse complement.
AAGACTCATCACTTTCCACAAATAAGTTGTTAGAACCAATCCAAACATGTTTTTTGTTGAGCTTTTGAAATATTACTCTGTGGACCTATCACTTGGTAGACAAGAGAATTTTTAAATCCTGAGGGTCTAACTTATTTTAAAAATGCTTAGCTGAAAAGGGGAGGGATAGTTAAGTTGTGCTCAAACCTTCCTTGGAACCATTATTATGTAGATCAGGGGTGTCAAAGATATTGCCTGTGGGCCTTATCTGCCCCCCCCCCCCAGGGTCCCAATGTGGCCTGCCAAGCAACTGGCCCTCTTCTGCTTCCTGTTTCTTGCATTGCAGCTCCTTTTGCCCAGTCTGTTCTATTTCCTGCTTTGCGGAGGAGAGAAAGAAAGCCTTCCCTCAATTAGCTAAGGGAGGGAGGAGGAGGGAAAGAGCCAGAGAAAGCCTTCCCTTGATTGGCTGAGGGCTCCTCTGCCTCCTCCTTGAGGGAGGGAAAGAACCAGAGAAAGAAAGAGACAAAATGGCATCCCATGACTACAGACCAACGTTTTATTCCAGGTATAAGTTTTTGTGTGCAAGTACACTTTTTCTTCAGAGAAAGAGGAAGGGAAAGAGTGAGAGAAAGCAAGTTGGTGGTGGGGGGATAGAGTCCCTTGTTTAAGAGCAACAACATTTTATTCCTGGTATAAGTTTTGTGTGCAATCACACTTTTTCTTCAGAGAAAGATAGAAAGAGGAAGGGGGAAGAGGAAGGGGAAAGAGCCAGACAGAAAAAGCCATAGAGAGAGACAGACCCCCTCCGTTTCCATTTCTTACAGGGTTTTTTTTGGGGGGGGGCGGAGGAAGAAACCTAACAGCACAGCTTGTATTCATTATTAGTGGAAGGGATCAAGAGTCCAGCAGCACTTTAATGACTAACAAAATTTGTAGCAGGGCATGAACTTTTGTGAGTCACTGCTCACTTCTTCATATACAGCCAGATTAGAATGTGAGTTCATCTGTTCTTATCTCTTGGACAGTGAAGTAATTTCAGATGCCAAATGATAATAGCAGGGATTCATAACGAGAGAGGAAGCCTAGGTTTCAGTCCAGTCCAGGAGGATGCATTGCTTTGAGCTTCATTATATCAGGTACAATTCAGCAGTCTCTATTTCTTCTCTCCCTCTGAAATTCATTTGTAGAGAACTGCTACTCTTAGGTCAGCAATTGAATATCTTGGAAGGTTAAAATGTCCCCCCACTGGTTTTTGAATGTTGTGGTTTCTTATAGCAGTAGAAAAGAGCAAGAGTTTAGTAGAACCTTAAAGGCTAACATAATTTGTGGTAGGATATGTTCTTTTGTGAATCACTCTTCACTTCTTCAGACTTTCCCCCCATTTATTCTTCATATCCTCCTGGACTGAATCCTCCTGTACCAAACTGAGACCTAGATTTCCTGTATCATTACCAATGCTGATATCTCCATGCCTACTACCCCTTTGCATATCACACCTAATCCTGTCAAGCCTGCTATTGCCATTTGGTATCTGAAATCATCTTTATAAAGTTTTTCTCTCTGGTACCTTGTATTAAATTTTATGACACACATGGCCCAGCCCAACAAGTGACATTTATGTCAGATCCGTCGCTCATAACAAATGAGTTTGATGCCCCTAAACATTGAATGTGGTTCTGTTGTAGACTGCCAGTTTTACATGCAGAAGGTCCCAGGTTCAAGCACTGGCATCCAGACTGGGCTTGGAAGTGAAAATGACTCCGAATCAAGCTGAACTGAGCAGCTTCTACAAAGCTACCAGTGGCCCTTTAGGGCAGTGGCCCACCAGGAAATTTCCCTGTAAAAGTTAAATGGCCAGTCGACTCCTGGTGGTATTTCCAGTCTGAAGGATCAGGTAGTACGTGCAGCCGGATTAACCATAAGGCAAACTAGGCACTTGCCTAGGGGCCCTGCGTCTCTGGGGGTTCTGGGCCAACTTCCCTCCTCCCTCTGCCCTGTTTTCATGACCAGCATGTTCCTTGTGCATCTCTCTGCCATCCTCAGTGGTGTGACTCTGAGACTCACTTTCCCAGCAGGCAGCGCTCTTTCCCAGCATCTTGCTGACATCCTGTGCAGACTGGCAGGTGATTGGTGGTGGCACTGGAGGGGGCGGAGCAGGCACACATGGCGGGCAGCAGCTGTTTTTAAACTAAAACTGAGAAAGGACGCCACCAAAAGAACCCCCGTGCAGCCGGCAGCAGCCATTTCTTTGATTGGCTCAGTCTAGCTGAATCACTCCCCCTCTCTTTGGCTTAGCTGGGAGTCTGTGAGGCTCCACGCAGGCAGCCTGTTTCCTCCTGGGCTGGCCTGGCTCACTCCCCCTCCCCCCCTTTGGACTTGAGTCTCGCTTACTTTCCCCCCCCCCCAGCCCCACCCATGGAATCCCATGCAGGAGGGGCGGCTCTACTGTGCTGAGCAACTTAGCGGTGGCGCGACAGAGAGCATTCTAGGTATTTCATCTGTAAGAATATCAGTGACCATGAGACTGATTTATGGATACAACTGTGCTGTTAATTAACTGTTGGTTCCCCGTGTCTGTTGTCTGCAGCTACTTCTGTGCTCCAGATTATGGGCTGAATGCTTGCTGTTAGGTCACCCATTTGGTTTTCCTCTGGTTCAGTTCTGTTCTGGGACGTTCCAACAGTTCATTTCTTGGTTTGACAAGGTTATGTAAGATTCAGTTGAAGAGAACCTGGTCATTGTCCAAAACTCAATGAATGCTTCACCCGAGTTTTTGTATGTGTGTAATATATCTTGACACCGTATTACAAACGGATAGCAAACTTTAGTCCTATTTGACTGCAATATTAGTAATTCCCTTGTTTTTACTTTTAAGCATTCATGTATCCACACAGTACTTTAGGAAACCTAAGTCAGATATTATGTCATACATTTTGCTGCACATTACCAGACATAAATGACCACTGTTTTCAGCAATGCCTACTTTTAGCTTCAGTTTGCATTGATTTCAGTTAGTCTGCATTTTCAAAGACTACCGCTATGCTCAGTAAATTATTAAAAATTATAGTTCATGTTCAGAATTATTCTGATGTTGATTCTTATGGCAGTTATTTAAATTTCTAATCGGCGCAGGCATATCTTTTTACAGGTCCAGAACTAGGTCTCAGTAATGCTGGTGGAACAGTACAGGTTGTGACATTATGCTGGCATAGAATAATAGAGCTGGAAGGTCGTCCAGTCCAACCCCCTGCACAATGCAGGAAACTCACAAAAACCTCCCCCTAAATTCACAGGATCCGCATTGCTGTCAGATGGCCACCTAGCCTCTGTATAAAAACCTCCAAGGAAGGAGAGCTCACCACCTCCCGAGGAAGCCTGTTCCACTGAGGAACCCCTCTGTCAGGAAGTTCTTCCTAATGTTGAGCTGGAAGAGATTAGTACGCCCCATCCTTAACACTACAGAAAGTCACTGTGGCTCTAAGGTACGTTGTCTCTCGAGTAGTCCTTTATCTGCTGAAAAATTCCTGCTTGACTGCATATAGAATATAATATAAAGAGAGCAGGAATGTTTGAAAAGCCCCTGGTTGATGATGCTCTCTGTGTGTGTGTGTGTGTGCAAAGTTTGGCTTTTCTGTTATGTGCAGGTAGTGTTTCTATCTCCGACCTTTCTCCTTATGGTATTCTATACTTTGATCTGCAGCCCAAGGGGGTGGGCTTCAAATGATGAATACAACCATGCTGGGGAACACTCCTGTTGTACTTTTGCAGAATAAATTGGTGGTGGTGGTGGTGTGTGCACATATGTACATACGTAGATTCCTAGCAAAGTTTGGCTTTTCGGTTGTGTACAGTTTAGTGCTGCTATCTCCTTTCTCCTTGTGGTATTCTATACTCTGAATGACTTTTTCTGTGCTGAATCTTGAAAAGCAAGGGGTGTAGAGGTGTTTTAAATTTAAAAATATGCACTGAAGCCTGAAATCTATGTTTACTAAAGGATGTACAATAGAAAGCTAGAACAAATGCTTAGTGTGGGGCCTCAGCAGGTTAATCCACACAAGACAGGTGATACTGATGCCCTGAAAAGGATTGCGTTAATTTTACTTTATAGCAGGGGTGGCCAAACTGTGGCTCAGGAGCCACATGTGTCTTTTTCACACATAATGTGTGGTTCTCAAAGCCCCCTCTGCCCCATCGGCCAGCTTGGAGAAGGCATTTCTCTCTTTAAATCACTTCCCCAAGGCCAAGCCACACCAGAGGCTTAGAGAATGCATTGAAAGTTGCTTTCTTTCCACCTCCCTCCCTTCATCTATTTTCCTTCCTTCCTTCCTTCCTTCCTTCCTTCCTTCCTTCCTTCCTTCCTTCCTTCCTTCCGTCCGTCCGTCTTGCAGCTTTCAAACATCTGATATTCATGTCTCAAACATCTGACATTTATTCTATGTGACTCTTGTCATAGAATCATAGAGTTGGAAGGGACCTCTAGGGTCATCTAGTGCAATCCCTTGCACAATGAAGAAAATTCACAAATACCTCCCCCCCTAAATTGCTGTCAGATGGCCATCTAGCCTCTGTTTAAAAACCTCCAAGCAAGGAGAGCTCACACCACCTCCCAAGGAATCCTGCTCCACTGAGGAACTGCTCTAACTGTCAGGAAGTTCTTCCTAATGTTGAGCTGGAAACTCTTTTGATATAATTTCAACCCATTGGTTCTGGTTCTACCTCCTGGGGAAACAGAAAACAATTCTGCACCATCCTCTATATGACAGCCCTTCAAGTATTTGAAGATGGTGATCCTATTACTTCTCAGATGTCTCTTCTCCAGGCTAAACATACCCAGCTCCTTCAACCTTTCTTCATAGGACTTGGTCTCCAGACCCCTCACCATCGCCCTTCTCTGGACTTGTTCCAGCTTGTCTATATCCTTCTTAAAATGTGGTGCCCAAAACTGAACACAATATTTAGGTGAGGTCTTACCAGAGCAGAGTAAAGTGATACCATCACTTCACATGATCTGGACATTAGACTTCTGTTAATACAACCCAAAATTGCATTTGACTTTTTAGCCACCGGTGCCTGCAGGCTGCAGCAGGGGGCATGAGCAGCGGGGCGGGTGCTCCAACTCAGAGATAATTTGCCTAGGGGCCTCCGCAGGTTTTAATCCGGCCTTGAGTAGGTGATATGAAATACCTCTGTCCAAGACCCCGGATTGTTGCTGCCACTCAGAGTGGTGATCTAAGTGTTCATTATTTAAAATGTATGTAAAAAAACTTTTTACAATATAGTACTTTTGCAACAGTGTCATCTACCACCAGCACTGTCCAGATGCACAGGCACTTGTGAATTTAGCTGGCAACCTTACTTTTGCTACGTTCGAAGAGGAATGTCTGAAAACACAGAGACAAGCTCTATATGCATTGATACGTTATAGCTGATAACAGACAGCTGGTTCAGGATGGTTTCAAGCCACCCCAAAGAGAGCCAGCTGGAAATAGAGCGCCCTGGAGCTTCCGAATGGTGCTCTGAAAAGGGGTGTGCCATGGGTGCCTGGGGAGCATCTGGAATGCTCACACATCCTGTCCACGGCTCTCCAGGTGCTCTCTGGGTGCTTCCCTGCCTTCCAGACAGCCAGAGAGGCATCGCGGAGGTGCCCCAGTGAAAAGGTACCATTTTCAAAGTGGTGCCTTTTCAAGCCAGCTCCCGGCAAGCAGGGGGCGATTTGGGAGTGGGTTGGGGATGGGAGGCAGATGTGTGCATGTGGACATGCTTTTTTGGTCCGCCTGCCTCCTGCCCCCTGGACAGCTTTAAAAGCCCGTCTGTTATCAGCCTATGAAACCCATTCAAGTGTCCCTTCATTTGAAAGTTGCAAAGAAGTACAGCCATCTGAACAAGTAATAATGACCACCTGAAAGCATTTCTGAGTAACCCCTGAAATGCTCATAGGTTAGGCTGACTGACATTGAAGTGGTACCCACAGTTAACAAGGTTCATGAACAAATGGGAGGTGAACCTGAATCTTTCACCTCCTACTGCAGCTTTCTGTGTTCTGTACCTCTCTGTTATCTCTCATTGGGCTCCCCAATGTGTTCATTAGTAATCTCCTAGATAAATGAATCTAATTAGACAAGCAGTTTTTGATCTAGCACTGCATTCTCATGGGACTGTAATGCTTCAAAATGCCATCACATTGTTCTTTGGAAGTGTCAGATTTTTAGAAGTTGTAATATATAGAGTATGTTGGAAATGTAGCCTGTAGGTATACCAGAGGGAGCAATAGAATTGTCTCTTCTTCTCTCTTCATGGAAGAAGTGTAAAATGGCTGAATAAAGAAGTAGTTGTTAAACTGCTGAGACCTTGTGGTTAGGCTTCCCAACCCTCCCGCCCTGGCGGGGGACCCCAGGATTTGAGGCCTCTTTCCCCGCTCCCCAAAAAAACGGAAACGGGGGGAGGGGGGAAACACGCCCTCCCCCCATCCCCGACAGATGACCAGGCAGGACTTGGCAACCTTCTGAGTTCAGAGGCACTTACTCTCTAGCGAGCGCATGTAAGATCCCAGCTCTGCACACTCTATCTCCTGCAAAGGTTTCTGCGGCTTTGAAACCTGATCCCCTGCACCCCTGGGCGGAACTAACTCCCGCCGAGATCAACAGACCTTAATTGGGATTGCAGGAGAAAACCTTAGCAAAGACGCCACGCCAGGCCGCTTCCGCGGGTCTTTGTCTCCTGCTGGAACCCAACCTGATTACTCAGATGTTTCTTTTGCAAAGCAGGCATTTTTTGCAGGCCTCCGTTTGTTACTCCTTGTTCTGCTGCCAGGCATCCCTGAAATGTACTTCCAGGTAAGCCTGGCTGCTCGGGATCGTACGCTGCAGCCCTAGAATTCGACCCAGCAGCCTGGATCCAGCGGGTGGAGAGCCTTTCACAACTCACAACTTGCAATTTGTAAAAAAGTGAGGGATCTGGCGCTGAGTTTAGGAAGTGTTTGTGAATGCAGCAATGGAAATCCGATGCGGCGGGGGTGGGGGGCTCGGAAAGTAAAGCTGCAAACAAAAAAACTTGAGAACGTCCCACACGATTCCCCCCCCCTCCCTGAGGCACCAGAGCCGAGTTCCATTGTAGGCAAATCCAACCAAAGTTTTGCACGCCTCTTCTCCACTTCACCGTAGCTGCTCCTCTGAGATGGGCTCAGCCTGAGCCCATCTCGGAGGAGCAGCTACGGTGAAGCGGAGAAAAGGCGGCAGCAGCAGCTCAGCAGCGTCCCCCACTCTGCTCCGTCTCTGAGGTGAAATCAGAGAAGGGGAGGGTGGAGGGAAGGAAGACATTTAAAAAGGTGTGCCATCCCTTGAAATGCGATGGCCAAAACTCCCGTTGGGGTTCAGTGATGCTTGCCACACCCTTGCTCCTAGCTCCACCCCAGTGTCTCCTGGCTCCACCCCCAAAGTTCCCAGATATTTCTTGACTTGGACTTGGCAACCCTACTTGTGGTACATACTTGGTTTTGAGGATACCAATATATAACAAGAGATATGGTTTTTTCTAACATGTTAGCTTTCTATATTCAGGGAGATTTTTATTTGAGGTGGATTTCAAAACTGGGTTCCTCAAAATGCTTTCTGAGGTGGCAACATACTAATTCCATAGGAATGCTATATTACTTCATACGTACCATGAATTTAGCTCTGATTCCTCTCACCAAATCAATGCTTCTAAGCAAGACCATAAGAAGTCACGTGGCTTATCCTTATACCCTCATTAACAAAACATGCCCTTAATGCTTACAAACTAGGGGCATCAGACTTGAAGTAAAAAGGAGTTGTCAGAAAAAATGCCTTCACCATCACATAGAGGAGAAGACCTTTTCCAATTCTCTAAAAAGATTTTTTAAAAGGCTATCATGAAAGTAACAACATGGTATCATTTTCCTCCTATCTTTTTCATTTAGTTCTCTTCAGTAACTACTGCATTTCATCTTTTAGCTGAGAAATTGGATGCCTTGGGGCTCGACTTTTATCATGCACTAATAAAATGAAGAGAAACAGACCTTTACAAAATAATCACCCAAATAGATCCTGTCAGCAAGCATTAGCCTCAGATGTAGCATCAGCTCAGAAAGGTTAGATTGCTTTAAAATACATTAAACTTTCATCCCCTTCATCCAAGTATGTTTGCCTGCTGTTTACATATTTGCAGATTTGACCAGCCTCACTTCTAAATGATTTTTCTATATTTTTAAAAAGATCGTAGTTTGAGTAGCCTTTAATTTGCAATCTAAAAATATAGAACTCCAAAAATGCTCACCAAAATGGTGCCTGGCTGTTTTTGCCTGCCATTAACTGTACCTTGCCATCTTCCTCCCTGGTTGGTGGAACTCTGAGATGTGTGTGTCTGGCCTGGCCTGGCATCTCTGACCTGGTAATCTCTGGGTGGAGAACAGGCAGTTGGCCAACTGACTGAGTGGCTGTCACAGGTGACTTGGCTGGGTTGAATAGGGCACTACAGTGGGATGGAAGGCCCAGTAGTCAGACATGCTTCAACAGCACAGATGGCAAATCAACAGAATAATCAGATGCTTATTGGTAACATCAACCTGGGAGCCTCTTACCTGGGAGAGCCAGTTTGATGTAGTGGTTAAGTGCATGGACTCTTATCTGGGAAAACTGGTTTGATTCCCCACTCTTCCACATCCACCTGCTGATGTGACCTTGGGTTAGCCACAAGTTCTCTCAGAGCTGTTCTGCTCAAAAGCATTTATGGGAGAGCTCTCTCAGCCCCACCTACCTCATAGGGTGTCTGTTGTGGAGAGGGGAAGGGAAAGGAGATTATAAGCCACTCTGAGACTCCTTCGGGTAGTAAAGAGCGGGGTATAAATCTAATCTCTTCTCTTATTTTACAATGTGGCTGCCCCCCAAGCCTCCAAAGGTTTGGAAGCTCAACAGTTGAGGCTTGGAGAAATCTGGAGCCTCACCAAAGGATGAGAGGGCACAGAGGAGTAACCCTTTGCCCTCACTGTTGAACATGGGTAGAAGCATGCTAGTCCCCCCCCCTCCCCCATCATTAGTTTTTAATCAAAGGGCTTCTTAGTGTATTTACTGTATTAATTTACAATAACTGGAGGGCAGAGTAGAATTTTAGTGTTATTGGGAGGTGGGTTGGAATCTGAGGATGGTGGGAGGTATTATTCATGTGTAGTTAGCTGAGGGGTTTATGCAAATAGGTTAGTATAGGGTATGTAAATGTTTTTTAGGAAAGGAATTAAAAGCTGCTATATTTGTGTATTAATTAGCAATGGATTTGGTTTTATTCAGAGGTTGTTTTGGAGAAAAATAGGTGGTGAAGCTCCTAAATTGTTTAGCAGTCAGGTTAAAACGGATAGAAGGAAGTACTTCTTCACCCAAAGTGTGATTAACATGTGGAATTCACTGCCACAGGAGGTCATGGTGGCTACAAGCATAGCCAGCTTCAAGAGGGGATTAGATAAAAATATGGAGCAGAGGTCCATCAGTGGCTATTAGCCACAGTGTGTGTGTACACACACATATATATATATATATATATATATATATATATATATATATATATATATATATATATATATATATATATATATATTGGCCACTGTGTGACACAGAGTGTTGGACTGGATGGGCCATTGGCCTGATCCAACATGGCTTCTCTTATGTTCTTATGTTGCATGACTATATTGGTTAAATGTTTGGCTGTCAGTTTATTGACAGATACCAAAACATGACATACACCCATTTTGCCAGTTGAGATCTTCCCTTGTTTATTCCCACTCTCTTAATCAGGAGATTTGCTGCAGTTTGAGCCTGGTCATTCTGAACATAACACCAGCCCTCTGGAATGACCTTCCTGTTCTGCTAGGCTTTTGGATGAGGCAGCAGACATCGAAATCCAACTCAGCCTCACCTGCTGACAATGCTGGCCAAATGGAACCAGCCAAACTGAGTATCGCAGCTCAGCCAAATCCATCCTGACTGTATCTGCTTTGTGTCTTTACTGAAATAAGGTTTTAATTATTTCTAATGCTACTGTTATTCCATGACGTAACCCACCCTAAAATCACTTGTGAGGAGGGTGGGATAAAAATAGAAATAAATAAATATTATTCACTTGTGCTCTTTCTCTTGCAATGTTTAGAATTCACAGTGTTCTTTCATATTTGATTGGATGAAACATTAGATAAATAAGTTACACAGGAAACCATTCCATTTTCTTCATGCTTTTCATTCCTCATATGATACAGAACATTCTTGTCAGGATAAAATGGAGGCATACAGAATGATGTAAGCTGCTTTTGGATCCCCATTGGGGAGAAAGGCGGGGTGTCAATGAATTAAAGGAAGGCAGACAAAGGTAATATTCAATGGTTAATGTGAAGGAGAGAAGGAATCTGGGCAATGGGAGAGGGTATGGGTCTTCTAGGAGGAAAGAAAGAAGAAATAGTGTGAGGAAGGTATTACAGGGGAAATGCACTGACCTCCTCGCAAGTGTCAAGTTCTGTGGAGTGTTCATTAACTCCACCTCTTTGATATAAATCAAATTGGGTTTCATTTAATGAAGAGCATAATCACAGCAAGGACTGGTTTTGCTAGAACTGACCTCCACAGGTCAGGCTACACCTTTATGCTTTACTGTGACCATTAATTACACAGACATTAAGGCACACAAGCTTTAGCACTAAAATAAAAGGTGCCAATAATTCAAAGATAGATACTCTTCGTCTCCCCCCACAGTTCAGGCACTTTTCTCAAGAATCAAAAGTTAGTAGTTGCTGACTAAACAGATAACAGATGACCTTCGCTGCTTGTGAGAGGAATGCTTGGTGCCAGCCAGGGTGGAAAAAATCACTTATAACAATGTTACAAAGGCATGAGAACGCAGGCATACAGACAGAACAAAAGCAAGTGTGTAAAAATACAGGTTACATGAGTTCATGGCAAGAACCAATTCTTGGCAGCAAGTCCTTGAACATTCCCCACTTGTTCTTTACCATTTCAGAAACATCTTACTAATTATTTCCATAACTTTGGGCTGTTTCATGACAGTGTGTCTTGCAGACAGGTGGTATGAGACTAAGATGAAAAACTATTACAAGGATGATTGTATCTATTTATTGCAAAGAAACACAGCACCTGTATCTCTCAAAACCATTGAGGATTACTTGTGTTTATAGGTCACGAGAAAAGACAGCATAAGTCATGTTTCATGTGTACATAGTCTTAGAAGAGTACAAGAATAATCCTGTTTCCCTGCAGTGCTCTAGTTTAAGAAACAAGTCATCCTAACAGGCCAAGTTTTATGTAGACATAACCTAACCTCTTTCTCTAAATGGTACACTTTGGTTTTATAGCAATAGCTGTCAGTTTGTATGAATATTAGTGCCTCCTTCACACATTCAGTGAATGCATGAGGTAGGGTTGCTTGCACTGTTATGGCAAATGCTAGGAAATTTTGAGGTTAGTACCTAGGCATGGTGGAGTTTAGAGAGGGTGTGATGTCACTATGGACACAGGGAAATTCCTAGAACATCCCTATGAAGACCATTTATTGCCATTTTTCCTCGTGCTCATCAATTTCTTGGGGGCAGGGAATTGGGGCTGAGGCCAGGCATCTGTCTCCAATGGGTGGGCAAATAGCAATGCTATGGAGGGGCAGGATCACACCTACTTTCTCTGCTTCCCAACTGCCTTGAATGCAGATGAACATGTGCATATAGCTATATACATTTATGTACCATTTGTGTAATCAATTACGTGGTCTAGACCAGCTCAGTAAGAAGACTGGTTTAGCATGCACTTTTTAATATACCAATAATGATGGAAATATGCAGGCAAGATAGTAGTGTTCCAATATGTGAATGAAATCTGACTCCAGTGTAGATGAGTGTAAATATTTGTGTCCAGTGGGCGGTTATAAATATGTCTGATATTAAGCTTTGTATAACTTTTATAGTGATACATTATTTAGAGCACTATCTTTTGAATACTTCAGATGCGCTGAAGTTGAGTGCAATCTTCTGGATACTTCAATGGCAACTTGGGTGGCGCAGGGGAAATTGACCAACAACCTAAATACATTAAAGAATCCTTAAGAAAGGACTTCATTTGAAATGGACAGAACAATTTTGGCTATCCGTTTGATTGGACTATATAAGAACTTTTTGTCTAATTATTGAGTCATTTATGACCTAGTGACTGAATTTATGATAGTGCCATTACATCTATTGGATTACATAATAATACATATTGAAGTGTTCCTGGTACTTAAATATAATAAATAAAAAATCTAAATCTAAATAATAATACTTGATTTGCTATGGTTCCTTAGCATGGTGGAGACATTTATTACAATCATTTTAGATTATATATTAGATTTATAGTTTGCTGTTGTTAAATCTGCATAAAATAGTAGTTGGGTTAGGATTTTGTGGTTATATTGCACATGGTGTGTTCTTTTTCACTGGCCTTTAAGGAAGCATTCTTTGGGGTCAGGCTGGCAGCAACCACTGGGTATAGGGTTGCCAGGTCCAACTCAGGAAATAGCTGTGGACTTTGGGGGGTGGAGCCTGGAGACTTTCTCATCCCCCAAAATAAATAAATAAGTAAAAATACAGCAGTGCAGCTCCCCTGAATACAGTCTTCATTTCTGCACCCTCTTTTTTGCCTTCAAAGGATTCCCCAGCATCTGCATTTCTACTAAATAAAACTATAATTTGGCATACCCTCAGAAGTCAGGTGACCTGTGACTCAGGGATCAGGTGGGCTATGACAAAGGGGTCAGGTGGGCTATTACACTAGGTCAGGTGGGCTATGATCTCAGAGAAGGGAAGGCTTCATAATGACATTTGGAAAGGATTAAGGGTGTAGATGGTCTTAACATATCTCAATAATTATATCTAAGGGGATACTTTAGGGCTGAATTGTTATCAAAAGTGACACCCAGAACTATACAAAGGTGATGGTTTCTCGTTGCTCACAGCTCCGGATGATCCATTCATCTGGTCTGGCACAGTCTTTGTCTTAAGTTAGGTTCTCGATGGCTGGCCGGATTCGTTCCCAGATAACATTGATAATATATTCAGCATATCTTAGTCACACCTGGTGTACGTGGTGCTCTTGCTTTGCTTCCGTGGCATCCAGGAACACAGGAAGAAACCCAAAGACAGTACCAGAAAACGATGCTTTCCATCAGGGCAAACCCCATTGAAGCGGGGCCTTTGGACAGCTCATGGTTGCATCGGAGTCCGTGGTTCGGTCTCGCGGGATAAGCTGCATGTATGCGCTGGCGATTGACAGTCCTTGACTTCAGGGTGTGCTTGGTTATTGTCTGTTTCTGGGGTGACACAACCTTGGCCCAGGAGGTTGGGCTCTTAGTAGGTCTGACAGAGAACGACTTCAGTGTAAAGGCATTAAATCTTTTTGACAGTACACAGGGTCTGGCACTCAGGTGTCATTTAACACTGCCCATAAATTCTGGGTTAAGGGGTCTTGGTCTCACAGATGAGTTCCTCTTGCCACAGGTGGACTGGACAGTTATCTGGTCACTCTCTTACTGTGTTTTGAGTTATTTTCTGGCTTGGGCTAGACACAGCATTTTCTATTAACTTTACTTCCTGACCTATTGGACTACACTCTTAGCAGGACTGGTATCACAACATTACCTTGTGAGGATGGAGGAGGGGAGAAGGAAATTATAAACTACTGTGGATCCCACTGGATTGAAAAGCAGAGTTATAAAGAAATAAATTTAATTGAAATGTAAACTTGCACAGGGAAAAAAAACTGTAACAAGAGGTGTCTAAAAGAAGTAAGAGCAAGAGTATGAACATATATGGTTGCCTTCTAGTTAGTCAGTTGATTAATTCAGGACTGACAGCAGCATTCTAGAGTTTTGCCACAAGTACTTCCTAGTCCTCCTTGTCATTGTTTAATCGGAGTTCCTGGACAACAGGAAAACTGTGACCAAGAATCAAAAGGAGATTAAGATTTGGAAGGGCAGCCATGAAGGAAACTAAAAGAGATTCTTGTGTAAGGAAATATCACTGGAGACCAAGATTAAGATAATTCATGTTATGGTATTCACATACATGTATGTGTGTGACAGTTGGACAATGAAGAAATCTAGGAAGGAAACTGATACATTGGAAATGTCAGGGTTCTTTTTCTAGCAGAAGCTCCTCTGCATATTAGGTCATGCCCCCCTGATGTAGCCAATCCTCCTGGAGCTTACAGTAGGCTCTGTACTAAGAGCCCTCTAAGCTCTTAGAGGATTGGCTACATCGGGGGGGGGGCAGTGTTCCCTCTAAGCTGAGTTAGCATGAGCTAGCTCACAGATTTTTAGCCTCCAGCTCACACCTTTTTGTCTTAGCTCTGGAAGGACGACCCCAGAGCACAATAATTTATGCAGTAGCTCACAATTTCAATGCCAGTTGTTCGCAGCTTTAGTTCCAGCAGCTCGCAAAGTAGAATTTTCGCTCACAAGACTCTGCAGCTTAGAGGGAACATTGCAGAGTGGCATGGCCTAATATGCAGAGGAGCTCCTGCTAGAAAAAGAGTCCAGAGAAATGTGGCATTGGAGTAAAGTTTTATGAATACCATGGACCATCAAAAAGACAAAGTGGGTTTTAGACGCTAATATGACCAAACTCAGGTTATTGGTCACATTATGAGAAGACAATGCCAAGAAAAGCTAAAGGCAGCAGGAAACAGGGGAGACCCAACGTAAGATGGATTGATTCCATCGAAGAAGCCACAGCCCTCAGTTTGCAAGGCATGAGCAAGGCTGTTAACAATAGGATGTTTTGAAGGTCATTAATTCATAGGGTCACCATGACTTGGAAGCAACTTGACAGCATATATCACACCCACTTGGACTTCGACCATAGGATGTTCCATATGTGCCAAGCTAAGCATGTCCGCTATGAGCTACAACTGAAAATGGTTCAGCCGAAATTTAATCAAGAAATATTTAATCCTGAGCATTAATTGCATGCCCTTTTGGCAAACGTTAATCAATTCCCCTCGCAAATGTAAATAAATTCTCCTCGCTATTCAGGAACCTGGCAAGGAGTTCAGGCATTTAGAACAGTAGATGCTCTGCAGTTGCAATTGTCCCACTGTTTCGGAAGCTGCTGCTTCTGTGTACATTGATGCATTTTTGTGTGTACAGAAGCAGCAGGGCGAAGTGCTTGCATTTCCTTTTCCCCTTCTTACCCAGCAAAACATCGCACAGCCAAACGCTCTCACCTGAAGCTCGGAGAGCCAGAGCTTGCTGACTAATTGCAATCATTGCGACATTAGGAATCAAACTGCTGACTTTTCAACAGCTGCAAGGTCTGTGGGTCAGCTTAGTACAGCCTCTTATGTGCCTTCACGCAGAGTGAGGTACATAAAACGTTTGAGTGAAATGTCCTACCCGACTGCATAAGTGTCAAGACCTTTCCTATAATTAAGCCCAGTGGGCACCCGCTGCCCCTTTTCTTACGCCAAAATGTGTTGGGGTTAAAGTTAATATTTATTATTCATTCTGGAAACAGAAGGGAGTGCTGTTTGATTTCTCTCAACTGACAACTTGAAAAGAGAAAAGTGAATAGTAAATCTCCCAACTCCTTTCCATAATATTTCGTGTTTCCAATACAAGTCCTGGATCCTTGTTATATCTAACAGCAGGCTTCCTCAGAGACGTGGGCATTTATGCATTATAATGACTTGGAAGGAACAAAAGTAGATCACCTTCAGGTGTTTGTTTTTTTTAAGGGCATGACAAAAAAGCAAAGGTATATCTGAACAAAGTGATAATTGGTGAATGTGTGTTTCTTTTTAATCAGTTTGCCTAGAAGGATTGTCTTCCATGGAGGAGAGAAGCAAATAGAAATAGTGGGGAAAAGAGGATACCATATCTATCCGTCTGCTCGTGTGTCTATTAAAGAAATTTTGCAAATTAAACTTGCTGGGTTGAAGCTATACCAAAAACGAATGACATATGCAAAACAGCCTGAAATAAAAGCAAAGCTAACTTTGGCATTGTTGGAATTGATCTGGTGTTTATCAGGCAGCATCCTCACCATGACTCAGTTTTTTCTTCTCTGCCTCAAACATATATATAAGAATAATTCCAAAAGTGTAGTTTTGCATTGAGAGGTGAAGGGAAATGTAACTTTTGAAAAATACCAATAGAACTAATTTTTAAATGAACAGGACAACATGGAAAACTACAGCCAGTATGAAATGGGAGTACTTTCATTAAAGGTAAAGGTAGTCCCCTGTGCAAGCACCAGTTGTTTTCGACTCTGGGGTGACGTTGCTTTCACAACGTTTTCACGGCAGACTTTTTACGGAGTGGTTTGCCATTGCCTTCCCCAGTCATCTACACTTTCCCCCCAGCAAGCTGGGTACTCATTTTACTGACCTCGGAAGGATGGATGGCTAAGTCAACCTGAGCCGGCTACCTGAACCAGCTTCTGCTGGGATAGAACTCAGGTTGTGAGCAGAGGTCTCTGACTGCAGTACTGCAGCTTTACCACTCTGCGCCGATTATGGCAATTATCCAGCTATTAAAGCTATTTAATTAGTTGTTAGTCTTGAAGGTGCCCCTGGATCCCTGTTTTATTTTGCTGCTACAGACTGATATGACTGCCCACCTCAAATAACCATCAGTCCAACTGTTGAAACTATTGATGTTTACAAGGAAATTACACATATACAGGAATCTAGTGAGATCTTGCATGCATGCTGAGCACATGTTAGTAACTATTAAGCGTGCCCTGATCAGATGGGCACTTTGATCCTGATCAGACCAAAGTGCCCATCTGTGGTCTGATGAGGTCTGTGGTCCCAATCAGATGGGCACTTTGATCTGTGGTGGTGGCTCTTCCGACCCAGATTTAAAGTGTGTGACCAGACA
Source organism: Heteronotia binoei (assembly GCF_032191835.1). Taxonomy (NCBI): domain Eukaryota; kingdom Metazoa; phylum Chordata; class Lepidosauria; order Squamata; family Gekkonidae; genus Heteronotia; species Heteronotia binoei. Next base: position 24,339,374 of record NC_083230.1, on the reverse strand, counting down.
ACATCTGGCTCCCATTCTGCAGCCATCAGACTCCCATTCTTACCCCTGACTTTCCTGACACCTCAGAAAATCTGGTATTGGCTCTTCCTACTGGAGTAATAGCGGATCTGTGGATGTCTGGTCATTCCTCTGTGCAATCAAACCATCACGGAAGGGAAATGTCCCTTCTCGTTTTCATGCCATTTTTTATTTCCCCTTAGTGAAGAACATGAAGAACATATGAAGCTGCCTTATACTGAATCAGACCCTCGGTCCATCAAAGTCAGTATTGTCTACTCAGACTGGCAGCGGCTCTCCAGGGTCTCAAGCTGAGGTTTTTCACGCCTATATGCCTGGACCCTTTTTTAGTGGAGATGCCAGGGATTGAACCTGGGACCTTCTGCTTCCCAAGCAGATGCTCTGCCACTGAGCCACCGTCCCTCCCCTGATGTGCACATAACTGGATAAACACCAAATGATCATCATGTGAGCATTCATGCACAGAATTCCTTTTTTTTGTCTGTGTGAGGGTTTTCCCCAGCAACTGTTAAAGTGCTACGCAGGCATTTTACATCTTTATTAAGGTTATATGTTAGATCAAATAATCCCTGGGCAGGTATCCATGCTGACCATTTTGAAAAATGGAAATTCACTCATTCTCATAGGTTCTTATGCCCATGCACAAGCACAGAACTTTTTTTTTTAAACCACCAATCACGCCCCCCCCCCCCCCATGGTTGATGTGCAGCAGGAGTCTGGACCCTCCACCACGTCAGTGTGTGGTAAGGTGGAAAAGAGGGGAGCTGTCTGTTTGAACCAAAAGGTTTAGAGTAAATTAGACCTGTGGCAACAGCAGGATAAGCTGCCCATCTGATCGCAACCTGTAACAGTGCTTATGTACTTAATCTTGATAGAATTGTGGTCATTATATATTTGGTGAAATTCTCTCTCTGAGAGAAAGAAATAAGCCCTCAGGGGAGTACATTTTCTGAGGAGTTCCTCGGAAATTCCTATTATCTGTCCAAATTTCAGTATTGCAGTATTGTGACTCTTCTCCCATGTAATACAGTGTAACCCTGAGGTGGTTGAAGTTAAGCACATCTTCAGGTATATGGATTGATGAATGAAGCAACCCGCACAAGGAAATAGTTAATTGCAAATCTGGAGAGAATTCAAAATTCCTTAATGAAAAGGATTTTAGTACTACCTCCTAACACCCCAGCTGATTTGCTGAGAGCCGAATTGGGCCTCCCTTTTCTTCAGGCACACACACAGCCTTATTTAACTACTGGCATAAATTGAAGAGAGCTCCAGCAGGTCATCTCTCAAGTATCTGTTTTTCCATTAGCCTAAAAGATTCAAAATGGCAATCCAATTATAGCAAAAATTCTCCAAATATATAATTTGCCAGCTGTTGTTCAAGGAGCTTCCCATGCTGATTTTAACGGTAGGGCTCAAATGTATTTACACGATGCTACTTTAGACAGGCAAGTTATAGACAGGCAAGTTATATTCCCCTTGGTATAAATTTATTGGATTGTTTTAGGGCACAATATCTGTCCAAGATCTCTATGATGTTAACCATTTCTTGACCAAAGACTTCATCAGTCTTTGTCTGATTTTCTGACTACTTTTTTTACAGTGACATCCACTTTCTCTCCCCACCCCCCTTTCCTTCAGCTGTACTGTTGCTGCAATAAAACTAAATATCTTTGTGGTAGCCCACTGCCAAAATAAAAACAAAACTTTATTTTAAAATCTGTTGGTGATGTACACTCCCTCAGGCTGGCTTATACCTTTTTTGGGCTGACAGTGTTTCAGGAGTCTGATGTCTTTAGTTCATAAATTCTCAGAAATTCAGGCACCACAGCTTTTGAACAGCAAACAAAATAGATCTTTATTTACACAAACGCAGGTGGGGTTGGGATTTTTACGCAGGACAGTCTTTTGTTTTAGTTCAAGGTGCTTTAATTTACTCTGGGCAGATGTAATACTGATATAGTTTATGCAGTTACTTTGTTGGTGGCTCTGAGAACACACCCAGTTACTCCATTTCTCCTGCTAATATCTCCTGTTGTTCCTAAAACTCTCTTAATCTGGACTTCCAGGTAATCTCTATACACCATGAGAATTACCTCAGTTTCACCTAGCGCAGGGGTGGCCAACGGTAGCTCTCCAGATGTTTTTTTGCCTACAATTCCCATCAGCCCCAGCCAGCATGGCCAATGGCTGCGGCTGATGGGAGTTGTAGGCAAAAAAATCTGGAGAGCTACCGTTGGCCACCCCTGACCTAGCCCGTGAGACTGTCCTTGCCTCTATCCAGGCCTTTTGGCAAGCTGCCTTTCCAAACTCCTAGGGCATTTTCGCACTGACCTTAATCGGCAGCGACGTCCCTCTTCACCACGCAGGATCTGTGCGGATTTCGCACCAATTGCTGTGGAGCACCCGGAAGAGCCGCAAAGTCCCGCGGCTTTTGCGGTGCAAATGGAAACCGCCAAAAACCAGTTTCCTTTTGCGCCGCAAAAGCCGCGGGACTTTGCGGCTCTTCCGGGTGCTCCACAGCAATTGGTGCGAAATCCGCGCAGATCCTGCGCGGTGAAGAGGGACGTCGCTGCCGATTAAGGTCAGTGCGAAAACGCCCCTAGTCTTTTTCTCAACCAGGTAAAAGCTTTCTCTGAGAAGTGTGTGTGACTCTTTTAACAAGTTTTTCTGTCTGAGGCTCCTTTTATTTAACTACCCTCTCTCTCTAGAGGTAACCAGCGGAATTCTGTCTCTAGCAACAGTTTCCTCTCAAACTGGCTGCTCCTTCACAGATCTGCTCTCTAGGGCTGAACGCTCTGTCTGACCAACTCAACTAACTGTTCAACTGCCTCCCCCCCACCCACAATTCTCCCAGAATTCTAAGGAGTCTGACTTCACAGCTCTTAGTCATGCATGTGACCTAGCAGCTCTCTTCATTCCTTGCTGCTTAGTTAATAGCTGCCCTGAGCCCTAGGTGAGGGTGGGATACAAATTTGATAAAATAAAATAAAAGCCTTGTAGTCCACCATCTTCTTTTTAAAATTGCATTCAGCTTCCACATCTATTCATTTCCAATCCATGCAAACAGCAATGCATGAAGGCTGCTATACTCAAATACCGGTTTCCCAGCACCTCTGTATATGTGGAGGTCCAGATCCTGGAGACCTGTGTCATTATCTGCTGGCCTGCCCACTTTATTAAGCGCCAAGGAAGAAATTTTTAGGTACAATCTTGGTTAATTTAGCTTTAGCACTGTGATGGAACATGCCATATTCTTACTCGCAGATGTGGAATTCAGACCAAGCTAGCTTCAGCATAGGTGAGTTGCTCATGGGATTTGTTCCTTTCTCTGGTTTGGTGTAGTGGTTAAGTGTGCGGACTCTTATCTGGGAGAACCGGGTTTGATTCCCCACTCCTCCACTTGCACCTGCTAGCATGGCCTTGGGTCAGCCATAGCTCTGGCAGAGGTTATCCTTGAAAGGGCAGCTGCTGTGAGAGCCCTCTCCAGCCCCACCCACCTCACAGGGTGTCTGTTGTGGGGGAGGAAGGTAAAGGAGATTGTGAGCCGCTCTGAGACTCTTCGGAGTGGAGGGCGGGATATAAATCCAATATCTTCATCTACCTCACAGGGTGACTGTTGTGGGGGAGGAAGGGAAAGGAGATTGTAAGCCGCTCTGAGACTCTTTGGAGTGGAAGGCGGGATATAAATCCAATCTCTTCATCTACCTCATAGGGTGTCTGTTGTGGGGGGATAAGATATAGGAGATTGTGAGCCGCTCTGAGACTCTTCGGAGTGGAGGGCGGGATATAAATCCAATATCTTCTTCATCTTCTTCTTCTCTTATGAAACAAGTTTTAAAATGTAATTTAAAATGTAATTTTATAGTATTTTACCTCAGTCTCACACTACTGTATTTTATTGTATACAATTTTTAGTGTTAATCTCTTGTGATAGCTATTGGCCCTATGCAATAAAATTGAAGTGAACTGACTGAATGGATGATTTCAAGACCCCATTGAATCCAGGTATGATGTTTCCTTGCCCCGAAGGGTGCTATACCAGGTTTGACTATACAGTTATCTGTCAGGAGAGGAACTCCAGCATGTACTTTCTATCCCTCGCTCAGTGGAGCAGCAGGGGGCAATGGGGGGAATGACATTGCCACATCAACCAATGATCTTGGAATTCCCCCAATCTCTATGGCAAATATCACAGGCCAAAGACTTAGAAGTGATGTCATATAGCATAACACTCCTCCTCCTCAAGCGCCACCCCAAAAGCTCCCACTATTCCCAGGTACAGGTTTGGCACCTTATTGTATGTCTACATTTGTCTCCTTTTACACCCTTCCTTAATGTTCCTCTAATCCTCCTCACCCTTTTCTGTCTACAAGTTTATTCACTGTTGACATCCCTTCTGTCATTCCAGTCTCCAGTTTAAATTTTTTACTAGTTTCAAAGAATTAGGAATAGGGGATAAAAAGGAATAAGAAATAAAGATTACAAATCAGTCTTAATCTGCATAGAGAGTACTTTCAAAAAATACAAGGCTACATCTGCTATACTTTCTTAAAATACATAGATTGTCACATATTATTATCTCTAAACTTTGCATCATCAACATTTTGATACTTTGTATTATACATCTTTTTGTTAAAATATCTATTGAATTTGACATTTCCAATCAAAGCAATCTTGTAATACAGAATACAGGAAAAAAAAGATATAAGTTCACACCAGAGAACCTTAAGAGTCTTGAGCATCTAGCCAGGCATAGAATTTCAACCAATATTTTCTTGCTTCTTCCTTAGATTTCCCAGCCAATAGCTGGGATAAAAAGTCCAGCTCTGCTGTTTCCAGAATTTTCCCCACCAAGTCCATTCTCGTGGGAATTTCCTGAGATTTCCATCTCTGTGCCAAAAGAATCCTGGCTGCTGTATTGAAATGCGCCAACAAATGTCTCATCTCTTTGGAATAGTCCTCAGGAAATAGGTTCAATAAAAATAGTTCTGGTTTGAATTGAATCTGTGTCTTCATAATCTTCTGTAATAATTCATGAACCATTTTCCAATAGTCCTTCACCATCTCACATGTCCACCACATATGATAAAAAGAACCTACCTGTTTAGCACATTTCCAACATTTGTTAGACATATTAGTATACATCTTATACAACTTCTGTGGAGTCATGTACCATCTGTAAAACATCTTATACAAGTTTTCTTTAAAAGTTACTGACCTGGTTAATTTAATATTGAACTTCCACAATTTCTCCCATTCTTCTAATGTAATATTATGACCCAAATTTTTCTCCCATTGGACCATACAATCTTTTACAACTTCATCTTGCATCTTCATCTGTAGTAGGTATGCATATAGTTTAGAGATTAGCTTTTCTTGAGGGCCTAGAAAAATTTTATCAAATGGGTACTGTTCTGTGTTAAAGCCTATCGTCTTGTATTTAACGTACCTAGATTCGACTTGCATTCTCAACCACCAATTCATTTTAATGTCCATGCTTTTCAACTCTTCTCAGGTTTTCAGTTGATTGTCTTTTCCCAACAGGTCATCATATCTATAACTCTGGTTAGGTTTTAAAAGATTTGGATGAGTAAATGCTTCCACTGGAGATACCCATCTTGGAATTTTTTTGATAAATTCTCGTTTTTAACCATGACCATGTATGATACAAAGATTTCCGAAACCAATGGTTCTTAAAATAAGAATGGCCTTCAAGTCTTTGATACCATAGATACGCATGCCATCCCAGAGTGAGATCATGTCCCTCTAACAGCAATTGCCTCTTGTCATTCAATAGTATCCAATCTCTTACCTACCAGAGCACAGAAGCTTTGTAATACAATTGCCAATCTGGAAGGCCCATACCTGCTCTCATTTTAGAGTCTTGCAATATCTTTAGTTTGATTCTTGTTTTTTTGCCTTGTCAAATATATTTAGAAACCATCTTATTGAATTCTTGAAAAAACCTACTATTTAAAAATACTGGGATAGTTTGAAATAGAAATAATAACCTTGGGAGGATATTCATCTTTATTGAGCTATTCTTCCCATTAAGGATACATTCAAATCATACTTAAATTTCTTTAAGTAGTTTATCATAGTTGTCCATTTTTAAACTGCTGTGTTATTTGAAATAAGTACACCTAAATATTTGATTCTTTTCTCATACAAAAACTCTGATTTTTGTTGAAGAGATTGAATTTGTTCCATCGTCATATTCTTTGTCAAAAATTTTGTTTTGTGGTAGTTGATCTTCAGTCCTGCCCAATAACCAAATTGAGTGATCTTGTTTATAAGACAGTCTATTGAGTCTATTGGTTGTTCTAATATAAAAACTAGATCATCTGCAAAAGCTCTCAATTTGTATTGCTCACCTTTTATCACTTCTCCCTTGATACTTGCGTCTTCTCTTATCTGGTTATTCAGTATCTCTAAATATAAAATAAAAAGGAGTGGTGAGAGTGGGCAACCTTGTCTTGTACCCTTTTGAATATTAATTGCTTCTATTAGTTCACCATTCACCATCACCCTTGCTCTTTGGAAAGAGTATATTGATACTACTGCTCTCAAGAAATTTTCATCACATTCCATACCTTTCAGTTGTAACATAAATTGCCAATGAACATTATCAAAGGCCTTCTCAGCATCCAAACAAATTAGTGCCAGTTGTTTCTCTGGGTGAGTCTCATAATATTCCAAGATATTACAAACTGTTCTAACATTATCTTTCAAGTATCTTCTAGGAAGGAATCCAACTTGGTCTTGATGTATTGTAGACTGTAGAATTTTCTTCAAATGTTGTGCCAATATTGCAGCAAAGATTTTATAATCCACATTTAAAAGAGAGATTGGATGCTAGTTTTTTATATCTTTCAAATCCGTACCTTCTTTTGGGATTAAGGATATTGTAGCTTCTTGCCATGAAGCTTTGTAGAATTCCGCAGGCAGTCCATCTGGACCTGGGACTTTACCATTCTTTTGAGATGCCATTATGTCTCCAAGTTGCCTTATTGTTATTGGTTTATTTAAATTTTTTTGTTGTTCTTCTGTAAATTTGTTAAGATTATTTTGGTTAATATAATCTTCTAAATCTGTTTTGTGAACTTGTTTATCTTCATATAACTTTTTATAGAATTGTTCCACGATTTGACATATCCCCCGTTTTTGAACTTTCTCTTTATTATTCTCATCTTTCAAGACCTGACATTCCAGTCTCAAGCATGTTGTCAAGAACTTCTTCACCCACAAACCTTGACTCAGCACAGAACCTCTGCTGAACTATCCTAATTCTCTAGACCTCTACATCTCCACTATTGCTTTGTTTTCTTTCAGCCTCCCCAAAGTATGAGACCAGGGTCAGACCTAAACTCCCCCACTTACTTCCAAGAAGACAGAGGTCTCCACATTATATTGGGAGATCTGTCAAAGGAAGACTGCAGAAACCCAATCTGATTCCCAACTTTTTTTTTTCAGTTTCAAACAATTTTATTAAGATATTTCAGATAATCACATATACAAGAATAATACAATTGAATGATTCATACAAAGAATTATAAACTGCAAGTAATATAACAACTAGCATTGTAAAGTGAGTCTAATTATAACTGCTAAAACCAGATATAGAGCTTTGCATATTATAAAGTTGTATAAACATTATGATATAATTTAAAAGGAGACCTTTAAAGGAGTGAATCAGCAGTAATCATTTTAGATATAAATATAAAACATTAGAAGAACTTGGGGAAGGGGCAAACCATAAACAGTTAGTAAAATAAAAAAACCCAGTCAAAATACAAACAGACAAACAAACACAAAGTTACAATATGAACCACTCTAGTGCCAAGAAAAAGGTGAAAGAGAGAAGAACATGAAACTCAAAGACTAAAAGTAAAGCATAGACATTTGTGAAGAGGAGGAAGGAGGAATTTCTTGAGAGGTGATGTAATCAACAAAAGGAAACCACTTAGCAGAGAAATTAAAGGGGTTGGATTGCTGTATATTGGACTGAATTTTCTCTATGATAAAATGCTCCCATACTTTAGAAAGCCAGGTGGTAACAGTAGGAGCTGTGGATTCCTTCCAAAAAGAAGCGATTGACGCTTTGGCAGCTACCAAGAAGCTAACGATTAGTTCCTGTCGAACTCTAGGGACAGAGAGGGAGTCCCAAAAATTTAAGAAGATAAGAGCAGGGTTAAAAGGAATCTGATAAGTTGTGATGCGATTAATCATGTTTAAAACATCAGTCCAAAATGTTTCTATTGTTGGACATTCCCACCAGCAGTGGGCAAATGTACTGGCTTGGCCTCACTTCTTCCAGCAGAGAGGAGAGGTAGATTTCGAGAAGTAAGCTATCTGGACAGGGGTGAGATACCAATGATTAAGGATTTTAAATGTTTGTAACCTAGTATTGATCACCGATGAGGAACATAGGGGAAAATAATATATTCCAGCCCTCTGTTCTGGAGATAGGGAGAGATTACAGTCTTGATGCCACAACATCAGGTGCCCCAAAGGCTTAGAACTATCCAGGCGGAATAAAATATCATAGATTGCAGAAATAAGTCCTTTGTTGTTGGAAGATGAACATTGAAAGTCAGTAAGTGAAGAACGGTGGATTGTACGAAGATCTAGAGTACTGAAGGCATGGTTCAGCTGTAGGTAGAAAAACCAAGGTACAGGTTGACCAGTTTTCTTTTCCAATATGGACTTTGAAAAGAGACCTGATGCACAGTAAACGTCTTTGATTTAGGAGATACATGCTGCTTTCCATGCATGAAAAATAAGGGAGGAGTAGCCAGGAGGAAACCAAGTCCTGCTCAAAACTGCCTGTATTTTACATGGACTTTTCCCACCTCCAGGATGGCAACCTCCATCTTCTGGAAGTCGTGGACTACGAATGGGGATGGGAGCAACTGAGATTCCCGCCCTGGGCACAATTCCCTGAATGTATGGGTCAATATGACTGTCTGGCCTGTCTGGGGGCGGGAGGAAGTGAATGAGGTCTCAGTTTTCCCACCCCCAAGCAGCCCTTTAAAAGGCGCACCCTGGGAGAACCAGGAAACAAGGGTCAGACATCACCTGCATGGAGACATAACTGGGAAGAGTTAGAGAGGTGCAATGCAGAACTTTCTCCTCACTTTCTTCTAATGTCCCTCCCAGGACCATCCAAAGGCAGAAGTTGGAATGTGAGACAGCTCTGAATTCTGATCGATTTCTGATGGACGCAGACAGTATGAAACTGATTTTCTCCTCATCTTACTCTGGAGTAAAGGTAAAAGATACCAGAGAGTAAGAATTTATCAGGAAGAATCCCTGTAGTTCTGACTAATTTTCTTGTCTTATCAATATATAGAGGAAATTAAGTGGTTTCACCACCTTGCTGTCAGCAGCAACTGGTAGAAACAGAATTTGGGTGAGAATTTCCCTAGTGAGTTAATTAGTCAGTGGCAGTTTACAAGTCTCTCTTTCTTTAGTCATATTCCAATGTAACATTTTGTGGTAATATAATTTGTCTCTTACTACAGTAACAGCCTATTATGGTTTTCCCTGTGGTCTGACGATTGTATAGTAACATGTGCTTCTAAATAACTTAGGCACTTTGGAAAGATTTCCTCTCTTGGTCAGTTTTTTGGAGTTTAATGGAACTAGAGTAACAATCCTACACCGTATTCCTCTGTCAGCCTTAACTAATATTACTGTGAACTGCTTATTTCTGCTGAAGTGTTGAAGAAGCTTGTACGATGTAAAGGCTCCACCATTGCCAAGACCCATCCTAACTGTTCTAGACCCGTACTATTCCCTAGTCCCAACACAACTTTTTGGAAGTAGCCACTAATTCTTAGGCACAACTCAGCCAATTCCTGTGCTGTCAGCCTTCAGTGTCCATATTCAATCTGATGAAATTGTAGCTAACCTCCAGACTACAGAGATCCGTTGCCTTGGAGAAAATGGCTGCTTTAGTGAGTGAACTTTATTTTATTGAAAACATTTATTAGCTGCCCTTTTCCCTTGTGGACCTCAAGTCAGCTTACAATATCAAGGAAATAAATGAAACGCTATTCATAAAAGACATAAAGCCAAATTTTTGAAATCACAATTGAGGACTACTTTAATCACATGCAGTCCTAAATAAAAACCTTCTTCAGCTGCCTCCTAAAGATCAGAAGTGAGGGGACCGGCTGTACTTCCCTGGGGAGGGTGTTCCATAATTGTGATGCTGCCACTGAAAAGCTTATTTCATTGATGGGACAATCAGAAGGGCCTCTCCCTGTGATTTTAATTCATGGTAGAAGAAGAAGAAGAAGAAGATATTGGATTTATATCCCGCCCTCCACTCCGAAGAGTCTCAGAGCGGCTCACAATCTCCTTTACCTTCCTCCCCCACAACAGTCACCCTGTGAGGTGGGTGGGGCTGGAGAGGGCTCTCACAGCAGCTGCCCTTTCAAGGACAACCTCTGCCAGAGCTACGGCTGACCCAAGGCCATGCCAGCAGGTGCAAGTGGAGGAGTGGGGAATCAAACCCGGTTCTCCCAGATAAGAGTCCGCACACTTAACCACTACACCAAACCGGCTCTCCATGTCTAGATGTCTCCAGTCTAGATGTAACTGAGGCATGGGTCACTATGGCTAGATCTGGCTGACCCTGGAATGAACATAACTGAAGCACCAGCCAAAGCTGGGCAAAAGCACTCTGGACCTTAAATATTGCTGCGGTTCCTCCCCTCCCCAAGTGCCACCCTCTCAGGCTCCACCCGCAAATCTCCAGGAATTTCCCAACCCAGAGTTGGCAACCTAGCCATATTATGAGAAAATATGAGGAGGGGGATCATCACACAAATGAATCCATAGGGCTTGGATGTGACTAGAAATTATTGTTTTTTTCCTGTTTCCCTCATGTCTCATGTGAAGTCCTGAGGAAGGCAAGGCATTTGTAGAACCAGAAATAAGAACTATAGCAGCATCATAACTGTAGTAGACAGCAACAGTGATTAGGCTGTGGTAAAGCACACATGGGAGAAGATGGTCTTTCAGATACCCTGGTTCCAAGCCATGTAGGCATTAATTGCCAAAAAACAACTCCTTGAATTGGACTTGGGAGTGGGTTGACAGCCAGTGTAATTTGCTGCAGTATCGGAGTCACATGGTCCTGATACCTGGTGTGGTTTCACACAGGAGATTTGCCCTGATTTAGCCCTGCCTTCCATTCAGATTAAAAGTGCATGATACACAAGCACATCTGCCCTCTGAGCCGCACCCGCTCTCACTCTGGGCGTTTTCGCACAGGGCTTACCCCAGAGCGACGTCCCTCTTCACCGCGCAGCGTCTGCGCGGATTTCGCACCAACTCCTTCGCAGAACCCGGAAGAGCCGCAAAGTGCCGCGGCTTTTGCGTCGCAAATGTAAACCGCCAAAAACCAGTTTACATTTGCGACGCAAAAGCTGCGGCTCTTTGCGGCTCTGCAGAGCAGTTGGTGCGAAATCCACGCAGATGCTGCGCTGTGAAGAGGGACGTCGCTCCGGGGTAAGCCCTGTGCGAAAACGCCCTCAGTCTCCAAATGCCTCTTATCTGCATCAAAAAGCTACCTGGATTTTCCTGGTAGCATCCTCCTGAATTGGATGCCGGTCGCATAATCGGCTGCTGTCTGAACGCCCCAGGGCAACTCATAAGCAGAAGTGCTGTGTGATCGTGCCAAGCCATTTCCAGAAAAGTTGGGGTCCCCCCGCCCTCTCCGAGGAGCGCTTGTGTGCTTCTCTGATTGAGCACACATACAGGGGCCTTTTTAAAAAGGCAACCCTTTCTGCATTGGGTCCATGGTTGAGCTAGGTTAGCAGTGTGAATGGGTAACCACCTGCCGCTTCAGCAGGGTCCGTCTGATAGCCCGGAAACGGTTCAAACTGAAGTGGATTTTTTTTCCCCAATGGGATAAAATCATGTCAGTTTCACAGTGTGAAACCAACCCTGGTGTAGCAGCAGCATTATGTAGTAGCTGCAGCTTCCAAACACTCTTCAAGTGCTGCTGCTCCAAGTATAGTGCATTGCAATAGTCCAGTCTAGATGTAACTGAGGCATGGGTCACTATGGCTAGATCTGGCTGACCCTGGAATGAACATAACTGAAGCACCAGCCAAAGCTGGGCAAAAGCACCCTGGACCTTAAATATTGCTGCGGTTCCTCCCCTCCCCAAGTGCCACCCTCTCAGGCTCCACCCGCAAATCTCCAGGAATTTCCCAACCCAGAGTTGGCAACCTAGCCATATTATGAGAAAATATGAGGAGGGGGATCATCACACAAATGAATCCATAGGGCTTGGATGTGACTAGAAATTATTGTTTTTTTCCTGTTTCCCTCATGTCTCATGTGAAGTCCTGAGGAAGGCAAGGCATTTGTAGAACCAGAAAGAAGAACTATAGCAGCATCATAACTGTAGTAGACAGCAACAGTGATTAGGCTGTGGTAAATTCCCTAATCTGTACAATTAAAAACTACCTTTAGAAGCCACTTGGGTTCAAACTATCAGGCGGAAACTGATATACAGGCCACACTGTTCAAACATAATATCATGCCACCTCTGGTTTAATGTCATTTAAACCTGGCCTTCACACCTGGTAGTTCCAGAATGATGTTTTGACTTGGGTGACTTCCCAGGTGGCAGATGAGGAAGGGTGGAGACATCTGTGTGCCCTTGCATGCATGAGATCCAGGCTGAGTTTGTGTTCCTCTTCTGTTACAGGTATTTCACTTGGGTATGACCAGGTGTTAGCCTTTGTGCTGGCTGAAGGGCAGGAGCCCAAGGGCTTTTGGCCCTTGGCTATTCACTCAAGGGTTTTTTTTTTCTCAAAGACAGTTTGAGCTCCCCAATGTTCCCTCTAAGCTGCAGAGTCTTGTGAGCAAAAAATATATTTTGTGAGCTACAGGTATTAAAGTTGTGAGGTACTGCATAAATTATTGTACATCCTTCCTGAGCTAATACAAAAATCTGTGAGCTGGAGGCTAAAAATTTGTGAGCTGGCTCACACTAACTCAGTTTAGAGGGAACACTGGTTCCCAGTGGTGACAAAAGCAGAATATGCTACCCATCAATAAATAATCAGGAATTCTATCTTCTACCCCTTATATATATTATGTATTTATTCATACCCTTCCCTTCCCTTCCATGGGGATCCAAAGCAGCTTAGGTTATTCTCCATCTTATCTTCACAGTAACCCCCTGTGAGTTAGGCAGGTTTGAGAGTGTTTGACTGGCCCAAGATCACCTGAAAATCTTCCATGGCAGAGTGGGGATTTGAACCTGAGCCTCCCAACACTCTAACCATTTATACCACACTGGCTGTCATAGCATAGCTCTTCATAGTTCCAATGAACCCTGTTGATTTGAGCCATAATAGAAGCCTTTCATTAGCTCTTGGGAGCTTCAGCCCTGATCTAAAAGCTCACAGTAAAAAACAGTGACTGAGCATAAAATTACAATTAATTTTCATTTAAGAACAGAACAGGAAATTTGATACCAAGTGATTCACCTGTGTGTGCATTTGGGAAAAAAAAATATTGCTAACAAATAACATAGTTTTATGAAAGACAAGTCATTATGAACAAATCCATTGCATAGTAATATCCTCAAAAAACTACTGATTTATTTGATAGAGAGAGCCTGGTGGATCGATAATGACCTTCCAGCACAACATTTGGTAGTGTGCCATATGGTAAATTTATAAATACTAGCAGGGTAAAAAATACTTTATTATAGATTAGAAATCGATCCTATGTTGTATGGAGAGAAACTGCTAATGGGAAAAGGCCTCCAAGCCTATCCAAGGATCAATCCAGGCGAGGGCAACCTTTCTAAGGAGAGGCCAAAGAAAACAGGCTCAGTCTTCTGAGCCCAGGAAAAGCTGTGTTAAGGCAACATGATTTTTGCTGATGATATAGCAAAGGTATGTGATAATCAGAAGCGTCTCTTCTTAGGAACAGTTACAGCTTAATTTTATTCTGGCCTCCGACTTCTTGTTAGTGCTTATACTAACAGGGCCAGTCCTAGACTGTTTGGCACCCTAGGCAATGCTAACTACTTATGCCCCCCCCTCCACTGTTCTCCTTCCTCCTCCATCCTTCCCCTCCCTTCACCTTCACCCTCCAACTCATTCATATATGCATGCACACATGCACCAAGACACTAGATCCAGTGGATGCTAAGGTCATGGAACACCATCTTAAATCTGTATTAAATCTGCATTGAAATTAGCGCCAAATTATTTTAAACTCCTTAGTGCTTTTAATGTAAGTGTTTTTATTGTAAGTTATGTGTTGTGAGCCGCCCGGAGCCTGCTTCGGCAGGGAGGGTGGGATATAAATCCAATCATCTTTGGGACTGTGGCTCAGTGGTAGAGCATCTGCTTGGTAAGCAGAAGGTCCCAGGTTCAATCCCCGGCATCTCCCAAAAAGGGTCCAGGCAAATAGGTGTGAAAAATAAATTAAATAAAATAAATTAAAAAATGCACCCCTACTTCCCCCCAACAGCATCTGCCTCTGCAGCCCCCTGAAGCCAATCAGATCTGAGGCTTAGGGGAGGGGGCAGGGGACTCCCAAACACCAACTGGTTCTCTCCTGCTTGGCCGTCTTCCTTGGTCAAGGGAAGGTGCCATCATAATTATTAATTATTGTTGTTATTATTGTTAGAACTAATAAGGAAAATCCTCTCACCTAAGCCTTTTTTCTCTCAGCTGCGATCCCTGATTCCTCTATCATTGGTTCCGCTGATCCTGGTAACAATCCAAAAGTAAGTGGTTGAGTAGGGCCAACTTCTGTGGCTATTGGGTCCCATTCTCTACAAAGGGCAATTAGATGTGAGAGGGAGGAGATTTTGACTTGTGTTCTGCTTGATGAAGATGCTGGTGTTCCTTAGAAGCTGGCACCCCCACCCCACCCCTCTTCACCACAATGGGTCCTATTTCTGTGTTGAAAAGCAACTGTTTTCAGTCCTGAGAGCAGTGTGGAAATACCACCCCCACCACCCTGCATATGCAACACTCTGGTTCCATTGCAATGACCAAATCCCACGTACTCCAAAAGCCAGACAAGTCCTCCAGCTGTAACCCTACTACTCACCTTTGGAAGTCAGCCTCCGTGAAATGAATGGGCCAGGAAATGCACTGGATCAGGCCGGGATGAACAGACGTTCACTACCGCTCTTGCACCCAGACTGTTCAGATGCATTTCAACTTCTGCAGAAGAATCATCTTTGGGACTGTGGCTCAGTGGTAGAGCATCTGCTTGGTAAGCAGAAGGTCCCATGTTCAATCCCTGGCATCTCCAACTAAAAAGGGTCCAGGCAAATAGGTGTGAAAAACCTCAGCTTGAGCCCCTGGAGAGCCGCTGCCAGTCTGAGAAGACAATACTGACTTTGATGGACCCAGGGTCTGATTTAGTATAAGGCAGCTTCATATGTTCATATATGTTCAATTCCCCACCCCAAATGGTCCCCAGATGGGGGGGGCGCTCTCCACTCTCTTCACTTGGGGAGAGGAGTCCTGCCCTTCAAAGTGTGTGCTTCCCAAACATAGACATAGTCATGCTCCCTTGGAGGAATGCCCAGCCACTTTCCCTGGGGACTGACTCCCGAGTAATCTCTCAGACTGACTCCCAAGTAATCTTTAGTCAGTCTGGTACCGCCACATGTCTGTTGGGGAAGGGAATCCCTGGCACTGGCCATTCGTCCAGCACTCCAGAAAAACCGAAAGCAGTGAAGCTTTTGCAATGGTCCAGCCCCTGAGGGAGCACGATAGGGGTTGGGAG
Organism: Heteronotia binoei; assembly: GCF_032191835.1. Lineage (NCBI taxonomy): Eukaryota > Metazoa > Chordata > Lepidosauria > Squamata > Gekkonidae > Heteronotia > Heteronotia binoei. The sequence continues at coordinate 24,323,564 of NC_083230.1, read as the reverse complement.
GAGACTGCGGGGAGCCTGTCCACCCAGCCAACCAGGGGAGAGGCTGCTGGGCATAGCTTGCCTTGCTTTTGCCCACCTGTCCTCCTGGCCCTTCCTTCACCTTACCTTGTATGGTTTCTGTCATCTGCCCCCATTCTCCATTTGCTTAGGCGAGTCCCAGGGTTTCTGTCTCCACTTTGAGAAGCATGACAAAGCAGCCACAACTCATTTGCATATGCCACGCACCCCTGACATCACCAGAAAGTGTACTAAATTATATCAGCTCAGCATCTACCTTAAAATGCTTATTGAATTATAATTGTCCTAAAAAAACCCTCATGTGATGGACGAAAACAGTCCATGCTGTCAAGCTTGGAGTGAGTTAAATAGCAAGCTCACTGGAATTGGCTGGACTCCCTCCTAGAAACCAAAGAAACTTAAATAGGGGGCAGGGCAGAGACTAGGGGCTTTTGGGCTTCAATGTGGAGTTGCACAGACGGGGAGAAAGACCTGTTTGAGCATTGAGAGCTGTGAGGGACAGAGCTAGTGAGCTCTGTTCTGAGTAGATTTTTATTTATTTTTTTTAGAGGTCAAGTAAGCCTCTGGTGACAGCTCTGTTTTAGGAGTGCTGATAGGCCAGTAGTCAGACTCCTGTGTAAAATCAGAACATCATACACACATGGATAACTGAGGGGCTGAAGTTTGTTATCAGAGGGAAGATCCAGGACAGACAAAGGCTTCAGACAAAAAGGGGCTTGACTCTGAAGTTGTGGGTTAGTGATAGAACCCTGAGGGAGAGTCAGTGTCCAGGAAGAAGGGTCTGAGGTGGACCTTCAGGGATAACAACTACCTCAGGGCATTAAGTGTGTTTGAGTGTGTGGGACAGTATAGTGCCAGCTAAATTTATACTGGGCACAGCTGATTTTTGTTTTTATTTGGGTTATCCAAACTTAGGATAACTTAGCTTTCAGTTTGTTTGTTTGTTTGAAGGCTCCGCCAGCCTTGATAAACACCCAGCGGGAGTGCTGTGTTTATTGCATATACTGTTAAGTTCTGCCAACTGATTTACTTCATTCCTTCAGTTTATTTCTGTAAATACATTCCCATCCCCTGCCTTTGAAAAACCAATAAACCTTTCCTTTTGGTTTTAAAAATTAAAAACTTGTGTGTGTGCCACTTTCTGCTCAGGGTATTCCTGTCAGACAGCCAGGCTGGTCTGTGAGGAGAAAAGTTTTTATTAAGTGACCACCTGGGCTGGGAAGAAGCCTTGGCTGGGTAAGGGCTTCTTCACACCTCACTCCCATCATACTTTTTAAAATTACTTTTTCTTATGTGGCCACGGTGGCATGATGAAGATTTTCATCTGTCTGCTTTATATGTTTTGGTTGTTTTCCCCCTTTTGGTGAGGAAAAATATTAGAAGGATTGTCAAATCTTAAGAGTTCAGCATAATTCTCACCAGGGTTTTGAAAAATGGAGCCAAGAAGCAAGTATTTTTTTTGGAGGGGGGGGGGGAGAAAGAAAGAGCACAATAAAATTTAGAGGCTCTGGAACTCTGCTCCTGCCCAAAATGAAGCCTGCCACGGACTGAACATGGAATCTTCTGCACTTGGAACCTTCTACCACTAAGCCAGAGTCCCATTAAGCCACTCTTCTTTGATTACTTTGCTCATCAGCCTCATGGAAGAAATAAGGACTCTTCAGCATATTTCCCCATTTTCAATATCATATTTCTGCTGCCTAGCATTGCCAACCACCAGGTGGAGCCTGGATAAAGTTGCCGACCTCCAGATGACACCTGAAGATCTGCCACTATTAGAAGTGATCTCCAGATGACCAAGAATCATTCCCTTGGAAAAAATGACAGCTTTAGAGGGTGGACTCTATGGCATTATAACTGCTGAGGTCCTCCCCCTCTCCAAAGCCCACCCTCCCCAGGCTCCACCCCCAAATCTCCAGGTATTTTCCAATCTAGAGCTGGCAACTTTAGGCCTGGACATCTCCCAGAATTACTACTGATCTTTAGACTGTGGAGATCAGTTCCCTTGGAGAAAATAGGTGCCCTGAAGAGTGGACTGTATGACAGTATAACCTACTCAGGTCACTCCTCTCCCTAAGTCCCACACTCCCCAGGCTCCACCTCAAATCTTGACGAATTTCTGAACCCAGAGTTGGCAACCCTGCTGCTAACTGGGATGTAAAAAATACAGTACCCTCTCTGGCCACCATCATCATAACCACCAGCGCTCACAGTAAGGCACAATTTTGCAGAGAACACAGAATAGGAATGCTCATTTCTGCAATGAAGAAAGCATCACATAAAGAGCAAAGGACTTCCTAGTGTCATTTTACAGAACTGTGGTTGGGCAACATTAATTTTTAACCCCAGAACTTGGAATGACAGAAAAAAACAACTGTAAAAAAGTCAACAATGGTATTTTGTTACTCTGATCTGAAGAATTGGGAGAAGGTGCATTGTACAGTCTAGTAACAAGAAGAATCAAGAGAATCATAACCATAGCCTATAAATATAGTCAAAGTAATGGTAAAAAAGGTATGACAGGATTTATTCAATCTCAGAAGGATGTGTGACAAGAAGCAATGGCCTGAAGCTAAGGAAGGAAAGGATACAGTGAGGTATTACAGAAAAAAAAAATCTTTTAACGGTTTTAGCAACCAGGACAGTATATAGATCTATCTAGAGAGACGTTTAAGGCACATTGCTGACAAGGATATTCAAGAAGCAATTGGCTAATGCCTTAGGAATAGTGATGCTAAATGTCGACTGTCAGTCTGGCTAATAAAATTACCTTTTGTATGACTGTAAGATTTTAATGCTGTGACTCCTACGTATTCATAAAAGGAGTACAAGCCCCGTTTATTAACGTATTTAAAAATATTTATATGCCATCTCTCCAGAAATGTGTGCAAGCTTAGAAGAGTGCAGCTCTGTGTAGCATTTTTATTTATTCAAAAGATTGATATCCAGATTTTTATATTTGCAGCATGAGGAGGCCACATTGCAGGCTAGGTAAGCCCCAAGTCTAAGACTGCATACAGGATTTTATACATTCTTTTCATTAGCCTCAGAGCCTTTCCTTTTCAACTAACTTAATTTTTACTGCGGACATTTGTTTGTCGGCATTTGGGGGTTCCAGTATCTAGTTTTGCAGTGAGTCAACAGGGAACAAAAAGGCCTCTTGATAGACCTTCAGTTGTGAAGTTTGCTAGGTAAGATCAAATGTTGATCATTGTGTCTCCTATAACTGATGAGGGGGGGGGGGAATACAGAGCCTCTGGACTTCAGTGTAAATATTAGAATTCAAGAGACTTGGGCCAGCATAATGGCCTTTTGTGGATACTGCACGTTTTAATTTAAAATAAGAGAATCACTTGGAACAAGGCTAACCTTGAACCTTCACCATTCAGGTTATTGAAAGAAAATCTCAGGTTTTTTTTCCCTCTTGAGTCTGCTGTTCCTATTCTGAAATAAAAAGGGAAGATTATGCTCCAGCATGAATAGAAATGTGTTGTACATGGAAGGAGAAACAATTATTAACCAGACATTGACTAGAGCTCAGATCTCCGGTGCTTCAGTCAAACCATGCTACATATAAACTTGAAGTTTGTTACGTGTTCTCTTCCCAGCTCATGCCTTTCTAATGTGAATTATCATAATTAATATTATATTGTTTCACTTGTGCTATACCATATGTGATCTTAAATGATCAAGGCCTTTTCTTGTCACAATGAAGTTTTCCCCCCCCCACACTGATACAGAAATGGAGGTGTACCTTCAGATGTTGGCTGTCAAACTGACACGTATCAAGGTGTACTTCTGGGTGCACTTTCATATTCACCACATGATGTTTATCTGTACCTTTTGAAATAGGTGAATGCATCTTTGATGCGGATAGGAAAGCCTATCTATTTTGTGTATGCTATCAGAATAGAATTATTCAATTAACATACTTTTGACAGGCTAAGTCTCTCACATTTCTTCTTTTTGAGGAGGCAAATGTTTCCAATTTGATAAAGCAAAACTCACTATAACTTCTTGTACTTGTTTCTGAATGTAGCAGTGGAGTAATCCAGGCCCTTTGTATGTTACATGCTATGTACCTGCGGTGGTAACTAAACCAAGGCACTGTTCTTGGTGTCTAACAGCATGATACAGGAGACCCAAGGAGTGCTTTTGCTGGTTTATATTTTTTTCCTTTAAGGTAACTGTAACAGCCTGAATAATCCAGACTAGCCTGAGTTCATCAGAACTTGGAAGCTAAGCCAGTTTGGTCATAGTTAATTCTTGGATGGAAGACCACCACGAAACACCAGGATTGCTATTCGCAGGAAGGAAATGCAAACAATTTCTGCTCATCTCTTGCCCTAAAACCCACACAAGGGGTCACTATGAGTTGTATTAATGTAACTACAGAGAGCTCTGAATTTGACCAGAACAGTATCATAAGGGGAAAGGGTGCATAACCCTTTTCCTAATCAAAATTTCCTTTCCCAGGCTTCTCTCCTAATACCAGGTGGGCTGGGGGTGGGGGTGGGGGGCTCCTCTTTTCTCTGTTCTTCCTCAGGGAGAAAAAAAAAACCTGGAAGGGGCAATTTTGATTGGGCAATAGGCCTATGATGAAGGGACTGTCTTCTCTGGTGGCTGCAGTAAACTAAAAACAAAAAACCATCAGGATACCATCTGTGTGTATACAATAGCCACATCTACTTTGGTCCCTGAAAGTGCACAACAAGGCATATCCTTCCTTATGTACAGCTTGTTTAGTAAGGCAGGACAGATTTGGGGTTGGCAAACTTTTAAAAATAGATCCCATTTACAAAGTGGCAGTACTTTTGGGGACCTACTTGCAAAAGAACTCCAAAGTACCTTCTCCTTTCACCACCATAGAACACAGGAATTTCATAGAAATCTCACATCAGGTAACCTTGAAGAAATTTATATTTTATTTTAATTTATATTTTTATTTTATAAATTTATAAAATTTATAAATTTATATTTATATTTTAATTTTTTTATGTTAGCATTTCAAAGTATATAAAACGACTGAGCAACAGGCAGTACTATTTCATGGCCATTCCACAGAGGAAACCCCAAATTTGCCACTGAAGTTCTCAAAGCCTCTCCTGTCAAATCCTGTCCCTTCTTTGTCTTAGCTTCATGTGCCACCTGTTAGGAAGTCAGAATTCACTTTTGAAGACAAGAAGCTGCCTTATACTGAGTCAGACCCTTGGTCTATCAAAGTCAATATTTTCTACTCCGACTGGCAGCAGCTCCCTAGGGTTCAGGTAGCAGTCTTTCCCATCACCTACCAGATCCTTTTTTAAAAATGGAGATCCTGGGGATTGAACCTGGGACTTTCTATATGCAAAGCAGCTGTTCCGCCATTGAGGCCCTGACCCATATTTTGAGAACTACTAATTTTAGAAAATTGTGGTTATCCTACTCTTTCTGTTCAGCTGCTTAAATTCACAGCCTAAGTGCTATTAAAAATAGAATAAACAGCAACTGGTCCTGGATTCTTTGCTAGAGTCACTGCCCAAGATGCTTCTGCAGCTGACCAGTCTCTTGATGGGATGCAACTCGTCTTATTTATGTCCTCTTGTTTTGTTTTTTTCCGGCATGCATTTACAGCATGTTTTGCTAGCTCCCTGACAACTACATGGGTTATTACAAGTACACATTTACTGACAAATTAATATTTTGTCCTGGCTTGAATCGTATGTTTATTTTGCTTGATGCATCATAAAAGAAAAAAGTACAGCATGTATATTCCTAATCAATTGACTTCCAATAGGCAGAGAATATTACTCATAATAAAGAAGAAGAAGATATTGAATTTCTATCCCGCCCTCCACTCCGAAGAGTCTCAGAGCGGCTCACAATCTCCTTTACCTTCCTCCCCCACAACAGACACCCTGTGAGGTAGATGAAGATATTGGATTTCTATCCCGCCCTCCACTCCGAAGAGTCTCAGAGTGGCTCACAATCTCCTTTACCTTCCTCCCCCACAACAGACACCCTGTGAGGTGGGTGGGGCTGGAGAGGGCTCTCACAGCAGCTGCCCTTTCAAGGACAACCTCTGCCAGAGCTATGGCTGACCCAAGGCCATCTCAGCAGGTGCAAGAGGAGGAGTGGGGAATCAAACCCGCTTCTCCCAGATAAGAGTCCGCACACTTAACCACTACACCAAACTGGCTCTAATAAAGAGATGAGGGAGAAACATGCAGCCATGGCAAATGCCAGTGGTAAAGGAATTCTCACCAGGATATTTTCTCTCTTTTCATTGTATTCTCAACAAGTATTTCTAACTTTCTGGGTGAGATTTTATTAGCTTTTTTCAAATAGTCTCCCCCCCTACACCGGTGTGTGAAGGATGACATACTTTGGCAATTTGAGTGTTGCCACTTTTTCTGTAATAAACTTTTTTTTTTTAATCACACTATTTCACTCAGAGTCTTTCTGCATAAAGATACATTAAAGGAAACTGTTAGTCCCACATCCTTGATAGATAATTGTGAGTTAGAGCTTTAAAAACAGATCCCTGCTGCTGCTCGCTATGATCATATTACTCTTGCGAAACCCTTTCAGTAATTCAGCAGGGGTGGGAGGTAGGGGTTAACAGTCAAAATAGATAACTGTGGAAACTCTCAGTAGGTTGCTTCTGATTGTGCAGTTCTGGAAAGGACTAGAATATAATAGCACAGATAAATCAATAGGGCACAATAAGCTATCATTTCATTACACTAATAAAGCAGGAGTGAACTAGATTGCAGCCTTCACTGGAATCTGCATAGTCAGAAGACGTTGTGGGGTTAATAATTATATTAGGTTTACTATTATTAGTATTCTTTATGCGCACCAAGGCTTTTCTGGGCTAGCTTCACAATGAAGTTTCTTGAGCCATCAAAAATGTGGCCTGATTTTTCTCTGTTCTGATTTTCCATATTGAATAAGTTCAGATCTGCTCTTCTAAATTTTATTTACATCAGATAATCTCTACATTTAATTCTGGATATGAAACAGGTAAAGTTTGCCATGACTTTCCACTCCTTCCTTCCTTCAGCATATCGATGTTAACAATGAGCACATGTGCATGGATGAAACACTAGAAAAATGATTACACATTATGATTGGATCAAGATTCTTTTTCTATGATGTGCCCATGAGTTATTGTGCAATGGTAAAATACTACACATAGAGAAAAATATTGATCGTATGTACATTCAAATCAAGATTGTTTTTATGGTATTTAGCATATTACAAATGCATTGGAAATATAGAGTGGGAGAAAATAAATGGACTGAAGGAATGGAAGATGGTGCATACTCTATTAAGTAGCTGGAAATTAAAGACATATCTCATTATTGTGAATCATGCAAATCATGAGGATGATGAGGGGTCTGGAAGAGACATCCTATGAGAAAAGGCTGAAGAAACTCAGCAGATTCATCCTACAGAAAACTGGGGGGTGGGAGAGCATGCTCATGGGGAAGAGGGGTTGTGGCTCAATGGTAGAGCATCCTCTTGGTATGCAGAAGGCCCCACGTTCAGTCCCCACCATCTCTAGTTAAAAGAGGATGTAGTGGGTCCTGTGAAACACCTCATTCTGAAGACCCTGGAGAGCTACTACTAGTCTGAGTAGACAATATTGACCATGATGGACCAATGATCTGATTCTGTATAAGGCAACTTTGTGTGTTCACGTGTGTACTCTTTAACACCTGAAGGTATCACATGGAATATGACAAAGACTTGTTCTCTTTACTGTACAGAGCTAATGCTCATTGTAACGAGCTTAAGTTATAACTGGATAGATTTCTACTGAACATTAGGATAAACTTTCTATTGGTGAGGGAATTTGAGAATACAGTCAATTATCTGCAAGTGGATTGGCTCCTCCTCACTGGAAGTCTTCAAACAGAAGCTGCAGAACCATAAACTTGGAATGCTTTAGCTTTAGGTTTCCTGCATTGGTCAGTGAGGTTGGATTACACAGCCTTTAAATCACCTTCCAACTTTATGGCTGCTAACAGACGGGCAGTTTGTGGTGCTTGGGAGGTGTTCCAAAGTGGGCCGACTCAAAAAGAGCCACCCTGAAGCTTCCACCCATCCCCTGCAAGCTTTCCCCATCCTGTCTGCAAGGCGACTTGGCACATTCACATGGGGAGACGCCTGAGAAGCCAGACTGCTCTTTTTCTCCACCCACCCCCAAGAGTCAAGCGCTTGTGCGCTCATGCACTTGAGTGCTTTGGTTAAGTTTTACCAGAAACAAATACCCGGAGACTGGTGTGCGGCTCAAATATTTGCTGCCTCATCGACAGTGGTAGCTTTCTGAGCCGCTCTGAGGCTGCTGGAGGACGGGGTGAGTACAGGATGGGGACAGGCGGCAGATGTTTGTATGCGGAAGGATTTTTTGGGTCAATTTCAGAGCTGTCTCTGAGTCAGCCCAAAGTGGCAGTCTGTAATCACCCTATGATTCTTTATTAGAGCATGGTATTATCATTTGACTCTTGTTTATTGAGTGAATTATTTTTTTTTTAACCCAGAACTGATTCTAGCATAATTTACATTTCCACCCTGGATAAATAACTGTATCCATCCACTTTCCTTGCACCTCTTCTTTGCATTCTCTGTGACTTCAGGTTACTGCATGCAAAGTTCTAGAAGATAGGACTGGGATTACTAATTCTAGGTTTTCCTGGGCATTAGCCAAAGTATGGATCTCCTTTATCATATCTAATTTGGTTCTAAGAACTAGAGCACAGTTTGCACCAGTCCTATGCTGCTATACCTATTGAATATCTAGCGGTTGTTTTTTAAAAATTAGAGAAACAGGTGTTATAGTAAACTTAGCAATGTACAAAATAATATTTGAAACAACACTTTTAATTACAACTGCAGAAATGACAGCACAATTTTGTGATGATCCAGGCAACAGAAAGTTGTGGATCAACATGGAAGCATTTTCCTTAGGTGTTTTTTTAATATCATTATAAACAGAAAAGTCAATAGTAGTTATTTTGAAGCATGCTTTTTACATAATTTGTCAGCACATGCAATTAGTTAGTAATGATGAAATGGCAATAAACACATAATAATAACGCAGCAATGTTAACAAAATCAATAGGCTGAATTTACATTTCCGAGAGTAGGATATCTGACAGGAAACCTGCAGGCAGTAATATGCTAATGTTTACTTCAAGAATAATAACTAGTAATCTGAAATTAATTTTTAAGACATCAGTGTAGCCTCAGGGTAGTCATATCTGCATCAATTCACTTCAGCTTTTCCCTGCATGCTAGCCATGGGAGTTTCCTGATAATGATCTTACTGCACAATTGGGGGTCTGACAGTTCAATGACAGCATCAGCTTGTCTTCTTCTATTATCTCCATTTTTCACTCTGATGGACCTTTGTTGTTCAACTGTATCTCTCAGGGAAGAATGAAAGGGAAGGTGGAGGCCACATGTATTATGGGAACTTTCTGGACTTGGATGGTGTATTCATCTGTTTAACGACAAGCTCCTGTTTTGAATCAGATGGTGTAATCTGCTCACAATCAAACTCAGTGGTATATACCTGTAGTTTACTCATATTCTCATCTAGTACTAGATGTTATGGAGGATGGATAGTTGCTGTCACAAACAGTGGCACTTTGTCTTTTCTCAGTCTCTCCAGTGTAACTTCTATCAATACAAAAGGTGAGCTATCACATCAGCATGCTCTGAGTTTCTATGCTCCCATTCTATTTAATTAGATGCCAGTTGCAGAGGAAAGAAAACTCAGAACTGTATGACATTCTGACATTTTGTATTACTAGATGTTATAAGCAAGAGGTGGAGAACGACATATGTGGTTGCTATTTCCAGAGACAGCCATGCTTCCTCTGTAAAGCCTAGTTCCAGCCAAAAATATCATAAATGAAGGTCTAAAAATGTTTAATGCAAAATATTTAATGCAAAAATGCTTTATGAGAGATTGCATAAGTACTAGAACATGCATGAAAAAGTTCAAACATTCTTTGTATGCTAGAAATAATATTATTGAGATTGTTTTTCCCTTTGCTTTCTACCTTATATGTGAATCAGTGCTAACTGCGTTTGATCACAACACGGTGTATGGAATTAATTCTGTGATACTCTAGAATTCTGCATTATAGTTACTTGGAAAACTTAATAAAATTATGTTTACAAAATATTTTCTTTCTTTCTTTCTTTCTTTCTTTCTTTCTTTCTTTCTTTCTTTCTTTCTTTCTTTCTTTCTTTCTTTCTTTCTTTCTTTCTTTCTCCGCGGTGCTCAGTGTGACATACATGTTTTTTTTTTCCTCACTAGTTTTTTTGCTCACAAAAATTCTATGAAATCATTAGGATGAGAAAGAGAATAACTGACCAAAACTCCCCAGCAAGATTTCATGATGACTGAGTCTGGATTATAATTCAGGTCTCCTCAACTAAATCAACATCCTAATTTAGAAGCAAACTATCTTGCTGGTGAGAGAGCAAAAAGCCACCAACATCTACCTGCAAGAATGTTGTGCTGGTCAGAAGGGGAAAGACAAGGATAGTACTTTGTTAGACTGGCACAAGATGAGTCCCACTCCCAGCAGCAATGCCAGTGTTTTAGGAAATTGCTTTGGTATCTAAGGTGGAGAGTCAGCCCTATGTGCTCAACAGAATGGTCTGGCACACTGCTTTCCATTACACCATACTTGCTCTTTATCTGCATATGTAATCATTGTTACTGTTACCAAATTAATACCCCCATCACAACAGCTTCCTTTAGACTCATTCTTATGTTTAGACTTAGGATAAACCTTTACATTTGTGGCAACTTTTGCTTTGGATGAAGTTACAATGTCAGATCGCAGCCAAAACCTCCGTTTGACCACAGGCTACCGCAGCAAATGTTAACCTTCTACATAATGTGCCACCACCATCATTTGTAACAGCTTGTGAATACTTTTCATCCAAGTGATTAATTATTACCTTGATTTCAAGGTAATATTTCTTAGGATTTCTCTCCATCGCAATTTTTTTAAATTAGGATATCCAGAATTCCAGTAGCCTCTAATTGATGATGGTACATGTGCATTACGAATGTATCTTGTATTCATTTGATTGGATGTTGGAACACGAGATAAATTCTCTGCAGTCTTTTGCATTGCTTGCACTTTTGGTCTCACTTTTGGTTATATAAATAATATTTCTGTTTCTCTGTACTTAAAGTATAGTACATTGACTTAAATAATCCATATAGTTGAGAATGGTGCTTTATACTAATTTAAAAATACAATCAAATCAGTATAATACTGTAGATAGTATATTCAGAAGACCCTAGGAAGCACCAAGAACTGCTGAATTGGAAACAGCGGTCTTCATCATAGAAAGATACTTGCAATCTCCCAGCCCCCATAATAAGTAACTGCACCCTGCAAAGTAGCTATTTTGTGGTGACACCCGGTCAGTGACCTCCAAATTTTAAGAAGTGCTAAGTGAGGTTGGAAACCCCAACCTTTGGTATCCCACAAAATGGGCTTTGTCACACAAAACCTAGTGTCACACAATACATTTCTTAGTCTTTGTCACAGAATTCTTTGTTGCTTTTGCAAAATATTCTGCCTAGGTATTTTAGCCCAGCAATTTATATAGGTTAAGGATCAAGTCATAATTAAGGAAATTCTGACAATTCTGAGCATACTACCTGGTCTTTGAAAAGGTCAGCTATAAAATACTGGTCAGGCAAAGATTAGCTTTTCATTACGTTTCCCAAATGATCTGAAAATTTTCCTTCCTCGTTTGTCACTTAATCATCTTATTAGGTACCAGAAGATGGAGCTCTATTAATGTCTTCTTTTCTGAATAGCATTCAGAAAAAAATGCAGACAAATTACAGCCAGGACTTGGAAATGTTAAAGAATTGCTTTGTTTTTCCCCAGAGCTGGAAATATTGGAAACAGGTCCCAGTTTCTTAGGTTTATGCTGAATTTGAGAAAAACAGTTTTAACATGCTTAATGAAAGAGGTTGAATATCAGGCCTGTAGCCAGGATTTCATTGTTTAGGGAGCATTTAAATTTTTAGGGGGGCAGTCCATCCCAGCAGTATGGGGAAATGGTGAGACTTGACAATTAGCCACATCATGAAGAATGATTATTATATGACTGCAACAACAACAAAAAGGGTCTTTGACAACCTAAAATCCCAACACCACACCAACAGATAACAATCTTAGGCACTGGCTAGGAAGCAAGACAGACAAAACCCTGTTTACAAGAGAGAGCTGTCGAACAGAAAGCTAAGATGAGGATGAAGATGATATTGGATTTATATCCCACCCTCCACTCCGAAGAGTCTCAGAGCAGCTCACAATCTCCTTTACCTTCCTCCCCCACAACAGACACCCTATAAGGTAGATGAAGATATTGGATTTATATCCCGCCCTCCGCTCCGAAGAATCTCAGAGCAGCTCACAATCTCCTTTACCTTCCTCCCCCACAACAGACACCCTGTGAGGTGGGTGGAGATATTGGATTTATATCCCGCCCTCCACTCCAAAGAATCTCAGAGCAGCTCACAATCTCCTTTACCTTCCCCCACCCCACAACAGACACCCTGTGAGGTAGATGAAGATATTGGATTTATATCCCGCCCTCCGCTCCGAAGAGTCTCAGAGCGGCTCACAATCTCCTTTACCTTCCTCCCCCACAACAGATACCCTGTGAGGTGGGTGGGGCTGGAGAGGGCTCTCACAGCAGCTGCCCTTTCAAGGACAACCTCTGCCAGAGCTATGGCTGACCCAAGGCCATTCCAGCAGGTGCAAGTGGAGGAGTGGGGAATCAAACCCGGTTCTCCCAGATAAGAGTCCTCACACTTAACCACTACACCAAACTAGCTCTAAGAGAGGTACAAAAGATCTGGTAGCTAAGGAGGGGTCTAGGTTATTGGCAGCAAGCAATGGAGGGCTGGTCAACTTGTAAGGCACAGAACAAGGAAAGAAGAAGAAAGGAGGGAGGTGAAGGATGGAGAAAGGTGCCACTTGAGGTATGGGAAGGAGTATAGGAGGGGACACTTCTCATTGCCCAGTCCTTGTCTGTCAGCAAAGAACAGGAAACTGACCAGGAGGGAAAAGCACCACCCACCCTGACTGCCTTTCTTTTATTGCATGCTTCAAAGGCAGAGACAGGAGAGGCTGCAAAACCCAGGGCGCTGCTCCCATGCCAGTCCTGGGGAAATGGGGTGTGGGCACAACCCAGGCAGGGAGTGAAGAGAAGGGCAGTCATAGCTGCCACTGGACAGGAGAATGCCCTCCTTTCTTTGTGCGTGCCAGTGTGTGCTCTCTTGCTCAGAGCGTGGCTGGCCTGGGAAGGGGCACCATGGGAAGGGCAGCTGGGGCTGAGCCTGTGTCTGAGCTAGCCCTTGCCCCACTTGAGCACCACCAGGCAATGCAGGTCAGAGTCCACAATGGGTTTTGCTGCATGCTGCCAGTTTGCTCAGACCTGGCTCCTCTTCCTCCCTCTGTTGCCAGCTCGGGGAGGGGGGGGCTGGGCTGGATGGGAAGTAGGGGGGCCTTGGGGATTTGTTGGGAGTTGGGGCCTCTGAGGTCCTGCTGTTGCTACAGGCCTGCTGTAGCTACAGAGCCAGTTTGGTGTATGGTTAAGTATGAGAACTCTTATCTGGGAGAACCAGGTTTAATTCCCCACTCATCCACTTGCAGCTGCTGGAATGGCCTCGGGTCAGCCATAGCTCTCATAGAGGTTGTCCTTGAAAGTGCAGCTGCTGTAAGAGCCTCACCCATTTCACAAGCTGTCTGTTGTGGGGGAGGAAGGTAACAGAGATTGTAAGCTGCTCTGAGACTCTGAGATTCAGAGTGAAGGGTGGGGTATAAATCTACTATCTTCTATATATCATTTCAACCCTTCTTCTGTTGATTCTTTTCTTTTCCATTCTGGAAATTCTATGGTGCTGCTCAATTTCTGCCTACATTTTGGATAGATATAAAGATACAATCAGATGAAGATATTCCTTTTCTGTTTTAAGGTAGTGACAGTGAAAGCTTTAAGAACTAAGGCTAAATTCACTTGTACTGCTGATAACACTTTTCAACTGCTCTCCCACTGTACCTGTGAAAAGCAGAAAAGGCAGCTTTAAATGTATTTCTATCAAGTTCTTGAATCCATCAATTGATGGCCATGAATGAAGGTGGACGGACAACAGCATTTCAACCTTCCTGTATTCTGCAAAGTTATATGTGGATTTTATTGTAGGGTTTACAGTATGCAATGTTTTCTATGTCAAACTCAAAGATGAAGGTATAAAAAAAGAGAATGTACTTGAGCATGTACACAATGGCTTTCATTACAACAGAATAATCACAAATACGTTCCACACTGCAATCCTAAATAGGGTTACATCCTTTTAAGTCTACAGAAATCTTTGAACTTAGAAAGGCATTAGATGAATCACCGTTGTATTAAGGCTTTCCTATATGAGATTTCAGAAGAGATTCTTTCTTTCTTTCTTTCTTTCTTTCTTTCTTTCTTTCTTTCTTTCTTTCTTTCTTTCTTTCTTTCTTTCTTTCTTTCTTTCTTTCTTTCTTTCTTTCTTTCTTTCTTTCTTTCTTTCCAGGGCCAAATATTATCAATTTCAAATATTGATACACCAAATAATTAAAATATGATACAGTAGTGTATATATCACTCATATTGTTCATATTAGGAATGAATAATCAAATGTTAAATTGTTAACCAATGCATCATTTAAATTGACTTAAAGATCCGGCAATATAGATTAAATGCATTTATACTTTATTTCCATTTATTACAACATAATTTTAATAATATTAGGAACATACACAGAATTTCTGTTGTTTGCTTTAAAATGTATGCACTTTGCAAAGGAACAGACAGAGGGTGTTTTCGCACTGACCTTTTACTGGCGCGACCACCCTCCTCACGCCGGCGGATCTGCAGGGATTTCACACCAGAAGCACCGGCGCAGCCAAAAGAGCCGGCTACTTCCGTCGCGAAACCCGCTCAAACGTTTTCCTGCTTCTTGGCGGTTTCCGTTTGAGCTGGTTTCGGGACGGAAGTTGCCGGCTCTTTTGGCTGCGCCGGCGCTTCTGGTGCGAAATCCCTGCAGATCCGCCGGCGTGAGGAGGGTGGTCGCGCCAGTAAAAGGTCAGTGCGAAATCAGCCAGTGAGTCACCAGAGTAATGGACAAACTTAAGGATTTCCAGGTGTTACCAATAGTCATTTATTTATTTATTTAGATTCACTAGGCCACCCATTCCCTGCAAGCAAGGCCGCCCTACAGAAAGGTAATAGATCCCTTCGGGCATGGATGTTCTCTGGCAGACAGTTTCCACCAGGTCTGTGATTGTACTTAAAGTATTTCACTTTTAAGAAACTCCCACTCCTCTTGAACCCCCTTCTTCCTAAGTACTTCTGACTATGAGATGTTACCCGGCATAGTTCTAATTTTGTCAAAGTTTGCCTTTCTGAAGTCCAACCTATAAGTCTGACTACATATAGCTTTTTCCTTCCCATAGAATGTAAATTCCAAAATCACATGGTCACTACTGCCCAGGTTGCCCACTGTTTCCACTTCCCTGTTGGTGAGAATCAAGTCCACGATAGCAGATCCCCTTGTTTCCTTCTTCACGTTCTAGAAAAGTAAGTTGTCAGCAAGATGTCATGAGCCCTGACCCGACAAATCAGGAATTTATTTGACCTTTCATTTTTATCAGAGCTGGACTTCCGACAGATGTCCGGGTAATTGAAATCCCTTCTCTTGGAGAACTTTGCAATCTGTTGTAGGAGTATCTCATTCAATTCCTCTACCTGGCTTGGGGGTCTATAGCAGATCCCCACCATAATATCACTGTTATTTCGTACTCCTTTTATTTTTAACCAGAGACTCTCAAGTGAGCTGCCATGCTCAGATTCACATATTTCCTATAAGTATATACCTCCTTCACATCTACTGCTATGCCTCCGCCCTTCCTCATTTGTCTGTCCCTTTTAAATAAGTTGTACCCATGAATCCTAATATTCCAGTTCTGAGTGTCATCCCACCAAGGCTTCTGGTAAGGATGAGCCTTTCAAATTAAAGGCTCAAGCCCCCACCCACCTCTGACTCAGCAGCCAGAGCAACAGCAGAGGGTGGGGCCAGAAACCACCCCCAGGCAAACAAGCTCTCCTCTCTCAGCAACAGCTACACAAAAGACACACAAAAGCAATCAGAAACCTGTCTCCAGCAGGCACCAAGCACTCACACAGTTCCCTCCCACAGCAACCTTAGATAATGCTCCCCAGCAGTTTTAGAAAAGCAAATCAGCATTCACCTTACCAGCAGTTCTGTCCCAGTTCTAAGCACCTTCCTGTAATGCAGCTGAGCCACTTCTTTCTCCTTCAGGACACTCCCTGTTGCTCCAAAGATCTCTGATATTGACTGTGTTGGCCTGGTGTGTGGCAGGTCAATAAGAGGACCTGTCTTCCTATCTCATGATTGCTAAGCTTTCTCAGGAATCTTTGGAGGAGGAGAGATTAGATTTAAATCCTGCCCTTCACTACCTGAAGGAGTCTCAGAGCAGCTTACTATCCCCTTCCCCTCCCCACAACAGATATCCTGTAAGGTAGGTGAAGCTGAGAGACCACCACAGGAGGAGGTGGCAGCTACAAGCATAGACAGCTTCAAGAGGGGAATGAATAAGCATCTGGAGCAGAGGTCCACCAGTGGCTACTAGCCACAGCTTATTGTTGGAACTCTCTGTCTGGGGCAGTGATACTCTAAATTCTTGTATTTGGTGGGGGGCATAGTGGAAGGGCTTCTAGCCCCACTGGTGAACCTCTTTGTGGCACTTTGGTTTTTTGGCCACTGTGTGACACAGAGTGTTGGACTGGATGGGCCATTGACCTGATCCAACATGGCTTCTCTTATGTTCTTATGTTCATATCACCTGGCAGCTGTGGTCTTCCACAATGGCTTATGCCTGAAAAGCTTTCAGTCCCAAGTCACTAGTGATCACTTAGCATCCAGCCCAATAGAATTTGGGGTCAGGAGCTTGCCCCTCCCACATGAGTCTTCCTGGGCCTCCATTCTACAATGAGGAAAAGAAGTGTATCCCAGGAAGTTACAATTACTACTGAGGATATGCCATTAGATTTTAAAAAGTTATCATCCCTCCCATGCCTGATGGCCATCAGTACCATTCTAACTAAAGTTCCATCTTTCTAAGCTCATTGATTTTAATGGACTTAGGAAAGGTCTAACCCTGCTTAAGATGGCACTGCAAGATTGGAGAACCAACCCAACTGAACTAGATACAAATAGCCTCTACTTTTGACTCCTTTACTGAAAAATTTACTCTTAAACCATCTGATCTCAGTGTCATTACACAGAACACCAACTGAACACCTAGGATAAATGTCATTTATATAAATCATTAGTTATTGCCATTTTCAAAATTCATATGTGTGAGGTGTAGAAATGTAAATACTTCAGTTTTTAAGAAAACGATAAAGTTATTTGACTATAGGTACCGCATAGATAGCAGGGAGGACTGAACCTGTAATAATCAGACGGTGTACATTTAATGGGTGGAAGCCACAGTTATTGTGATATGCATAATAATCACGTGTGTTGCATATTAAATATCTCCAAAAGCAGATCTTTTAATCTAGTTGCGAACTTTTCACCAGCCCCCTTGCTGTCCACTAAACCCAAAATGATTACCCCCACTCACAGAGCGATTGTTTTGCTCACCGTAAGAAACACTTCTTTTGAGAAAGTGCCTGTCACTCAGGGCTTTAGTTATAAAGATATTTCCAAACTGCTATTTGTAGATTAGGAAACATGTAATTATAAAAGTCATATGTATTCCATGCCTTTGGTGATATTTTTGAAAACCAATTTATTTGTTTTCCCCTTATCCTATTGCTTGGAGTACTTAAGCAAAAGATTTTTTTTTTTTTTAATATAGCTGGCTTATTATTTTCTTTCCTCTTGTCGGGTGGCTTAAGCATTTCATTTCCAGTTTTTCGAAAATAAACTCATAGATTACCAGAACCAGAATCCCCAGAAGGGATTGATTTTTTTTTCTTTTTGCAATTCATTTGCCATTATAAGGAAAGATTAAAACGGGAAGAAACATATAATGGGGTTTACATTCCTTGCTGTGTGACTGGCAGGTTTTAAGAGGTGAGAGAAACACCTCCTATGAGCAGCTAGCGGAGAAAAGGATGGTTTTCTCAGTAAAACAGGATATTCTGTGGTAGAAGATGCTACAAATGTACTTATTTCAGTTGGCAGTAAAATCACAGTTTCTTCACAGGCTCTTGACAAATCTTCCCTCCCACAGGTCAATCTATTCATCTCTAGCACTGTTTGTTGAAATCAGTGCAGAAGACTTGGGTCCCTCAGTGTGAAACAGACTTTGCTCCTGCTAGCTTTTGGAACAACAAAGCATCTTTCTCCTTCTAAGTGACAGGTCTATCATTCACATTTGACACTGCTCATCTGACCTCATTTCAAAGATTTTTTAAGTTGCTTATGTCCCAATAGTTTACTTCAGAGTTCCAGCCTATGGTGGGATTGCCTTCAATGGAGATGGTAACATGCACATTATAAACGACCCTTTCTACATTCAGGTTTGATCCAGTTTTTGTGAGCACTCAATCCGCCTGCTAGAGATTTGCTTCATGTAAATTGATACAGCATTTTAAAAATTGCTTTGCACCTTTTCAAATGAAACTGTGTTATCTGTGGAGTTTTACTTCTATATTTGTATTTTTAATGCACTTCTGGGCTATATTTTTCTTTAAAAACTAGCATTTTGTGGTTCTATAGGTTGTGCTCTAGATGATGGTGCCTCTGCAATATTTCCCTTAAGCTCAATATGTTTAACGAAACTAACTTTGCCTTAGTTTAAAAACGACAATTGTTTTCATTCATTGAAAACCTCTGCAGATTCTTTCATTGTGTTGAAGACGGGGCCATGTCATGACTGAACTGTGATCCCCATGCAAATTAAAATTAGAAGCTAGATTGCCATGGAACACACCCTGAGGGATAAATTAACACGACAGTTTTATATTTAAAAGCAAACTCCTTCCCAAACAAAGAAATGGACCCTCGTCTTATGCATTGAAACCCAAAGCAAAAGTTCTACAATGAAGACTTAGATCTGGATCTGGAGAAAGCTCCAGGCCAAAACAAGTTTTGAGGACCGTGGGGCAACAGCAGAGTGAAAGTGCTGTCACTACATATTCGCACAAAAGAAATGTAGACGCTAGAAGAAACTGCTAGGCAAGACAGAACAGAAGGTTGTATGTAATGCAAAAGGTAACTTTGAAATGCACACAAAGGAAGGATCAAATGGCTAGTGTAGAAAGGGCCAGTTGCTTGGACTAAGTTACACATCACCTTTATTTCTCCTTTTGCAAAACTGGGAGTAAGTGATATTCTGCACGGCATGCTTGTGAAGATTAAACCGGCTAGGTTGGTGAATATTTTCCATACTGAACATATGATCATAATCAGTGTGCTGGGGAAGAGGCTGACGCTCAAGGTAAAGCATCTGCTTGGCATGTGATATGAAAAACCTCTCCTTGAGGCCCTGGAGATCTGCTGGCAGTTTAAGTAGATAATGCTGATCTTGATGGACCAATAAGTAGATCTTGATGGACCAATGGTCTGATTAGGTATAATGCAGCTTTACGTGTATGTTTAAGTAATAATACTTGGCAGCAAAATCCCACCTATCTGTTGATAACAGGTGTAAAGGTTTCCAGATCTGAGTAAGGAAATGCCTGGAGATTTTGGGGGTGTAGTCTGAAGAGGGTGGGGTTTGTACAGGTGATAGACCTCAACAAGATGTAATGTCATAGAGTCCACCTTCAACAGTGACCATTTTCTCCAGAGGAACTGATCTCGGCTGTTTAGAGATTGATTGTAATTCCAGGAGTTCTCCAGCTACTGCCTGGAAGTCTATCAAATTCAGTTATACGGTGGATATTCAGACTGTGACATTTTTGGACACCTTGGTCTTTAAAAATGTAGACAACATGCTGGCGGTTAGACCATACGAAAAACCAACTGGTAGAAATATGCCACTATGCTTTGACTCCTGTCATGCCAGTCATTTAAAGAGAAGCTTAGTGAGAGCTAAATGCAACCCCACCATAATTATGAACTTTGAGAAGGAGAGAACATAGATTTGCAGACAGTTTAGAACTTGTGGATACCCAGAATCTGCTTTAAAAATGGCTTGCGACGGTGTGAGAAGGATTTCTAGAGCTTCTATGTTTGCTAAGATTCGGGGTTTGAGAGCAAAGATAATAGACTTACTTGTGCTTTTCAATTCTTGACACTTTCTTATCCAATTCAGAATATTCTTAGGAGATTCTGGTTTTTGGAAAAAGACTTACCTGAGTGTAGTGCCTTTCCTAAAATAGGTTATAGGAGGACCAAAAATATTTCTGACTCTCTTATCAGGTCTGATTTTGTTAAGCCAACACTTACAGAAGCTCGAGTGGGGGGGAAGCACTATAAATGCGGATCTTGTTCCGCTTGTGCTCTATCTTTAGTTCTTAGGGAGTTTGTCCATCCTACGACTGGTTTTAGAGTTTCTCTTAAGGATACCATGACCTGTTCAACTAAACAGTGCATTTATGTAATTTTATGCCCGCGCCCGAAAATATACTTGGGCAGCACTACACGTATCATCAGAACATGTGTCTTGAAACACGTCTCGCATGAAAAATTTCATGTCTGAAACCTCACTTGTGGAGCATTTTTGAGAATTCAAGCATGATTTTTTGTCCTGGAAAAATTTCCATTGAGGCTGCAGGGTAAGACTGACATGATCAAATCGTTATTGTGACAAGAAATGCATTGGATTTTTAAACTTAAAACCCTGATGCCTGACGGTTTGAATAATGACTGGGATCTTTTCTTTAAAGGTTTTTGAATGACTTTAAGGAATGTTGTGATGTATAGCACCTGTAGGTATAAAATCATGTGATTATTGATTGTTCATGTCGAACTTCTTTGTAAAATTTGAAAATTAGTGTGAAGCATTTGTCTCTATTGGAAATTTGTATAAAGGCCTTTTAAAGATATGTATGGTTTTTACTATACATGTTTGTATATCTATCAATGAATTTCTATTGGTGATTATTATTGCTTTGCATATGCAGCGTGTAGAAGCTGAGAGTGAAAAAGGGCATCACATACAACCCTGTTGTGTCTCAATTGTGCCTTGCTGCACTTGGATATTACACCTGTTGCATTTGGAAAAATTAAATTGGTCTCTGTGAAAACGTCTATTTACACTATTGCCTGAACCCGTGGATTTGAAGAGATCGGCATTGACTGCAATTTGAAGGACTTTGGGTGCTGGCATGGCCAGCGTTCTTGTGATTTAAATTTGACTAATTTCAATAAAATTTAATAAGATTTCTAACTTTTTGCACAAAAACCTGTGGTAAGTGGTTTGAGTATTTGATAGAGGCTGCTTTTTTGTGGAGGCTTGTGTGCCTTTATTTCCTACTGCATGAAAGTTGGCAATGCTAATGTCAACTCTGGAACAGTTGGTCTCACTGCATGAAATGAGGGTCCATTTCTTTGTTTGTGGAGGAGTTAATTAATTTAGGTATTTTATACCCTAATTTTGCTGCTAATGGAGACCCAACACAGCTTTCAAAAATTCAAAAGAAAACACAATTGAAATGAGAAAACAGGAAAGAAGAAGAAAAGTACAGTAAGATATAACCTCATGCTGTACATGCACAAGACCAGTGAGAATGCTCCTATTGCATGTGTGCAGCCCATGCCTCTCCTGGCAGCAGGGCAGGGGCTGTGTGATTGCCACAATGCACCTCAAAGAGCACAGACTTTTTCAAACCTGGGAGACTGCCACAGCAAATTCCTCGTCTGATCACACCCAATGTCCTGCAGGCCTTTTCCTGAGTATCACTGTGAGAAAGAAAGATAGGACAGGCAAGAGAATGTGTACTGCTGCTCTTCACTGTAATTGCTTCGCACCCACATGCCCAGCAAAAGGAGCACCAGATGCTCATTTAAAACTATCAAGCCAAAAGTTATCACTACAGCCTGTAGCAATGAATTCTATGATCTTCCATGCAAAAGAATAGAAAATAAGAAACCTATTAAATTTAGGTTTAATAGCAGAGGCAATAGGAGGAGTTCAATTTCAAACAGAGGGAAACTGAAAGGAATGTTAAATGACTTGAAAATAACAGGCTTTGTAATGCAGAAGGCTTGGAAATTATCAATAGAAAGGGATGGCACCAGTTTGGTGGAAGAAATGAACTTTCCAAATTTAGGAACTACAGTCCCTTTACAAGGTAAACCTGTCCCCATCCCATTCAAAGTTCAGCCCTGGCTGAAAATGGATGTGGCACAGCACCAGCTGTTTCCAGTCCAAACTTATCTGGAAGTTGTAGCACAGGGATTTCATTATGTGGTTTCTATTAGACCATCAGCATTTCCACAGTAATCACAAATATCAATGAACAATGTAGTTCCTATAGATTTTGATTTTCCAACAGGAGGATCAAGATCCACTAGGAATACATTTTCATAGAATTGCACACATGAATACACACACACACAGATCCTTTAAACTGAATCTGATGGCTGATCCACCAAGGTCAGTATTGTTTACCAGTTTGGCAGAGGTGCTCCATGGTCTCAGGGAGAGGGCTTTCACATCACCTGCTACCTGGTCCTTTTAAATGTAGATGTTGGGGATAGATAGATAGATTAGATAGATAAATAGATAGATAGATAGATAGATAGATAGATAGATAGATAGATAGATAGATAGATAGATAGATAGATAGATAGATAGATAGATAGATGATAGATAGATATTTAAGCATCAGTGGCCTGGTTCCTTCTCAGGTCAAGTGGATGCTTTCTCTTTTGTACAGGTCCAGATTGTACCAAAAAGCATCCCGGTGCCTAACAAACTTAAACCCTTCCCTCTACACCATCATTTCATCTATGCATTGAGACTCCTAATTTGTTACTGGCACTGGAGTGGGGCCAGCTACCTCACAGAGCTCTTCTTTTGTCTTAGTGGTTGGATAGCAGGGTAGGATTGGGGAGGCTTAGGTTAAAATTTTAATTCAGCCATACAACTGACTGACTGACCTTTTGTCAGCCTTCGAATCAGCTATGAGGGGGCCTGTGGGGGCACAGCCCCCTGACGGCTAGGCGGGGGCCCCCTGACTTGGGTCCCCTAACCAACCTCCAGTGCCTCGGCTGCATCCTTCTCCATTCTGCCGTCATCATACACTGTTGCTTCTGCTTGCTTAGGGGACGTGATCATACACAGTTGCTTCTGCTTGCTTAGGGGCCGGAAGAATTCTCTGACCCCTCAGCAAGCAGAAACAATGGGGCACTTTCAGCACACAGGACTGAAAGTTAAGCTCCACGTTGCTTCTGCTTGCTTAGGGGCTGGAAGAAATCTCTGACCCCTCAGCAAGCAGAAACAACGGGGCATTTTCAGTGCCCAGGACTGAAAGTTAAGCTCCGAGTTGCTTCTGTTTGCTTAGGGGCTGGAAGAAATCTCTGACCCCTCAGCAAGCAGAAACAACGGGGCACTTTCAGTGCCAAGGACTGAAAGTTAAGCTGTGTTGCTTCTGCTTGCTTAGGGGCTGGAAGAAATCTCTGACCCCTCAGCAAGCGGAAACAATGGGGTGCTTTCAGTGCCCAGGACTGAAAGTTAAGCTCCGCATTGGGCTGATGTTGGGCGAGAGGACACCTGCAAGGAAAGGCCGTTCTGGCCCTCAAGCGGGGCGGCGGAGGTAGAAAGCGGATGGCTCCATTGCAGGCTTTCTCTGCCAGACAGGGCAGGGTAGGGTAGGCTGGCACACACAAGTGGAGGTCCCGGCTGCAGTCCGGGGCTGGGGATCAGTGGAGAGGTGATGTTCACCTGCAGGGGTTTTCTTGCCTGGTCTTGCTGGCCACCTGAGTAAGGGAGGGAGCTGCGCTTGGGTGGCCTCAGCTCGCCCTCCGACAGGAAGAAATCCAAATCGGAGTTCTTGTAACCCCAGAACTCAGCTGCAACTTGGTGGAACCTTCCACCCCCCCTTGTCCCGCCAGGCTTGACTAGCTGGATCATGCTACAGGTAAGGGCAAGAGAATGTGCGACACATATCTAAACCTCTGAGTGGCTTCCCACCGGAGCTGCTGGAAGAGTGGTGGAAAGGGATCACCTTGGGTCAATTGTGGAGAAGGGGGAGGCTGTATGGCAGCGAGCTGGCAGCTTTCCTCCTCAGCGGTGGTAGGAGAGAAGGCCATGGAGTTTGTGGCCACTATGCCCCCTGAAAAAAATCAGTCCCCCCCCCCCCCCAATTCTTCAAATCCTGGCTACGGGGCTGTGAGCAGAACCGGGTGGGCCTGTGCGACGAGCAAAGCACCGGGCTCCAGCGGAGTTGGACACCAGAGAGTGGAGCATCGGCGGTGGCGATCAGCTGCAGCTGCTGTGCCTCTGACTTGGGCGAGGAGGGCTTTGAAACAGCTGCCCTGGGTGTTGACGAGCCCACAAGCAGAGTGCATTGGCAGCCGTCCTGGGCAATACATGGCCTCACGAGTGGAGCTTTGGAGTCCGTGTTGCGTGGTGGGGAGGCGCAAGGGGGGTTTCTATCCCCCCGGGTCTGCCAGGCTGTGCAGGGGGATCGATGAGCTAAAGGATGAAAATTGGAGATCTCGCTCTGTACCTTGCTGTACGACCACTGCACCTAGCTCTGCATCTTATTGCATGATTACACTTTGAGAAACTGGGGACCCTGCTTTTGCACAATCACAACTTGAGGATATTTTGCACAACATCTGCTCTATAGAAGCACAACAGCACTTTATTTTGTTACAACAACTACCTCCAATTATCTCTGAGCTGCTAGTTCTAATGATTGAATTTTTAAACTGCTAATTGATGAATTGTTTTAGTTAACTAATTTATAGAGAAATTTATTGTTGGATTGATTGGCTTTAGACAGAATATATATTTTTGGCAAATAAATTAAGGGTGTTTTACTGTTGGGGGGGTTATAATTAATAATGCCATCAGAATTAATTTAAGTATTTTAGCTAATTAATTTATCAGGGCGATCGTGCATTGGGTTTAAATTTGGTTGGTTAACTTTTAGAATTGGCAGGTTGGTAAATTAAGGGAATTGACTGGCAAGGGCGGAGAGGATTGGGGAGTTAATAAATTGTAGGGTGTGAGTTCTGCTTTCCGCATTGGCTCTGACTGAAGTAGAGACCAGTGGGAGATGACAGGCCTGGGTATTCCAGTACTTTTGGGGAGGGAAAGGTGTGACGGTGGGAACAGACAACAATATAAGGGAAGGAGACGGAGCTCAGGTAGTGCTCGACCACCTTCCGGACTGTGTCCCATCTCGAAGGTGACAAGTAGTGGGGCCAGGTTGAATTACTCGTCTCCATCATTGTTGTTATGCAATGCCAGGTCCATAAATAATAAGACCTCTGTCCTCTGAGAGTTTCTGTTTGAGCAGGACGTGGACCTGGCTTGCGTGACTGAGACCTGGGTGTGAGAGGGAGATACTGTGGCCCTCTCCCAAACGGTTCCCCCAGGTTACTCAGTCTTTCACCAATCATGGACTAGCGGGTGGTGGGGAGGGGTGGCTCTATTCATACAAGAGGCTTACTTCTTTAGGGCTCTCCTGGCCCTGGAGATCAATGGTATTGAATGTGCCGGTCTGGCGTGGGACGTTGGGGAGGGGTTGGCGATTTGGCTGGTGTACCGTCTGCCTAACGCACCAGCCAGCACCTTACCATCCCTGATCGAGGCTGTAACAGGCTGGGCATTGGAGTACCCAAGGCTTGTGATCCTGGGTGACTTCAATGTCCATGCTGATGAGGCGGCCTCTAGTCAGGCGATGGACCTAGTGTCACCCATGGCGACACTGGGACTCTCCGAATTTGTTACATCACCCACTCACCAGGCAGGGCACATGTTAGATTTGGTCTTTGCGGCCAGGGTTATGGTGGACGATATGGTGGCGGAAGTGGTGCCATGGTCAGACCACTTTGCCCTTAAGGCTCATGTGGATGCTCCACTCCAAACCCATTTGGGCGGCGAGCTTATTTTGGCTCGCCCGCAGAGTCTGACGGACCCTGAGCGGTTCCAAATGGCTCTATGGGATCCCTGGCCCCCTGGTGATTCTCTCGATGATCTGGTTGACTCCTGGCATGGCCGACGCTCCAGAGTCATTGATGAGATTGTTAAGCTGGCCCTGTGGTATACCCCGGAGCTGCAACAGCTGAAACGAGGACTCAGATGGTTAGGAAGGCAATGGTGGCGTACTCGAGATGAAGCAACTAGAACATCTTATAGAGAGTTTATGAGGTCCTATGAGATGGCAGTCAAAGCCACAAAGAAGACTTACTTTGTGGTCAAGATTTCATCTGCAAATTCGTGCCCAGCACAATTGATTAGGATGATTCGGAATCTTACAACACTGCCACAAGGCAGGTCAAATGCTAAGGAATTAGAGATAGGCTATGAAGCTTTTGCGAAATTTTTTGCTCCGCCACGACCTCCCTGCCACATTGGATACAGCATGTGAACTCGAGGCCCCATGCCTGTCTTCTGGTTCAATCCTGAATCACTTAGACACACTCAGCTTGGAAGAAGTTGACAGACTCCTCTCTACTGTACGCCCAACAACTAATTAAAGCTTGCCAGAGGGAGCTTAGGTGTCCTATACGAGACATCGTAAATAGATCCCTCTCACAGGGTCTTTCTCCAACGCCTCTTAAAGAGGCTGTTGTCAGCACCCTACTGAAAAAGGTTACATCAGATCTGACCGAATTGGTACATTACCGGCCGGTCTCAAATTTGCCCTTTTGGGGCAAAATTATTGAGAGGGCAGTGGCATTACAATTGCGGAGTTTTCTGGATGACGCTTCCATCCTAGATCCCCACGAGTCTGGCTTCCACCTGGGCCATGGAACGGAGACAGTCCTGGTCACCCTGGTGGATGATCTACAGCAGCATCTGGATCAAGGTGGTTCAGCAGTGCTGTTGTTGTTAGACCTATCGGCTGTGTATGATACGGTTGACCATCAGTTACTGACCTGCCACCTCGCCGACGCAGGGATTCAGGGGCTGGCCTTGCAATGGCTTTCCTCTTTCCTTGATGGTCAGGGACAAAGGGTGGCGATTGGGGGAGAACTGTCCCAGAGGCACCCACTTAATTGTGGGGTGCCTCAGGGGGTGGTCCTTTCCCTGATGTTGTTCAACAACTACATGCACCCCCTTGCCTAGATTGCCTGGAGGTATGGGCTGGGTTGCCACCAGTATGCTGATGGCACCCAGCTCTATCTACTGATGGACGGCTGGCCTGGCGATGTCCCAGAAAATCTTCACCTGGTGCTGCAAGCCATGGCAGGTTGGCTCAGGCTGAGTAGGTTGAAATTGAATCCAGCGAAGACAGAGGTCCTTTGCCTGAGTCGAGTCGTGGCGGCCTTGGAAGGGAAATCCCCCTACCAGTTTTTGATGGTGCACCATTGGAAACTGCACACAAGGTCAAGAGCCTGGGGGTCCTTCTGGAGCCTTCCTTGTCAATGGAGGCCCAGATAGCAGCCACTGCTAATCCACCTTTTTTCATCTTAGGCGGGTGAGGAAGTTGGCTCCCTTCCTGGAGCGTGATGACCTGGCAACAGTGATCCATGCAATGGTCACCTTGAGATTAGACTACTGTAATGCCCTCTACATGGGGCTGCCCCTGTGCTGAGCCCGGAAACTGCAGCTAGTGCAGAACGCGGCAGCCAGACTGTTATTGGGACTCCCTAAGAGGGAGTGCATACAGCCCAGGCTACTGGAACTGCACTGGCTGCCAATTATGTATCGGATTCGTTACAAGGTGCTGATTATTACCTTTAAAGCCCTATATAGCCGAGGACCTGCTCGCAAAATCTACTGACAATCCCTGGGCCGAAGGAGGCCAAACTGAAAGTTACAAGAGAAAGGGCCTTCTTGATTACAGCTCCCCACTGGTGGACCAATTACCAGAAGAGGTACGGGCCTTGTGGAACCTTAACCAGTTCTGCCGGGCCTGCAAGACCACCCTCTTCCAGCTGGCTTTTTCTTAATATGGAATTATTTTACCGTCATCATGTAAAACTGTGTCATAATGAGTAACATCAAGATTGTAGCACCGAATTAATTTGTTGGTTTAAAATTTGATCGTTTTAATTGATGGTTTTAATGTAATAGTATATTTTAATTGAGAAATATAATTGTTATGTAATTAGTGTATTTTATTATTGTAATGTCTGCATTTTATGCCATGTAAGCTGCCCTAAGCCTGCTTCGGTGGGGAGGGCGGGATATAAATTAAACATTATTATTATTATTATTATTATTATTATTATTATTATTATTATTATTATTATTATTATTATTATTATTATTATTATTATTATTATTATTATCATCATCATCCAAATTTTGAAGTCTGATGCAAAGCTGCAGGCACACAGTGGCTAAAAGAATGGGCTTTCAGGCAATTTGTGGAAGCCCTAAAGTTTACAATTGCCAATGGCTGATGATGTGTTCTTTGGGAATCTTCAATATGCAGAGAGATGTGGGGGATAAGAAAGAGGCATAAAAATTTAGAGCGGACGCAATAGAACTTCTGATTCACTCAATCTCATGATTTCCATGGCCCATTAGTTTTCATCCTAAGAAAACTAGACTGGTAAAGAGAAAGTATAGGGATTTTTCTCTCTTCTACATATGCTCTTTTGACTCTGTTTTCTCTCTGTAATGTATCTTCCTCCCTTTTTAAAAAAATGTCAGCAGTTAGTAATTATTGTTATATCTTTTTACGACTCTTTTATTTCCTTTTAGCTACAGAACAATACCATGTTCATCAGATAATACTTTCATCTTACACTTTCATTTAGTTCGTTGTTTGCATTCATAATGAATTACTTCATATGAACTTGCTCAAGCTGTTGGTAACATCTATAGACTGAAGGATAATGCTTGAGTATTGCCAGAGGACAACTTCTCCTCTTCCTTCTTCTACTCCTCCTCTTTCTCCTCCTTCTCTTATTATTATTTCTGAATCACCCAGAGATGTACAACAGTAGATAAAAACATAGAGAAACATGAAAATAAAATACATAGAAAACACTAGTACAAATTTTAAAAGAACCCAGATGGCGATCTACATATTACTTCCCATTCTGGACTGCTGGCCACCTCATGGGCAGGTGAGGAACAAAACAAATCTGGAGAGGAAGGAGAGGGTGCCAGTCAGAATGGAAACTGTTTTTGTCCTCAACAAGCCCTGTGGAATTACATAAGATCTTGCATCTCCCTGATGGTATTTGGTAGAGAGTTCCACCAGGTCAGGGCCAAAACCAAAAAGGCCCTCGGCCTGGTCGAGGACAGCTGGATATCTTTGGGGCCAGGGACCACCAACAGATTGCTATACATTTGCTCATAAGCTCTGGTTTCAAAAGTCAGTGTTGACAAATAAGTGCCAATTTCCCTTCCTGAGTATCTAGCCAAAAGTCAAAACGTAAATCCTAAGTAGGGATTCTTGAATATCCTGTTGACCTGTCAAGCACAAACTTAGGGTAGCAAGTGGGTTTGCTTCTGTGAGGTAAGTTTTGTGGTGTGCCACTAGAACATGATCTCTACGGTATTAATCATATGTAAATAACAAAGAAGACATTTATTTACAGGTTGGTTTAAAAAACAAATCATCAGCAGAGGTCTGCAGATAGTTAATGGAGAAACCTAATAAAGAAACAACTTTAAGCTAGTTATACCTTCGGAGTGTGCAGTGAATGCCTTTTAGGGATAGGCACAAACCAGCTCTCAAGCATAAGAGCATAAGAACATAGGGGAAGCCATGTTGGATCAAGCCAATGGCCCATCCAGTCCAATACTTTGTGTCACACAGTGGCCAAAAAAATCAAGTGCCATCAGGAGGTCCACCAGTGGAGCCAGGACACTAGAACCCCTCCCACTTTGCCCCCCCCCCGCAAAGCACCAAGAATACAGAGCATCACTGCCCCAGAGAGTTCCAACAATATGCTGTGGCTAATAGCCACTGATGGACCTCTGCTCCATATGTTTATCCAATCCCCTCTTGAAGCTTTCTATGCTTGCAGCTGCCATCACCTCCTGTGGCAGTGAATTCCTTGTGTTAATCACCCTTTGGGTGAAGAAGTACTTCCTTTTATCTGTTCTAACCTGATTGCCGATTCCTTTTATCTGTTAACAGATTCCTTTTATCTGTTCTAACCTGAGCCGCCCTGAGCCACTTGTGGGAAGGGCAGGATATAAATCACGAATAAATAAATAAATAAATTGCTCAGCAATTTCATTGAATGTCCATGAGTTGTCATATTGTGAGAAAGGGAGAAAAGTCCTAAATCACGAATAAATAAATAAATAAATAAATAAATTGCTCAGCAATTTCATTGAATGTCCATGAGTTCTCATATTGTGAGAAAGGGAGAAAAGTCCTTCTTTCTCTGCCTTCTCTATCCCATACATAATCTTGTAAACCTTTATCATGTCACCCCTCAGTCAATGTTTCTCCAAGCTAAAGAGCCCCAGGCTCTTTCTTCACAGGGAAAGTGTTCCAATCCTTTAATCATTCTAGTTGCCCTTTTCTGGACTTTTCCTAATGCTATAATATCTTTTTTGAGGTGCAGTGACCAGAATTGTACACAGTATTCCAAATGAGACCGCACCATCGATTTATACAGGGGAATTATGATACTTGCTGATTTGTTTTTAGTTCCCTTCCTATTAATTCCCAGCATGGCGTTGGCTTTTTTGATTGTAATTGCACACTCTCTCGACATTTTCAGTGAGTTATCTACCATGATCCCAAAATCTCTCTCTTAGTCAGTCTCCGCCAGTTCACACTCCATCAATTTGTATTTATAGTTAGGATTTTTGGTCCCAATGTGCATTACTTTGCACTTGGCCACATTGAACCTCATTTGCCATGTTGATGCTCACTCATCCAGCCTTGACAGATCCCTTTGGAGTGCCTTACAATCCTCTCTGCTTCTCAGCTCCCTGAACATTTTAGTGTCATCCGCAAACTTAGCCACTTCACTGCTTACTCCCAACTCCAAATCATTAATGAACAAGTTAAAAAGCATTGGACCCAGTATTGAGCACTGCGGCACCCCACTGCTTACCATTCTCCATTGAGAAAATTGCCCATTTATACTCACTCTCTGTTTCCTATTAATTAGCCAGTTTTTGATCCACAAGAGGACTTATCCTTTTACCCCATGACTCTCGAGCTTACTGAGGAGCCTTTGATGAGGAACTTTATCAAAAGCTTTCTGGAAGTCAAGGTAAACAACATCTATTGGGTCTCCTTTGTCCACATGCTTGTTCACCTCAACGAACTCTAACAGGTTAGTGAGACAAGATCTTCCCTTACAGAACCCATGCTGAGTCTTCCTCAATAACTTGTGTTCATCAATGTGCCTACTAATTCTCTCCACCAACTTTCCCGGTATTGAAGTCAGACTGACTGGCCTGTAATTTCCCGGATCTCCTCTGGAACCCTTTTTAAAGATGGGGGTGACATTTGCTACCTTCCAGTCCTCTGGAATGGTGGCAGATTCCAATGAAAGATTACATATGTTTGTCAGGAGATCCACAAGTTCACCTTTGAGTTCTTTCAGAACTCTTGGATGTATGCCATCTGGGCCTGGTGACTTATCAGTTTTTAATTTGTCTATCAGTTGTAGGACCTCCTCTTTCATCACCTCAATCTGACTCAGGTCCTTCAACACCCCTCCCAAAATTAGCGGTTCTGGAGTGGGCAAACACTTCTCATCTTCCACAGTGAAGACAGAGGCAAAAAATGCATTCAGCTTCTCAGCCATTTCCCTATCCTCCTTCAGTAATCATCCAAGGGCCCCACTGCCTCCCTGACTGGTTTCCTGCTTCTAATGTATTTGAAGAAATTTTTATTGGTGGTCTTTATGTTTTTTTTTGCAATATGCTCCTCATAGTTCCTTTTTGCCTGCCTAATCACAGTCTTGCATTTGATTTGCCACAGCCTGTGTTCCCTTTTATTAACCTCACTTGGACTACCTTCATGCCAAACTTTGGCCAGTTTGATGGTCATAAAGTGATGTCCATCGGAGCATATGTATCATGAATATTTAACAAACTTTGCGGCCATTTGGGTGGTTCATAAACAGTGCCAGTGCTAAGGAGTAGGTGAGATAAGCCCTCATTTAGAGCACCATCTAGTGGCCAGGGTGTGCTCCTGTGGTGGAGAGCACATGGCTTGCAGAGAACTGCATCCTGAACCTCACAAAATGAACTGGTTCTGTAAACAGGAGTCTCATGAGTGTTCATGGTTCGTGTGACCCCATGAACCATGAACTGAGACAAACCTCCATTTTGCTAGTTCATTCCAATCCCACAGTTTCTGCTGGGAGTTCCTCCTGCATTTCCCCCTTCCTTTTTCTGATCCACTCTCTGGGCTATGGGGTGGTTTTTGGTGGGCAAGGGCTCTGTGTGCCACCCAGCCTTTCTTTTCATGCAGAGCAGTGGTGTTTAGCGTCTGCTGTAGGTATCAGGACCTCAAGTCAAGGAATAACACAGTCCAATAGTTCAGCAGTTTATTCCATAAGCATCATAAGGCAGTACACCATCTTTGCTTAGCCCAGGGGTTCTCCTTTTAACTCCTTGCCCCAACCGTTACCTTTTCAAATGCAAGCGCGGCAAAGCAAAAGCGGGAACCAGGTTTTGGTGGGACTCCCTCCCACCCTCCTTTGGAGTCTACCCCTAGTTTCACAGTCCAGGTGTCTAATCTATACTTCCCCAGCGTCTGACCTTGAAGTCAGTGGAAACAGCTTGACTAATAAGTTCCCAAAATAAGCATGCAGAGAGGATGAGCAAAGCAAGAATGCACCCAGGCAAATTGGTTATAGCACAAAACATGGCAAGAGGAATACAGAGGAGATGACTCTTGACAGTAGGCTCCTCTAGTATTCTCCCCCTCCGTTTTCTGATCAACACTGTGGGCTACTGGTTGGGTTTTTGGTAGGCCAGGGCTCTGTGTGCCACCCAGCCTTTCTGCTCATGTTGAGCAGTGGGGCTTAGCATCTGCTGTGGGTTCCTCCTGCATTCCCCCCCTCCTCCTTAAGGAGGCATGTTTCTATCATGTGTTTGGAAATAGTCACCCAGACAGAATCAGATCTGTGTTTGATAAGGACTGAATGCAACACCAATGTATTTGCCTACCCTTAAAAATAGAAGGGGAGTAAAATACCTACTATTTGTATTTCTGCGACATTTGAAGCAGAGCATTAAGGAGGAGGGATTGATAAAATATTCAGTTTTATTGCCTCAATCTTCTTTCCTCTTTTATTACCTTTTAATGAGCTTTCCAAAGTGACTTCTCAGACTGAGTAAATAACTCACTTCTGAGGGTATCTGCTGGATTCTTAAAAGAACAAATATAATATCCAAGAACAAACTAAGCGACGTACCTTTTAGAGGACTCCCTCTGTAATCAAACCATACATGAAGAATCACAATGGCCTACTTCTTTTGAGATGAAGACAATTGGCAAACTTGCTCCTGATGGTATTAAAAACCAAGAGGTAAGATGAGAGAGAAACTAGTTCTCATTACAATTATTCTGAAGCTTTCATGCTTGGAAAACATCTGGATTCAGACTTTCTTCAGAACTATATAATGTATAAGAAAAGAAACTTCACTGAAGCATGTTAAATTTACAGTTCTGCGGATCCAATTTCACAGCAGTTTGAGTCAGTAGCTTTCCCCATCACTTTACCAAATGACATACCCAGAATAGCTCTTTCTTCCCTGTTACTTACTAGACATTTCTGATTCTGTAATCCAGGGGTGTCAAACATGCAGTTCGGGGGGCAAATCAGACCCCTGGAGGGCTCCTATCTGGCCCCTGAGCAACTGGTTGCCATCTGCTTCCTTCTCCCTATGTCTTGCTTCCTTCTGCATAACAGCTTGCTTTACAAGGCTTGCTCAATTGCACAGGAGCTACAGAACAAAAGCATTATTTTCTCCACTGTCGGAGGCTCCTCCCTTGGGGAGGAAGGGGTGGGGGGAGGAATAGCTTGCTTTGCCAGGCTCTCTTATTTGCACAGCAGAACTACTGAGCCAGTCCTCTCTTCCTTCTATTGGCTGAGGCTCCTCCCCCAAGTCCCCTGGGGAAGGAAGGAAAGAGTCGGAGCTTCCTTTGCCCAGTCCCCTGGATCCCATGGGAGAAATATAAAGAAAGCATCTTTAAGACCAATGAATGCTAACATACAGCATGTTTTAAGTATATATATATTATATATTATATATTATATGTATATATTATATATAGATTTGTGTTTGTGTTCTTTATAAAATTTATATCTTTGCTACCAAATCTTAAATAGGTACACACACAGCCCAGCCCACATGGCTCGGCCCAACCCAACATGGCCCGGTCCAACAAGGTCTCATTTATGTGAGATCCGGCCCTCAAAACAAATGAGTTCAACACCCCTGGTCTTTCTGTGTCATGGACTGCCCTGGCGTAGCATGGGAACAAGCCCTGCCTTGACAGACCCTTCCTGTGAGGCTAGCATTTCAGCCCTCCCTCCAATGATCCTTGAGCCATTACCAGCATTGTCCTCTGAGCCGGCAGAGTCCTTAGGCCTGGAGGCCCCACCACGGGCATTACCAGACCTGCCACAGTCTCCCAAAGCACCCCAGGAGCAGAGGAGGTGGAGGGCTAAGAATGGGGCATGGACCTGGTGCAGAAGTTTATATTGCAGCCCAGGGCCTCTCCTCTGCTAAAAAAATGCTAGGTGATACTGCCAAATTTTCAGAGGATCTGGGTCCCTGTACTCAGGGGGTCATTTTGTAGAAAATGAGGTGCTGGAATTCATTAGCACAACTCATTTCCATACATCATTTGCATATGTCACACACCCCTGACATCACTGGAAGGTGTACTAAATTATATCAGCTCAGCATCTACCCTAAAATGCTTCTTGAATTATAATAAAACCTATCTCCCATCGTACTTTTTAAACAACTTTCTCCTATGTGACCATAGTGGCATGATGAAAATTTCCACCTGTCTGCTTTATATGTTTTGGTTATTCTTCCATTTTTTGTGAGGAAAAATACTAGAAAGTTTGTCAGATCTTAGAGTTCAGTAAAATTATCACCGGGGGTTTGAACAATGGAGCTCAGAAGCAAGGGTTTTTTTTGGGGGGGGAGGGTAAGAAAGAAAGAGCACAATAAAATTTAGAGGTTCCGGAGCTCCACTCCTGAGAGCTCCTGCCCAAAATGAGTACAGGAGCTGACTGAGTTTGTGAGGAAGAAAAGCACTTGGAGCTTTATTATAAAGCTTTATTAAGCCAGAAGTCTGCCTGGACAATATTTAATGAAATAAAGTCCAGCCATTTCTTGTAAGCATACAGTTCCCACAACATCACAGAACCAGTAAGTCAGTCAAAAGGTTTTTTGCATATATATAGCCAATAGGCCGTTACAAGTTGAGAAACCACAAGGTACAATAATAAACAAACCCATAAAACTAGAATATAAAAATTGCAATTAAATTAAAACTTAACAGACTATTTTTTGAAGAAACTGCCCCCAAAATACCCTCTCAACAAGAACCACAGAATATTACACAGTGATTGCCTTCTTGATCTACAAAATGTGCAGTGTCCTTTGATCTACAGGTCATTCAAAATGTATAACATTCCACCTGAGACAACTTTGTCGATGTTAGCATGTTCTACCAATACCAAATTCTTAAATAAAGGGTTTCTAAGTTCCTTTCAAGCAGCCTACTTGGAGGAAGCCCAGGGCTTTTTTTTTTTTTTTTGAGCAGGAACGCACAGGAATGCAGTTTCAGCTGGCTTGGCATCAGGGGGTGTGACCTAATATGCAAATGAGTTCCTGCTGGGCTTTTTCTACAAAAAACCCCATGAGGTAGCCACAGGTAAAACTAAGACCATATGGTCTGAGACACTTGTATCTGGCAATTAAGTTACGCAAATTATGGTATTACAGCTCTGTTCCCAAGTAAACATTCTTGTCATCCCCAACCACACTCTCATTCTAATAGTGGGGACATTTCCTGTTGTTTCTATTCTAATATAAAGCAGTGCAGTTCTATCACTGGCTGGAAAGGTGCACTTAACCTTAGACATCAATAATAAAGCATTTGTATGTATTTGGATATTATGTCAGCACATATGTTTCAGCACATGTAATATGGCACCATAAGATATTTGTCCCCAGCAAAAAGCTTCACATGTACAGTTATGATGTCACTAGCTGTGAATTAAATCAATTGTTCAGTTTTGTTTATTGCACTTTCTGCCTAATGGCTAGTTTTCTTAAATCTATTCTGAGGCTCCATCCACATTTCACAAGAAACTTCTTTCTATTACTAGGGATGGACACACATCAGAGAAATGTGGTTCATTTCAGTTTCTGGTTCATGGCATGCTCAGTTTGTGAGTCCCAAACTATCATGAACTTTGAGGTGCCACACAAATGAGTTTGGTACATGAAGTTCATGATGCAGTAGAATGCCCCCTGGTTTGCTAGTGACACCAAGCTTGCAGAGGGGCTCCAGATTACTCTCTTCTATTTGCCCACCAAGTTTGGTGACAATTGGACTTACAGGGTCCAAGTTACACACTCACCCCAAATAAGATGCCCTCAGGAAAGTGCTTTCTGGGGAAATGACAGGTGCTGATTCAGGAGTGTATAGAATGAACTCTGTGCAAGCTAGAGACATCAAACTTGCCAGGGACCTCCCCTGGATGCTCCTCTTCATGCCCTCAAAGTTATGTGCAAATTGGACTTAGGGGGTCCAAGTTATGACCCCCCCCCCAAAGAAGATGCTCCCAGGAAAGTGCTTTTGGGGAAAATGTCAGGCACATGTTCAAAAGTGTACAGAATGGACCCCTACAAGCTCCACATACCAAATGTGCAGGGAACCTCACCATGCCTTTGAAATTCGGTAAACATTTTGATTGAGTGGAGACAGTCTGGAAAATGTATCCATTCATGAACTGTCATGAACAGCTTGAAAGTTTGTGTAAAGTTTGTGCCACTAATTTTAGTTCACAAAGCACAAATCAGCCAAAATTTGTCACAAACTTTAGTTCATGAGCCAGTTCCTGCCCATCCATTTTGACTGAGTGGAGACAGTCTGGAAATGTATCCATTCATGAACTGTCATGAACGGCTTGAAAGTTTGTGTAAAGTTTGTGCCACTAATTTTAGTTCACAAAGCACAAATCAGCCAAAATTTGTCACAAACTTTAGTTCATGAGCCAGTTCCTGCCCATCCCTATCTATTACACACTTTCTGGATCCATCCAATTTATGTATGCTTCCCATGTCTGCTATGTGGCTCAGAGATCCAGACAGTTTTGCCATATTTATATATGCTTGTCTTATGGCACAAGCAAAAAAGTTCTGCATTTTAAAGCCAAATATGTTTCCCCCTCTCTGTGTACAAACAGAGGAACCCAGTATTTATTTAAAAATCTGCTCTTTGAAATAATTGGTTCTCAATTCTTGCCTGCACTGTCCTCTTCAAATCTCTTATGCATAGGTTGTTCATTTGGTTCACTGTCACAATGGAATCAAACAAAACTAAAATATAAAACAAAGCATAAATCTACTGGTGCAATAAAATATGGAGCACAAAGATGCAAAATGTATAAAATGAGTTTCACCATCCCAAAGCACACAGCTATTAGTCACTAAATAAAACCTATAAAACATACTCAGCAAGCTCTTTAAACTATAGCTAATTCTTAAAAATGACCATAGCAAATGTTTGCTCATGAATCATCTACCACTGGAACCTTATTTTTAATATATATATGTTTGCAACATAGGGTAACAAAGACTTGCTTTAACAATTTGTCATTTTTTACAGACAACGAAACCTGTTTTCTTTTTAGGGAGCACATGTACAGCTACTGCTTTGAACATATGGGTCATGTTCAAAAATATCTTGGGCATAAGCAGTTCTTCCAGATATTCTCAAAGGAGGTAAGATGAATCACAAAGTCCTTCCCCAAAGCTGCATTCCCCCTCCCTTTCAACTGATTCCGAGTTCTGCTGACTCTCTAGAATGACTTTTCAGGGAAGCAAAAGGGACTGCAGATGGAAAAGAGACAGCGTGATCAACACACAGAGATGCAGGGACTTCAATGTCACTTTTGTCTAAAATTAAAAGCAGTCAATTTTTCAATGCTTCTTATACAACAAACAAATTTATCCAGCAACTTCAACACTCCCATTTGCCTTGCCACCTCCAAAATAAAGATGCACGCACAGTCGATGGGTACAACTGGGATTTGTTTCTTTAACTGCTTTGAGCAAAGGCAGATCTTGAGCCAGGAGAGGCAGAGCTGGACTTCTTTCCAGACCGATCTCTGCAGTCTACAATTATTTATTTATTACATGAGATTTGAATGTCTTTGTATAAGCTTCCATCATGACTTCAGGAAAACTATGTTTGCCCCCATACACACACCTTTCTTTAACACACATATTTTTGTGCTTGTTCATAGTCATTCCAGGCAGCATTTATTTACTTAAAAGGGCTTCTAAACTCATCAGTCATCAGTTGTAAGGCTGGCATAAGTGTACTCCGAGGTAGGGCAGCTGCCAGGGCCCATAGTTTCTAGTGGAACCAACTGCTGCTGACTCCCTACTCATGCATCTTCTGCATTCCCACCTTTCCATGTCTTGCTTTATCACCTCTGTTATCAGCTGCATATGCTGACTAGAACTGCTGGAGAAAGGTTGCCATGGTTGTGGTACACCTAGCTGCACCCACCTCCCCGGCACCACTGGTGAAAGTTCTTGCAAGCGGTGTGGGGAGCTGTGACTGCAGATGCTGGGATTGCTTTGCACATGGGCAGAGGAAGGATGCACAAGTAAGTGAGAGGATGTAGTTGGGTGGTCAAAAGTGGCGGGGGGGGGGGGAGAGTTAGTACTAGGCATAAGGACTCCTGAGCATTCTTTGCTTAGAATATCCCAGAACCTGGAACTGACCCTGATCAGTAGATTATGGCCATGACTATGTCCTCTTCCTGATTTTATGAGAATGAGGAAAGGGAACCTGTTCCTTTGTCCAGGAACTCTCTTCCAGTTTAATATATTGTCCCATCCACTCCCAGTCAAGACTCATGTTGCACCCCCCCCCCCCTCCACCTCTCAACAGGGCCAAGCCACCCTGAACCCCCACCAAAGCAGGCCACTGAGGTATCCACCGGTGAGTCAGCAAACAGGAGAGGAGATGGGCCAATAGACAAGCCAGGGCTGGCAATGAAATGGGTAGTAGGAGCGTCATAATATTATCTGACAAACAGCCATTTCAATTGGTGGTGGATCATGCATCATTATTATGGTAGGCCTGCATGAAGGACAGAAACCCATGCATCCTCAGTTGGTATATGTCACTCGTGCCTTTCATTTCACACCAGGCCAGAGCAGACAATCATGTGGCCAACTACCTGTCACACCTCTTTGACAACAAGACCCCAGCAAACAGCACAAGGGGAGTGCATCCTGTCTGCTCCCAGTTGTGACTCGTGTTTCACCCCCCACCCCCTGACAGGGCCAAGTCACTCCAAGTCACACCAGAGCAGGCCACTGAGGTACCCACCTGTGAGGAAGCAAATGGGAGAAGAAATGGGCCAAAAGAAGAGCTGAGGCCCCGTGACAATGGCCAACTGGCTCGAGAGGAAACACAGCCCCACCACAGAGTGAGCATTGGAGCTGCCCTGAAAGACTGCAAATCCAGGCCCCGTGAGCTGAGTCAGATCCCACCACTGTGCTGCTGCAAGAAGCTGGAGAGGTGGTCCAGAGCTGGGGAAACCCTCCCCTCCCCCAGAAAGACACGACAGCCACAGCACAAGGCACAGTGATGCTTCCTGAACCATGGCAGGCCCATAAGTGGGAGAGCTGGGCCTGGTGGGTGTGGCTAAGTCCAGAGCTTTGGCTGGGTGTCAAAGCTTATCAAGGGAGGCAGGGTCAAGGAGAGAGCAAATGGGGGGAGGGCCAGGGAGCCGGGAGGGGTATAAAGGAGTGGCCGAGACAGGAGTCGAGAAGGAGTTGGAGCTGGAGATCAATGAAGCACAGAGAGAGGGAGATGATAGATCAAAATCCAGGAAGGTGAATAGAACCCAGCCTTCCACCCATTTTGAGACCCCTGGCACATCCTGAGGGGGTCTACTGTTGACTGGGGCAATGACCACCAGCCCACCCTGGCAAAGGAGGTGGGGTGCAACATATGTAGAATTACTCAAAATGAGCAAAAGGGTTGTCATGGAACTCATCACATTTTGTTTGTAAGACCTATCTCTTCTTGAGGATAGAACACTACTTGCAACAGAAGCTGGGTGTGTGCACTGCTAATTGGCTGGTGCTTGTGATTTCCCTCCACTCCTATCTGCAGAATTGTATTTCAAAATTTTTAAAATGGGTTATGTTTTCCAAATAGGGCATTATGTTTGACTGAATGAACATACCATTTTCCCAACAAATTTGAAGAGGACAGTCTGCCCAAAGCAGGGATGTCAAATGTCCAGTTTGCGGGCCAGAACTGGCCCATCCAGGGGTTTAATCAGGCCCATGGGGCTCTTTTCTACCCCCTTCTCCCCCACTTGTCCTCACCCTTTGAAGCTCCGAGGCTGACAAAGTTCCTTGCTCTTTCTGTCTTGTCTTTGCCAGCTGCAGCAGGAAGTAAAGCTGCAAGGAAAACAGGGAATGAATTTTCCATTAAGGTCTCTGTCCCCAGATAGATAGGGCCCAGAGACCTTAATGGAAAATCCATTCCATGTTTCCCTTGCAATTTTTTGCTGCAATGTGTTTCAATGGAGTCGAGATTAGTTTCACTTCTCAGTGTTCCTATAGCCAGCTGAAGTTCATGCTTCCTGGAGTTCTGCCCTTGCAAATAAAGGGTTGATGCTTTGAGCTGAATGGACCTGACTAGTGAGTACTCTGTCCTGGGAACCCACAGCCAAAGGGGGATATTACACTGAAGATCTATAGCCAATCTGAGTAGACCTTGGAGCGGGGTGGGGTGGGGAGAAGCTTGCAATGCCATTTCATTGTTTTCCCAGGCTCAGAGCATTTTATACTTTTAGTTTCTGCTGTGATCCTTGTGCCTTTTCTTGATGTTCTATTTTAAAAATTGCATTGCCAAGTCCCACCATTCTCCCACCTTTTTATTTTAAACAAAATATTGCAAGAATTTTAAGCAGGTTTGTATTCAAGTTAAAAAAATAGCATCTTTAATTGCGTTTGTCTGTGTATTTTATAAAGTTTATATCTCCACTAAAAAGGTAAAGGCAGTCCCCTGTGCAAGCACCAGTTGTTTCCGACTCTGGGGTGACATCACATCACGACATTTTCGCGGCAGACTTTTTATGGGATGGTTTGCCATTGCCTTCCCCAGTCATCTACACTTTCCCCCCAGCAAGCTGGGTACTTATTTTACTGACCTCAGAAGGATGGAAGGCTGAGTCAACCTCAAGCCGGCTACCTGAACCCAGCTTCTGCTGGGATCGAATTCAGATTGTGAGAAGAGTTTGACTGCAGCACTGCAGCTTTACCACTCTGCACCATGGGGCTCTGCTACCTCACATTATATTTTATGACACACGTGGCCTAGCCCTACAAAGTCCCATTTGTGTCAGATCTGGTCCTCCTAAGAAATGAGTTCGATACTCCTGACCCAAAGCTTGTTGGGAGGGGAGATGCTTGTCCATAGAATGTAATTTAAAGGTAAGGAGAAGCCAGGCTTATTTTACAGATCTAGACAGTTACTGTTCAGTTATTAACCAACAATGCTAAATGAAGCTTGGATGACCTAATGACAAACAAATTCACTAAAAATGTTCTCTAATTTTCTTCATTGTATGGTCAACTGACTGTGTTCAGCAATATAATCCAGTTATTGGGTCAGTTTATCAAAACTTGTACAAAATACATGAACAAAATTCATCCATCAGCAAGCATGTGGGATTTAAAGTATTGCTTGAAAGACAAAACACAGGGCATAAAGATGGCAGTCAAGGTCAGCTGAGCTAGAGAGTCATCCAGATTGCAAAGATAGGTCATTATTCATCATAGCAAAGGACAGACTTCAAAGAGCTGAATGAATCACATCTATCTCATTGAGATGAATTTGCTGTAGCTCCTTTTTTAAAACAAATAATAAGGTAATT
This sequence comes from Heteronotia binoei, assembly GCF_032191835.1. Lineage (NCBI taxonomy): Eukaryota > Metazoa > Chordata > Lepidosauria > Squamata > Gekkonidae > Heteronotia > Heteronotia binoei. The sequence goes on along the minus strand of NC_083230.1, from coordinate 24,281,260 downwards.
TGCTGACCTAGCTTGCCAAATTTTTGCTTTCCCATCAGCTACATGAGCTTGGATGACACAATTGTACTATTGAATCTTGTGGACTTGGCAAGCCTCCCACACCCAGCACAAAAAGTAGCTTCTGTGATTTGCTGGGGCCTTTCTTTGTTGCTTCTGCTTATCGCTTTGCAATCCCTTTTAATCAAGACAGTTGCTTTGTGTGAGGGGAAAGGCAGCTTTTCACTAAATGAACGGCTCTCAGCTTGGTGTTGTAAAATACAAAAGCTTGACAAACTAATCATAGTATACAGCTTCTCCTGATGCTATGATTTTCTTTTGCATTGTGGCAATAGTGCACAGTTTAATATATAGCTCGGGGAGTCGCCATTGTCTATAACATAACCACGTCCATATCTTATAAAATACTATTTCAGATACGATGAAACAAAAAGGAAATAGGAAAAAGAGAGAAGGTACATTGGATCAAAGAGTGTGACTCTACCTCTCCAAGTCACTGATGACTGTTTTTGATATAAGAATGGTCTTAAGACTAAAGCATGCCTTTGTAAGATTGGGAGACCCACAGAACTTCCCTGTACGTAGTATTTTTCTCTACACACCATGGTCCCACAGTTTGCATTTCCTGTCGCCTGTTGCCTTGACTCTCAAATTCTTCTCTAGTTTTGCAATGCTTTAGTCTCCCTTTCCCAGGTGAGAACACCTTGAAACAGAAGCATACATGGTTCAGTCATCTGACCACCTCAGATGGAAGGCTAACATGCCAGGGAGATGGCTGGCCTTTTCCATACAACACATGACAGTGGATTTCACAGTCTAAGTTTGGATAGTATTGCTGATGGGACTTTAATCAACAAACAGAGACTATATGAGAGCCTTTAGAAGGACTTTATTATTTCATGTTGATTGATATGTACATGCATTGAAAATACAAAATTTGTTATTTATGATTTGTTGCACACTAGTCATATTTAACCTTATAGAAAGTATAATTTTAGTATGATGGTCTATTTTTTTTTTGTTCAGCCTCATTCTTCACAACAGTTCTTTCTCACTGTCCCCTCTGTCCTGTTGTTGTGTACTACCTCTGCCCATTCACATGACATTTTGTTTCAACACCCCTACTTGGAAACATCATCACTTTTATTCAGACTTTTGTAATTTTATGGACAAAGCAATAATAAACCAACAGGATTTTTAAAGCATCTGTTTCAATAAACACCTGAATAGGCATTTGAAAGGGCCTGTTGTCATTTTATGACCTCTAATTATATACTTATTTTCTGAAATTTATTTATAAAAAGTGGGAACATGTTAGCAACTCACGGGAAAATTCCATCCCTGCTTTGTTCTCTGACTTCTATCATCCCTCATCCAACTTTCTCTGCCCTTTCCTTTGATTGCCACCTCCTCCTCCCATCCCTTTCCCTCCATACTGTATTTTTTCTTACCCAGCCATTCAAAGTAACAAAAATGGTGTCAGGATGAGCTCCTGTCATGTATTTGATACACTCTGGTTTTGTAACCGAATTCAAAAGAAGAGGAAGAAGGTTTGGCAATAAGAGATGTCACACTGAAAAGTGAACTACCAACCTAATAAGTTGATGAGACAAGGTGAAATAATTAACTATACTACTATTTGTCATAAAAATATAAGTAACTCTGGAATTTCACCGAAATCATAATGCCCATAATGCACAAACAAGCCTAAAGTATATAGGAAATTTGTAAGAAAGGTTCCAGCAGACTTTATCTTTAAATCTTAAGTTTTATGTTCAAACATGGAAACAATATTTAGGGGGGGGGGGAATAATCCCACAGCCTAGATTTCTAAAGTGCTTCATTTGAGGGATCTAATCTAGCATTAAGATCCCCACCATACTAACTGAGCATCTGGGTAATTTACAATTACATCCAGGTCTCAGATTCAGTGGGAGCTCACAGGAGCACTGCTCCTGAACCTTTCTGAGAGTTCCTCCTCCTCCTTCTGAGAGTTCCACCTTCTTGTCCACTGAATAGTATGTTCAACTGCATAAAAATCCTTGGTTGATCACCACTTATTTTTCTACAAAATGACCCCTGATTACATGAAAGACATAGGGCGTTTTCGCACTGACCTTAATCGGCAGCGACGCCCCTCTTCACCACGCAGGATCTGCGTGGATTTCGCACCAATTGCCACGGAGCACCCGGAAGAGCCACAAAGTCCCGCGGCTTTTGCGGCACAAATGGAAACCACCAAAAACCAGTTTCCGTTTGCGCCGCAAAAGCCGCGGGACTTTGCGGCTCTTCCGGGTGCTCTGCGGCAATTGGTGCGAAATCCGCGCAGATCCTGCACGGTGAAGAGGGGCGTCGCTGCCGATTAAGGTCAGTGCGAAAACGCCCATAATTTGTGAGATTTGCCCAAATTATCTTTCCCTTGTTTTGTCTTTGCCAGTGGATGATAAATTAATTATTAAATAAATATTAGATACAAACCTTGTGCAGCTTTTGAATTTTGAAGCTGCACATTTAACAGCATATCTCAGGGGTGGCCAACGGTAGTTCTCCAGATGTTTTTTGCCTACAACTCCCATCAGCCCCAGCCAGCATGGCTAATGGCTGGGGCTGATGGGAGTTGTAGGCAAAAAACATCTGGAGAGCTACCATTGGCCACCCCTGGTATATCTGAATCATGAAGGAACATGTTTGAATGCAACCTCACTAGCAGAAATACCACTCATGGTTGCATCTGAGATGTTCAACTTTATTGATATTTTAACAGCAATATTTTAAGTAGTTATGCTTTTCCAAGTCAATCAGTGGGCTTATAAGCAGGGGTGGAATTCTAGCAGGAGCTTCTTTGCATATTAGGCCACACCTTCCTGATGCAGCCAATCATCCAAGAGCTTACAAAAAAAGAGCCTTATAAGCTGTTGGAGGATTGGCTACATCAGGGGTGTGTGGCCTAATATGCAAAGGAGCTCCTGCTAGAATTCCACCCCTGCTTATAAGGGTTCATTCTGCTAAATATTCCTACAGCCATGAATATGATATGGCCTCATGATAAGTACACAGTCTATTCCGAGTTACAAGGCATGTGAATTCACCCTACTAAAGATAGGCACAAACTGGCTCATGAAGTAACATTCATCATGAATTTTCGCCAGTTTGTTGTTCGCAAAGCTATGTTCATGGAAGGGTGCCTGGTAAAACATTCCACAACCTTTGGTGCTTTGTAGCAGTTCATGGCGGTTCATGAATAGGCACATTTCCAGGCAGACTGTCACTGCTCAATTACACTGCTTACAAAACTCCAATGCAACCGCAGGGAGAAACTTCAAAACAACAAGGTGGGTGGGATTCTCTAGCCTTGGACTGTTTTTCTTGGCTGTCATTCTACTCTGCAACCTGTCATTCCTGTCCCAGAACACTTCTGCTGCTTCTAGGGGATGTCATTCCACTCTGGAACCTCTCAAACAGTTCTGCTACTCTCAGTGGCTGTCATTCCAGTTGTGTGGGGGAGGGCTGTCATTCCAGTCCCAGAACACTTCTGTTACTCTCAGGGACTCTAATTCCACTCCCAGAACACTCCTGCTACTTCCAGGAACAGTCATTCCATTGAGGGGAAGATTATCATTCCAGTTCCAGAGCACTAATTCTATTTCTGGGGTCCGTCTTTCCATTCTGGGACCTGCTATTCTAATCCCAGAGCAGTTTATCTGAGCCCAGAGACATAAATTGAAAATCCACTCTGCATTTTCATTGCAATTACTTCATGCTGTAATGTATTTCATAGCAACTATTTCATGCTGTAATGTATTTCAGTGGAGCCCATGCAAGTCAATTGGAATTCCTGGCTCCCATTATCTCCGATAAGCCTTCAAGCCCCTCCCATTGTTTCCTATGGGCAATCCTGTCATTCTTTTTAGTACACCCCTCTGCTGGGCACTAGGACATTACACTGGTTCTGCTGGGCTTGCAAAACCCCACCCCCTTGCTTGCAGTGGGATGCCGTGCTAGATATTAGTCCAGGGGTGTCAAACTCATTTGTTATGAGGGCCAGATCTGACATAAATGAGAGCTTGCTGGGCTGGGCCATGTGTCTCATAAAATGTAATGCTAGGCAGCGGAGAGATAAACTTTATAAAGGACACAGACACAAAGATTTTTTAAAAAGCTTTAAATAAAACATGCTTAAAATATTAGCATTCGATGGTCTTAAAGGAGCTTTCTTTGTATCTCTCCTGTGTGATCCAGGGAACTGGGCAAAGGAAGCTCTCTGGCTCTTTCCTTCCTTCCCCAAGGGACCAACAGGAGGAGCAGCCTCAGCCAATAGAAGGAAGAGAGGCTTGGCTCAGTTCTGCTGTGTGATTGAGAGAGCCTGGCAAAGCAAGCTATTCCTCTCCCCTTCCTCTCCAAGGGAGGCGCTCAGTCAATGGAGAAAATAGAGGCTTTGCTCTGTAGTTCTTGTGTAATTGAGCAAGCCTAGCAAAGCAAGCTGTGAAGCAAAAGGAAGCAAGAGAGAGGGAAAAGAAAGCAGATGACAGCCAGTTACCGGGAGACCTGCTGAGCTTCTATTGTCCTTGTGGGTTTTTTTTTGCTGTTTTCCCCCCTCCATTGGAAACAATGGAAGATGGGGGCGCCTTCTTTGGTGGGCCACGACTTGGACTCTGTAAATCCAATCTGCACACAACTTGGAAGGCATCTATAGGAAACTCAGCCAGAATGGTATAAGTTTGGTGTCTCTAGCTTGCACAGGATCCATTCTATACACTCCTGAACTTCCCGAACCTGCACTTTCCTGGGGGCACCTTCTTTGGAGGGCTGTAACTTGGACCCTGTAAATCCAATTGTCACCAATCTTGGAAGGCGAATAGACAATAATCAGATGGAGATCCCCTGTGAATTCAGTGACAACTAAACTGAGTTTGCTAGTTTGGTGATAACAAATGGAGTTTGCCATGAACCGAACTTCATTTTCCTGGTTCATGCCCATCCCTACACCCTACTAAAGAGCAGAATGGGTACATTCTCCATACTGCAAAACTTCCAGCTATTTATATATCACTTTGCTTGTTCTGTTCTAAAGGTTATTTAGCATAATGGTTAATCCTGCTTGCAAGTCAGAATGCAGGTGCATTTGCATGTTTCTGATTTTACAAAACAAATATATATCAGCTAAAGCTACAGATCACAGATCTGGAAGGAATCTGGTGACCATATGATATTTGCTTTGACCGTCTGTAAATGGAGCTTGTTATTTAGACAAGTAAGCAAACAAGAGCAGGCCAAAAACAGCAGAGACCTAATAATAACATGGGAGTCTTTATTTAACACTTTCCTCCATTTCTCCGCTATCAAAACACAACCAAATCAACCAAGGTTGACAAAAGAACCTATTGAAGAAAAGGCATGTTGCACACAGCCCAAGATTCACAATATACACCTCTAGCGGCTAAAATTGTTTGGCACAGTACTAGGCACTTCGAGTTTTCTGCACTTAGCTATGTTTACTCAGAATTATATCCCACTGGGCTCAATGGAATTTACTCTGAGGCAAGCAGATCTGCCAAGAAGACACCATATGCATTTAAGCTTCTAATCTTGGATGCCAAATATGGTTGCTCTGTCTTACATTTGATTTGCCACAACCTGTGTTCCCTTTTATTAATCTCACTTGGACTAGCTTTCCACTGCTTAAAGGAGTCCTTCTTACCCTTTACGGCTTCCATTACTTTGTTTGTTAACCATGCAGGTTTTTTCTTACACCTGTTTGTGCCTTTCCTAACTTGTGGTATATATTTTATCTGAGCTTCAAGAATTGTAGTTTTAAATAGCCTCCAAGTTTCCCCAAGGGTTTTGGCTGTGTTTACCTTTCCTTTCAGTTTCCTCTTCTCATGCCTCCTCATCTCAGAGAATTTACCCCTTTTAAAGTTAAATGTGGTTGTGCTGGTCTTTTGGGGCAGCTCCCTATTTATACAAATGGTGAAATCAATGTTATGGTCACTGCTCCCAAGCGGTGTGATCACTTTTACATCTCTCACCAAGTCTTAGGCATTACTTAGGACCAAATCCAGGATCGCCCCATCCCTGGTTGGTTCTGAGACCATCTGCTCCATAGCACAGTCAGTGAGAGCATCTAGAAACTCAATCTCTTTCTCTCAACCTGAACATTGACCCAATCAATCTGCGGGTAGCTAAAATCACCCATTACGACACAGTTTTTACTTTTAGTCGCTATCTTTAATCCTTCCATCATATTATAATCATCCTCTATCTTTTGATTTGGTGGGCGATAACAAACTCCCATAGTTAAATTTCCTTTTGGGCCCTCTGTTTCAACCCAAAGCATTTCTAGAAGGGAATCTAATTCTTTGACCACTACTGCCCTGATCCTTGCCACTATGGCTTTTAACTAACAGTTAATGATATGCAATATACAATAACCCTGCAAATCTCTTATAAAATTTGGTACTCAAAATTTCATTTGTTTCACTAATTATGATACCCATTCACATTAATCATTACATTAATCTTCATTTCCATTAGTTTCATTGGAAAACACCTTTTCCTTCATTTAATTCATTGTGTCATTATCCTATTTACCCTGGTGCCCCTCTGAAATCATGCAGGTGCAACAACCCCCCCCCCCCCCATTAAAATTATTACACATCCTCTTTCAGTTTGCAAGACCTGAGCAAGGCTGTTAATGATAGAATGTTTTGGTGGGTTGCCATGTTGGAAGTAACTTGATGGTACTTCACACACACACGTTGATGGCTGTATAATCAAGAAAATATTCCCCAGACCACTGAGTCACAAATGGTTGATGGAAACTCTTTGGAAATATAAGCACACATTATCATCTGTTGCAAGATTGGTTTGAGCATGATGATTGGAAAGCTTTCACATCAGTTTCATCTCTCCTCTATCTTGAATCCTTGGATTCTCTAACCAGCTTGCCAGGAAAATTAATGAAACAACTAACATTAATTTATTCATTGCCATTCCCATTCATTTTTGTTCTTCAATTATTTTTGGAATTCATTTTGGGGGGGAAATTACACATGACTAATAAAAAGAGAAATACCAGGAAAGCTGGCCTTGGATTTTCTGCATCTCACAGAGTTTGGCACTCATTTGTTTAGAGTAATATTTCAAGAACCCTGCAGATCTCTTATAAAAGTTTATAGTTATACACTCCTTCACCTTGTAGCTCCAGCTGTTGTGAATCAAGCCTTTTCCAGTCTGCATAACCCCATCCTAAGTCTCTTGGTCATGTGATTTCGATGGAATGTAGGGAAATGGCTTTCTTAGTAGAGTTCCCAACACTGCTTCTGAAAATATCGGGATGTTTGATTTGCAGTGCCAGGGGATGGTGAAGTTTGGGGAGGATGTGATATCACAGCCAAGTGACATTTAAGGCTGCCTCCCTAGTCACTAGTATAAAAGCCTAGAGCATTATTATGCGGAGGCTATTTTTTCTTCCCATTCCTCAATTACTCAAGGGTGGGAAACCAGAACTGAGGGTTGGTAATTCCCTGCTCCAGGTGGCTAAATGGGAGAACTATGTTTTAACCAGTAACAAACGTCAATCAAGAAATCTCTCTGAATACATATAGATCAATGATAACCAATGTTAATCCCAAATTGCAGGGTGACTATTCTGTACTATCAACACCACTGTTTTAAACTTCCTTACCAATGGGATCATCATCACTATTCACTTCTGTCCCCATATGATGGGAATCAGCTGTTCTGAGCTGTCTAGTGCAGCTCATCAACAGAGGCACTCATGTAATTATGCCAGTGCAGACAATAGCACTGCCAGTGCAGGCATATTCAGTCTGACAATTATTCAGCCTGTAAAACTATTAGTGTAGAAATCTCCACTGTAGGGAAACCCTCCTCCTCCTTTTACCAAGAATTGTGCCAAATTTGTTTTCCCCTCCCATATTAATTGCCACGATGATGATATTCCCTCACCTATTGAGTGCATAAATTGCTTTGGTTGGTCAAAAGCAGAATGAAAGCACAAAAAGATTTGTACCGTCATTTCGAAGTACCCGTCATGGATGAGTGGGTCTTCATTCATAATAAATATGGATAAACAGTCTGTGTTGCCATTCCTGCACAGAAAACAGGAAGAATAACAGTTGGCAAAACAAGCAAAGTACGTTTTCCATAATGACAGAAGACACAGTCTTTCTCAATCATTTTTTTGTGTATGGACTGTGAAATAATTATCTGGATGTAAAATCCCTACTAAGAAAAGTGATTTTTATTTCTGGAGCAGAGAGAAAGGTGACGAGAAATGTGAAGACATCGACGATGGACCCCAAGCACCCTCAGGCTTGTTTCAGCTCATCAAACAGGGAGACATCAAATCCAGGAAGTTTTCTCCTAATGCAGTTGCAGTGATGGGGGAAGGGAGTATTCTCCTGATGCAGTTGTGGGAGGGGGGAATCTGAAATCTGCCCTGTCACATGAATGCCTTCAGCAGTCTTTCTGATTAGATTTCAATTTAGGTTCCTTCTCTAAACTAAACAGCAGATGGAAGATGGAAGCAAAGGGCAGCGAAAAGGAAATTTCCTGCTCTTACAAGCAAAAGGATCTCTTAATTAGAACTCCTGTGGATTATAAAAAAAAGCAGAGTGTCGGCCTCTCAGCGTGCTCATGCAATCTGCTCTCTTCCATGCCAAAACCATTTGTGTTGGAAAGTTGCTAATGATATATAAATAGATGGAGATGGATTTATTGGAGAAAAAAAAAAGAAAAACAAGATTAATGGTGGGGCATGAAAGTTCTGCACTAGCTGCCATTGATTCCAAGAGAAATATGTCCACATGCCCTAAGTGGAATTATTTATGCCTCTGGAAAATGGCAGAGGTTAATGAGGCCTGAGAGGGAAAGAAAACATTGCTTAGCATATAAACAAGAAGAAAACTGACAGGAAAGAAGAATCATACAATCTGATCTCTCTGGTTAATAAAACATAATTGCAAGATGGGTCATTAGCTCCTGACAGATGACACAGGTGGTATATATTTTAGTGGAGTTACTTAGAATGAATGAATTGTGTCATAGAATCAACAGACCAGCCTCTACATTTTGTTCACATTAGAAATTTCCCCTACCCAGTTCATATTTATACACATGCACCCATAGCCAGAGAATTGTGCACTTTTTTTCTTTCATTCCATTTTCAGCAAAAAGCTCCACAAGAATTTGCGTGAAGCTCAGAGTGTTTTTGGATTTTATAGGGTGTGCCATTTCTTTAACATCTAATTCATATTAGAAATTCCCTGCATATGTAGCATGGAGATAGATATTTGGTGCAGGTTTTATGTTCCTACCTGTCTCTAGCACCTGTAAAGAACAGGACAATATAGTATGTTGTTAAATAAGCATCTTGACTATGTGGATTTATTTGTTCAATTTTCAGATCAATGCAAACTTCAAAACATAATTTTAAAAAAGTCACATATGCAGCTGAAAAGAAAAACGACTAAAACTTGAATCAGCAGTGGTGGCACAGTGGTATAAAGGGAAGATCCAAGCCACATTTCTAAGCTGTTACCATCATAGGAGTTGATCCAAAGAAGTGATGATAACAGCCAGAATCATATGAAAGATTCTTAGCATAGATACACCCATATTCTTCCACTCACTAGTTGTTTAGTTCATGGTCACCCCACCTGAAGCAAAAGGCACCAGAAAGAAGAGATTGGTCCAGGAACATATGAGACAGGCAGCACTCAGAACAAAGGCCTCAGCCTGCTCACTGTCCGGATGCGTGCTGTTTGGGAGCTCCATGAAAGCTGTTCTTAGCTTCCCAAAGGTATAATTAGTGTAATAAACAAACATAGTCATTACCTAACCTTATTATGTTCTGGACTACGTGCCCAGTTTTAGGTGGGCATCTTGCCCCTGTGTTCGGTGGTGTTCACCATCTTCCCATCCTGGCTCAGTTTCTTTGTGTTCTTTTGCAGACAAATGTCCCTTCTCTCAATATGGCCTCAATTTAAGTATCCACAGATGGGATCATGTTGGAAATTAGATACAGTGGTGCTTCAGTATTATTAACCATATCTTCCCCAGGCACAGAATAAAGTTAGAGTCCAGTAGCACCTCTAAGCACCTCTAAGATCAACAAAGTTTTATACAAGCTTTTGTGAGTACACCCACACTTCTTCAGATACAATGAAATCAATTTCCTTGTATCTGAATAAATGTGTGTGTACACATAAAAACTTATCCTTTAGTAATAAAACCCATGTCATGGTGGCAAAACTGATCATCCTGATTGGTTGGGGCTCAGTGGGACTGTGGTGCACTGACTATTGGGTAACTGTCCATCTGTCATCATTCTGCACTATCATTAGTACACTCTATGCCTCCCCACGCACTGCACCCTTTGCCATGCTCCCCCAACCGCCAAAATGACCTTCCCTCAGATGACAACTGAGCACCTCATCAAGTAACTCTAATGCACCAGTACCAGCCCTCAGCCTTTGGTCTCAGGTGACCCTCCAGTCTCAGGTGACAACTCCCCCGCACACTCCTTTGGCCTCTCAGGGCTACCTTCCAAAATGCTGCCCTACCACTCTGTCCACAATATCAGCCTTTGAGGTATGCTTCCTTCAGTGTTGCCCATCTAACCACTTGGGGCTGTCTCCACTAAGGTTCATGCAAGTCACTGTAGGTCTCACCTAGTAGGCTCCTCACGAATGCCAAATGACTCCATTCTCTATCGTGGGCCCATGGCAGAGAATGCAGTCCATTCCATCTTATAGGCCCATGGAACAGATTTCAGTCCACTCTCTCCTATGGTCTTATGGGACAGAATGGACTTCACTCTGTCCTATGGGCCCCTAGGAGAGAATGGAGTCCATTCTGTCTTATGGGCCCACAGGATAGACTGGGATGCACTCTCCTATGGGCTCAACTCTCTCCTATGAACCCATAGGATGCAATGGACTTCATTCTACCCCATTGACCCATAGGATACCATGGAGTCCATTCTGTCCTTAATGTCCATAGCAGAGAATGGACTCTGTTCTCTCCTATGGGCCCAAGTGACACAATAGAGTCCATTCTGTCCCGTGAGTCCATAGGAGATAATGGAATCCATTCTCTCCTATGGGCCTATAGGACAGAATAGAGTCCATTCTATCCTATGGCCCCACAAGAGAGAATGCACTCCTGTGTGACTATGTTATCTCGATATCTGTCTTCTAGCACAATGGAGACATCAAGCGATTCCTCTGAAACATTCCTTGGGCACCAGATTACTTCCAAAACTACTGAAATCAAGACACTACTCTGTGTGGCCTCCTGTGCTGCATTCTCCAGACCCCATTCTGAAACACGGAAAACCACTAAATGGCTGGACCAATTGGGTAGGCAACGTTTCATTTCCATATTAGTTTACTGGTATTACCGAATGCTACTGTGTGCTTATCCTACCTGCCACCTACAGATTCATCGTCCCCCCGCAAAGTTTTTCTAGGGCCTGTTGTATTTCTTCTAGGGCCTGTTGTATTTCTAGCTTTACTGCTAGTACCTTGACTAAAACTTTGTTGGGCTTAAATGTGCAACTGGACTCTATTCTGTTGCTTCAGACCAACACAGCTACCCACCTGGATCAATCTTCCACAGGTACCGTTAATGTAACCATTCCTGCACCTCCTTTTCAAACTGAGTGCCTAGTCACATTACCACAGACACACATTATTGCCTTAGGTAAAACCCACATGAAAATTAACAATGTCACAGCAGAACAAAGTTTGAATCCAGTGGAACCATTAAGACCAACAATGTTTAATTTTGGATATAAGCCTTTGTGTACATGCTGCAACTGAAAACTTATACCCAGAATTAACCTTTGTTGGTCTTAAAGGTGACACTGGACTCAAACTTTGTTCTATTGCTTTAAGACAAACATGGTTACCCACCTGAACCATATCAGCAAACATTCCTCCAAGAGTAGCATTTTCTTTGATTTGCCAGTTTTGAGTGTGTGGATGTGAGGACCTCAAAACTTATGAGTGTTATTTTTCCAAATTTGTTGTTTGTATAAAAATGATTATTTAAATATTGTGTCTCAATTCAGTAGAATGCAAATAAAATAAACCAAAGTTAACAAAACCAACTGGATCAGATACTCCAGTAAGTCAGTGATGAACACAAAACATCACGGGGATGGACGGTGGCTCAGTTGGGAAGCAGAAGGTCCCAGGTTCAATCCCCGGCATCTTCAACTAAAAAGGGTACCAGGCAAATAGGTGTGAAAAACCTCAGCTTGAGACCCTGGAGAGCCGCTGCCAGTCTGAGAAGACAAGACTGACTTTGATGGATCAAAGGTCTGATTCAGTATAAGGCAGCTTCATATTTGGTAGTAGCTTAAAAAAAGTTTCTCATATATAAAAACCTGTTTTTCTCTACTGAAACAGAGTTCTTCTGATGAACACTGCTTATTCGACTTCATTACTCTGTATTGTTTGTTATTTAATGACTGCTGTAATAGAAAGGTGTTTTATTTATTTATTTATGAAGCTTCCCTGAAAATGCAAGTTTTCCAAATAATTGAAATAGTCTATATAGCATCATTCTCATTCTCCCACCTCTTCTAATTGTCTAATTATTTTCTTTTTTGCAAGCAGGGAAAAAGTTTCTTTTAGTTTATTCCAGAAAGATGTGTTGATTATATGTACTTTCAGAACTCTGGAGAATTGTTATAACGTAATGCAGAAAGCTCTCACATATAAAATTTCTATG